>NC_068922.1:43245378-43548409 GCF_023091745.1 Budorcas taxicolor | reverse complement strand
ATGGTTGGATGGTATCACCAACTCAATAGACATGAGTTCGGGTAAACTCTGGAAGTTGGTGATGGATAGGGAAGCCTGGCATGCTGCAGTCCATGGGGTCGCAAAGAGTCGGACATGACTGAGTAACTGAACTGAACTGATAGCCTCTTTGAATTGCTCATCTAAAGCTCCTATATTACCACCTCCTCTGTGACTGTAACCCTCCCAGGTCCCATGGATGAGAGATTCATGATGACACTAGGCTTACCCAGGTAATCCAGGAACATTCCAATCTCTTTATTTCAATTATCTTTAGAGATAAATTCTTTATCTATATAAGATAAAGATAATTAACTCTTTATCTTAAAGTCCTTCTAATCTGTCAGCTCATGTAGCTATTCTGCTCAAAACCTGTATTATTTTCCATTTCTCTGAGACTAAACTCCTTTCTAAAGCCTAATGACATAGGCCCCCTGACCCCACTGGTCCTCTGGCCTTATCTTCAACTCCTATCTCCCCACCTCACTAAACTCCACCCACATCAGCTGACTTGCTGGCCCTTAAATATTACACAACACTCTTTCTTCCTGAACTTGGCATTTTCTGTTCCAGAGAAATGAAGGGAGCCACTATCTCTGTTTCAAGGCTGTTTCTGAAAAGTTGTGTGGGATGAAGGGTAGTTGGTGCCTAACAGATGTACAGAAATGTGAGAGATTATGCAGAATTATCTCCAACAAGCACTTACCCATCTCTAACAGCTGAATACTCCTGATTTCATTCATAGTCTCATCCTCCACTAGACTATCAACTAAAGACATTTCTTACTTTAATTACTGATATTTATTGATAAAACAATGTCCTACTAAAGAATGTTCAATAAAGTTTGCTGATTAAATCAATGAGTGGCAAAACATGTAAGAACTAACTAAAATACTGAGCAAAAAAATATATATATATGTATACATATGTCTGAATCATTTTACTGTACAGCAGAAATTAACACAACATTGTAAGTCAACTATGCTTCAATAATTTTTTTAAATAAATAAAGAACTTCTAATAGTTCTGGGGTTTTGTTTTTTAATATTTATTTGGCTGCACTGGGTCTTCATTAGGGCATGCAGGATCTTCAGTTGCAGCTTGTGAGAGAGTTGAATTACAATGTTGTGTTAATTTCTGCTGCACAGCAAAGTGATTCAGTTATACGTACAAATATATATATTCTTTTTCATATTCTTTTCCTTTATATTTACCATAGGACATTGAATATGTAATAGCTCCCTATGTGATTATAATAGCTCCTACAACAGTAGGACTTTGTTATTTATCCATTCTATATATACCAATTTGTTCCGCTCACCCCAAATTCCCAATCCAACCCTCTCCCACCCCCTTCCCCTTTGGAAACCATGAGGCAATACTTGATAGCTTAGAAAAATACTTATGTTAAGTAAGAAATAAGTATAGTTTTAGTTCAGTCACTCAGTCATGTCCGACTCTTTGCGACCTCATGAACCTCAGCACCTCAGGCCTCCCTGCCCATCACCAACTCCGGGGGTCCACCCAAACCAATGTCCATTGAGTCAGTGATGCTATCCAACCATCTCATCCTCTGTTGTCCCCTTCTCCTCCTGCCCTCAATCTTTCCCAGCATCAGGGTCTTTGCAAATGAGTCAGCTTTTTGCATCAGGTGGCCAAAGTATTGGAGTTTCAGCTTCAACATCAGTCTTTCCAATGAATACCTAGGACTGATCAATCTCCTTTAGGATGGACTGGTTGGATCTCCTAGCTGTCCAAGGGACTCTCAAGACTCTTCTCCAACACCACAATTCAAAAGCATCAATTCTTCAGTGCTCAGCTTTCTTGACAGTCCAACTCTCATATCTATAAATGACCACTGGAAAAACCAGAGCCTTGACTAGACACACCATTGTTGACAAAGTAATGTCTCTGCTTTTTAATATGCTGTCTAGGTTGGTCATAACTTTCCTTCCAAGGAGTGTCTTTTAATTTCATGGCTGCACTCACCATCTGCAGTGATTTTGGAGCCAAAAAAATAGAGCCAGCCACTGTTTCCCCATCTATTTCCCATGAAGTGATGGGACCAGATGCCATGATCTTTGTTTTCTGAATGTTGAGCTTTAAGCCAACTTCTTTACTCTCCTCTTTCACTTTCATCAAGAGCCTTTTTAGTTCTTCTTTTCTTTCTGCCATAATGGTGGTGTCATCTGCATATCTGAGGTTATTGTTATTTCTCCAGGCAATCTTGATTCCAGCTTGTGCTTCCTCCAGCCCAGAGTTTCTCATGATGTACTCTATATAAGTTAAATAAGTAGGGTGAAAATATACAACCTTGACATACTCCTTTTCCTATTTGGAACCAGTCTGTTGTTCCATGACCTGTTCTAACTGTTGCTTCCTGACCTGCATACATATTTCTCAAGAGGCAGGTTAGGTGGTCTGGTATTCCCATATCTTTCAGAATTTTCCACAGTATATCATGATCCACATAGTCAAAGGCTTTGGCATAGTCAATAAAGCAGAAATAGATGGTTTTCTGGAACTCTCTTTCTTTTTCCATGATCCATTGGATGTTGGCAATTTGATCTCTGGTTCCTCCACCTTTTGTAAAACCAGCTTGAATATCTGGAATTTCACAGTTCACATATTGCTGAAGCCTGGCTTGGAGAATTTTAAGCATCACTTTAGTAGCATGTGAGATGAGTGCAATTTGTGGTAGTTTGAGCATTCTTTTGCATTGCCTTTCTTTGGAACTGGAATGAAAACTGACCTTTTCCAGTCCTGTGGCCACTGCTGAGTTTTCCACATTTGCTGGCATATTGAGTGCAGCACCTTCACAGCATCATCTCTTAGGATTTGAAATAGCTTAACTGGGATTCCACCACGTCCATTAGCTTTGTTCAGAGTGAAGTTTTCTAAGGCCCACTTGACTTCGCATTTCAGGATGTCTGGCTCTAGGTGAGTGATCACACCATCGTGTTTGTCTGGGTTGTGAGGCGTTTTTTTGTACAGTTCTTCTGTGTATTCTTGCCACCTCTTCTTAAAATCTTCTGCTTCTGTGAGGTCCCTACCATTTCTATCCTTTATTGAGCCTATCTTTGAGTGAAATGTTCCCTTGATAGCTCTAATTTTCTTGAAGAGATCTCTAGTCTTTCCCATTCTATTGTTTTCCTCTATTTATTTGCATTGATTGCTGAGGAAGGCTTTCTTATCTCTCCTTGCTATTCTTTGGAACTCTGCATTCAAATGGGTATATCTTTCCTTTTCTCCTTTGCTTTTTGCTTCCCTTCTTTTCACAGCTATTTGTAAGTCCTCCTCAGACAGCCATTTTGCTATTTTGCATTTCTTTTTCTTGGGAATGGTCTTGATTCCTGTCTCCTGTACAATGTCATGAACCTCTGTCCCTAGCTCATCAGGCACTCTGTCTATCAGATTTAGTCCCTTAAATCTATTTCTCACTTCCACTCTATAGTCATAAAAATAAGTATACAACCTGTATATTGAAGATGATTTCAAATTGTAAATAAGCACACACACATTTGTATAGGTAAGTCACGAAAGTATGAAATGAAATGTATTTATTTCATGACAAAAAATTTTAAGCATAAAAAATTATTCTCTGTCCTTTGGCCTCATCTCTTTCTCACTGTGAGTTGTGTGTCTGCATTATGCATGGACCAGACCTCCCCCATCAGTGGGAACACCTGCTCAACCGTGAAGAGCAACTTTCTCCCAGCGTCAGTAAGACAGCTCCAAAAAAGGTAAATTCCTGTTTCATCCACCTCATTAGAACTGATTCAAATGTATACTTTTTAATGAGTGAATAATATTCCATTGTATATATGTACCAAACTGGAGACTATTATTCAGAGTGAAGTAAGCCAGAAAGAAAAACACCAATACAGTATACTAATGCATATATATGGAATTTAGAAAGATGGTAAGGATAACCCTGTATGCGAGACAGCAAAAAAGACACAGATGTATAGAATAGTCTTTTGGACTCTGTGGGAGAGGGCAAGGGTGGGATGACTTGGGAGAATGGCATTGAAACATGTATAATATCATATGTGAAACAAATCGCCAGTCCAGGTTCGATGCATGATACAGGATGCTCGGGGCTGGTGCACTGGGATGACCCAGAGGGATGGTATGGAGGGAAGCGGGAGTGGGGGTTCAGGATGGGGAACACATGAATCCATGGTGGATTCATGTTGATGTGTGGCTAAACCAATACAATATTGTAAAATAATTAGCCTCCAATTAAAAAAAATAAATTTATATTTAAAAAAAGAAATGAAGAGAATCCAGGCCCAGAATGTAGATTTGCTGAAAATCACTGTCAAAGAGCTGCCTGAGCCCCTGGGGGTATATCCCCACTGCCAGACTCCTCTTCCGATTTCTGTGCCATTGTTTGCAATGGAGACCAGCATAGAGGAGTGGAGGAGGAACGAGAAATTTGGCTTAATTAAACAAAAGATGTGAAATGAAGCTGTTCCTTGTGTTGGTATGATCTGAGTTTAAATCTGCTCTGGTTTTTTAAATATATGATGTCATGTGAATAAAATGTCTTAAGAATACTGGGTGTTTTTGAAAGTAAGCTTTTACTAGCTCTGTGATCTTTGGTGTGTCATTTAAACGTCTCTTAACCTAGCTTTACTTATTTGTAGAGTAAGTACCTGCCCTTTGCATCTCAGAGGTCATGTTAAAATAATGAAAACACTAGGTGAAGCCAAAGTGAAGTAAAATGGAATTATTTCTAGGAAGTAGCTGGGTGTAGTGCAAATAACATAGACATAGCAGTTAGGAGATTTGGGTTCAATGTAAGATTCTGTACTTAATTGTTTGGTATTTATTTTGGCAGCTTGGGCTGTAAGAACTTGCAATAAATAGTAGAGAAATTTTTTAAAAAAGTTAATTCCTTCTTGACCTTGTAAGGGCTCATATGACCCACCATGATGATGCTTAGATCTGTATTATGTATACTGTTAATAACATCTTTTAATGCAGAGCCCTCTGTCTCAAAACCTTCCATACCTGTGCCTGACTTCTAGAGGACAGAACAGTTCTCAGAGCTTCCTGGGTTACAGTTCTCAAATTTGACTTGAATAAAATTTTCCATTTCTTTCTTAGGTTGACTGATGTATTTTTCCACAGAGGAAAACACACCAAAGTTATTAAATGGGTTAATCAGATGTTATCTTTATTTTTTATCATTTTCCTTTTATTTTCCAAATATTTTGTTATCAGGCAAAACTAATATCCTTATTTGAAGTCTTTATTATTTCACAAAATGTTTTTTTAAATAAAAACAAGCTTTCAAAAGTTCAGACACTTCTTTTAAACACCTCCACCAAGTACAGAAATGCTCTTCACAGCCCTAGAAGCAAGAAATTCTAGTAGAATGTATGGTAGACATCTCATAGTTAATATTCTTCAGAATATGGATACTCAGGGTGATCGATAATACTGGAAGAGAAAGAGGAGTACTAATTTATTAAATCAGTCATGTTGTGATAGCGAGTATTACTCTGTGATGTGGTCACGATGGGCTAAAACTTGAAATCTACAAATCACGTCCCTCCTTCTCCCCCGACAAGCACACATGCAGGTGTCTGCTCCGTGTGCACACAGCACCTGCACATCCAGTCCCAAACTTCACATGTAATATTCACTCCACAGTGACAGGTAGTTTGACTCAGGTTACAATTTATATGATAGCACAAGACCTATGGCTAACTGTAGAGGTCATTTCAGTCCTGGGTGTAACTTTTGACCCAAAATGATGAGAATAATCACAGTTAAAGAATTAGTTGCTCTTGTTTTCATACATCCATCAAAAAAATATCAAGCATCACCCCCTAAATCCAGGGTGCTTCCATTAAAGAATTTCCAATTTATTGAAGAGATTTTAAGTACACCTAAATAATCTTAACTACCAAATATGATTACTGCTTTCTTAATTTATAATTTATGAGAACACTTATTATTCATTTGTTAGTATTACTGCTATTTTCTGTTTTTTCTCACGTTTTGATTTTTTTCCCTAAATTTGTCCTTTTCTATTCAGTTCATTAAAAAATGTATTCTGAGAAAATCCGTGTGCCAAGAGCTGTGTTGTTGACATAAAGTCACAAAGATAACTAAGTCTAGGCATTCAAGACTAATCAGGGGAACATAGATTTATACTTAAAATCTTTTGAGTACAGAAAATTAGCTTTACACATTTTATTCATTTATGATGTGTTTTCTTAGAATTATGATATAGCTTTACAAACAAGAAGGGGATTTTGAGCTCTTTCATTTGAAACTGTCTTCATTTCATCACTAATTTGTGTTCCCTTCTCTCTAAATTCCCCTCCAAATTCTCTCTTATTAGTCTTCTGTCTCTTCAATCCTGGCATCCTTCTGCAGTTTTAGCTGGAATTCTGCATTAGTAAATAAGTCTAAGTCCAGGAGGTAGAGGCTCCCCAGGGGATGGACCGGTGATGAACAAAGGCTACAATGGGTTGAGTCTTGACTCATGAAACCAGAGACCCAGACAATCTTACCTGCATGTGTCCTGCTAAGGACACAGCAGTCACTCACTAGAGGGTCAGTTAAGCTTATGATCGACTGGTAATTCAGCTTTGTGAAATAACAGGCATGAGGACATGGACATGGGAGTTTTAATAGGGGGAAAAAGCCCAATGAAGAGATAAACATGACATAAATGGATGGTGTCATGGAAAATAAATGCCCTTTAGGGAGAAAATCCACCAGACACCAGAAGGAAGGGGTGGAGGCAGGTCCACTGTGAGTTCTCAGCACTGACGCATGTCGCCCTTCATGGACTCCCCTCCATAAAAACATTGACATGACATTTTACAATTGTGTTATGATAAAAATGAATATGGGTTTCTCTGGTATCTCAGACTGTAAAGAATCTGCCTGCAATATGGGACACCAGGGTTCAACCCCTAGGTTGGGAAGATCCCCTGGAGGAGGGAATGGCAACCCACTCCAATATTCTTGCTTGGAGAATTCCATGAACAGAGGAACCTGGTGGGGCTATGGTCCATGGGGTCCCAAAAGAGTCGCATACAACTGAACAACTAACTCTTTCATTTTCAATTACAAACATGAATATAATCCAGGACAGATTCATTATTACAGAGTCACTATTAATTTGATCATTTCAACTGATTTTAAAAAGAAGTAAATATGAACATTTTTTCATAGAGCTTTAAAGTACTAGGGACTGTGCTCCGTGTGTCTACTGGGTTCCTCAGCCCTGCAAGGTGGTACACCAGGCACAGTAATTAGGAGCACAAAGTAATGAATTCACCACAATATCAGCTCTGGTGATTTTACTGATGGGCTGTCATGGGCCGCAATTACATTTCTATTGGTCAGAGACAGAACCCTGGAGGAAACCTCTGGTCTGAGGTCTACAGGAAGCATCTGGTTTACACACTGGAAATCAGAACTGTCTTCCTAGAATTAAGCTTTTAAAAATCCTCATTCCCCTGCTGACCTGCCTGTTATAGTAAACAGTGTATGTGTGAAACATCAGCAAGTCACTTACAGTAGAAATTCATAATATCTCATATTTCTGTTGATGCCATCGATTGTTTTCATGTCTTCTGGAGTCAGTTCAAAGTCAAACACCTGGAAGGAAGGGAGAATAACATTAACCTCTTCTCCAAGGAGTCGTCCTCTCCCTAGGGACTAGAGGAGTTTCCATGGAGGAGACAAGAAGAGGGAACAGGGAAGCCAAGTCTGTCCTCAGCTTTCAGGTGAACAAGCCTGGGAGCCTCTGCTGAGTTCTCATCCCTCCTTCCCACACCTTCTCCTTCTCTGTCCACCTCACAAACATTACAGTGCATCAGTCTTTCTAAGTGAATCACTTGAGACAGAAAACAAACTAAAATCCTGTTTTTCCAAACACACAGTCTTTGGACACTCCAGACTGAGAACCTGCTCCCAGAAAAAGTGGTGAGTCCGTTCTGAGCCCAGATATGAAGAAGATTTTTCCCCATTCACTGATGAGGGGGCATAGTGCTGTGCTGAGATGAAGTACAGGTTAGTTGTCACAGTTAAGCCAAATATATTTGAAAATATATACAGAGAAGTGTTCAGGCTCCTCTGACAAGAGCCACATCCACCTGCTAAAGCAGGACTGTTGAGCTGCTCTGCATTGAACTGCAAATGCACGAGAGCCCAGCCAAGAGGACCACAGCTGAGCTGAGTGCAGGCTGTTTGCCAAAGCACAGAATCAAGAGACACACATAATGATCTCTGCATTAAATCTTGAAACTGGGGAGAGTTTCGTGTACAGCTATGGCTAAGGGTACGATAATGGTCTCCTACACACAAATCAAAAGACAACAGGAAATTTGCAAAAGCAGAAACTCAAGGAGATTAAATGCATGAAAGTGAAACATAAATATTTAGGAAAATGCAAAACAAAACCACAATGATTTGTTAAGTTAAGGATCACTGCTATAATTTGCATGCCCCCAAATTCACATGTTGGGGCCTCACCCCACTGAGATGGTATTACAAATTAGAGCCTTTGAGGGTGATTAGGTCATGATGGTGGAGCCCTCAAGAATGAGATTTAAACAATATCATATTCATATAAAAGACTTGGGAGAGCTCTGTTGCGGCCTCCACCATGTTAAGATACAAGGGAAAGCCTGTGACCTGGAGGAGGGCCCTCACTTGATCACACAGGCACCCTGACCTCAGACCTCCAGCTTTAGAACTGTGAGAAACAAATTTCAGTTGTTTCTAAGCCACCCGATCTTAAGTATTTTGTTAGAGCAGCCTAAATAGTCTATGAAAATCAAATATAATTTTGTCAATTGAGAATGAAGAAAATAAGATGTCATTTGTACGAGGTGACAGAATAAATTGATACAGTGCTGGAAATAAAATCTCTATTTTCTGTCCAACCTGAACCCTCTCCAGAACCCTCTCCTGAACCCTCTCCATGCCACCTCTCCTGTTGCCACAGCAGGAGGAGAAAACCATTAGAAACACACACAAGGCATTCATGCACCAAGAAAAACAGGTAACTTGTCTTGACTCAAGGATAGTCTGAGAGCTGGACAAAGAATGACCCTTGTGAAGGATATTCCTTAGGAGCCCTCTGCCCACAGCCCCACTCATCATCACCTGCATGTTCTCTTTGATCCGCTTTCTGTTGTAACTCTTGGCCAGAACCACAACCCCACGTTGTATCTGGTAGCGAAGGGCAACCAGAGCTGGGGTCTGCTTGTGCTTTTTGGCAATAGCACAAAGAACCGGGTCCTCCAAAAGAATAGGGTAGTTTGGGTTCACCCTGGAAGGAAATTCAGAAATGCTGAGGAGTTGAAACTGAATACTTAGTTTCTAAGGAGGCTTTTCAAACAGATAAAGTAGGTCTACTCTAGACCAATGTTTCTCAAAGTGTGGTCCAGGGACCAGAAGCGTCAGTATCACCTGGAATCTTGTTAGAAATACAAATTCCATGGCTTAGCTGAAGACAAACTGAATCAGAACCTCAACTGTGTCATTTCCCAATCTGCATTTACAAAGTTCTCGCAGTCATTTGGATGCATGCTTGATCTGAGACCAGTACTGCCAGACTTGTGGACTTTTTTCTTTTTTTCTGTTTTACTTCTCAGTGGTTATTTTTCTTAATAATCATAGCTCTAAAATAAGTACAAGGGCAAGAAAATAAAAAAGAGATGGAGACAGGGAAATGTTTTGTTTTTAATTTTCACTTTTCTGAAGTGTTGATAAAAATTGAGTAGTCCAAAAATGAGATTTCATCATTATTTGCATTGTGCAATACTCCTACAAACAAATTTTCACTAAAATGATTCAATTTGTGATTTTTTTTGATCATCATAGATCTGGGTTGTTGTTCAGTCAGTCATGTCTGACTATTTGCGACCCCATGGATTGCAGCATGCCAGGCTTATCTGTCCTTCACTATCTCCCGGAGCTTGCTCAAACTCATGTCCATGAGTCAATTATCCATCCCACCATCTTGTCCTCTGTCATCCCATTCACCTCCTGCTTTCAATCTTTCCCAGAATCAAGGTCTTTTCTAATGAGTTGGTTCTTCACATCATGTGGCCAAAGTATTGAAGCTTCAGTCAGCATCAGTCCTTCTAATGAATATTCAGGACTGAGTTCCTTTAGGATTGACTGGTTTGATCTCCTTGCAGTCCCTAGGAGGTACATTTCTTATCCTGATTTTAGATATAAGGTGAGGGAGACTTGAAACTTTTATTACTAGCACCATGTTCATTTGTTAAAAAATAAGTAAGTCATGACTTAAGCTTTCTCTTAAGTGTTCAGTGCAGAGACACTTGCATTAAAATCTACATACAACAAGACACATGAAATGTAAAAAAATCAATTTGGCTTGTGATTGTAAGACAAAACAGAAGGATTATGTCCCATCTCTCTTCTATTCCTGTCAGTTAAACGTTATCTCCAGAGCACTGCATTCAGCTCAGTTCAGTTCAGTCACTCAGTCGTGTCCGACTCTTTGCAACCCCAAGGACTGCAGCATGCCATTCCTCCATGTCCGTCACCAATTCCTGGAGTTTACTCAAACTCATGTCTATTGAGTTAGTGATGCCACCCAACCATCTCATCTTCTGTCATCCCCTTCTCCTTCTGCCTTCAATCTTTCCCAGCATCAGGGTCTTTTCCAGTGAGTCAGTTCTTCGAATCATGTGGTCAAAGGATTGGAGTTTCAGCTTCAGCATCAGTCCTTTCAATGAATAGTCAGGACTGATTTCCTTTAGGATTTTCTGGTTGGATCTCCTTGCAGTCCAAGGGATTCTCAGGAGTGTTCTCTAATACCACAGTTCAAAAGCATCAATTCTTTGGTGCTCAGCTTTCTTTACAGTCCAACTCTCACATCCATACATCACCACTGGAAAAACCAGAGCTTTGACTAGATGGACCTTTGTTGGAGAAGTAATGTCTCTGCTTTTTTAACATTCTGTCTAGGTTGGTCATAGCTTTTCTTCCAAGGAGCAAGGGTCTTTTAATTTCATGGCTGCAGTCACCATCTGCAGTGATTTTGGAGCCCCCCAAAATAAAGGCTTTTCATGTTTCTATTGTTTCCCCATCTATTTGCCATGATATGATGGGACCAGATGACATGATCTTAGTTTCCTGAATGTTGTGCTTTAAGCCAACTTTTTTTACTCTCCTCTTTCACTTTTATCAAGAGACTCTTTAGTTCTTCTTCACTTTCTGCCATAAGAGTGGTATCATCTGTGTATCTGAGGTTATTGATATTTTCCCCGGCAATCTTGATTCCAGCTTGTGCTTCATCCAACCCAGCATTCCACATAATGTACTCTGCATATAAATCAAATAAGCGTGGTGACAATATACAGGCTCGATGTACTCCTTTACTGATTTGGAACCATTCTTTTGTTCCATGTACAGCTCTAACTGTTGCTTCTTGACCTGCTTACAAATTTCTCAGTAGGCAGCTCATGTGGTCTGGTATTTCCATCTCTTTAAGAATTTTCCAAGTGTTGTGATCCACGCAGTCAAAGGCTTTGGCGTAGTCAATAAAGCAGAAGTAGATGTTTTTCTGGAATTCTCTTGCTTTTTTGATGATCCAGTGGATGTTGGCAATTTGATCTCTGGTTCCTCTGTCTTTTCTAAATCCAGCTTGAACATCTGGAAGTTCATGTACTGTTGAAGCCTAGCTTGGAGAATTTTGATCATCACTTTGCTAGCATGTGAAATAAGTGCAATTGTGAGGTAGTTTGAGCATTCTTTGGCATTGCCTTTCTTTGAGATTGGAATGAATCTGAAAACTGACCTTTTCCAGTCCTGTGGAACCCCATGAACAGTATGAAAAAAACACTGTGTACATTATAAAAATATTTTATCAAAATTTGAGTTTTATTAACTTCCCTGGTTGTCCAGTGGTTAAGACTTCATCTTCCAGTTCAGGGGTTGAGGGTTTGATCTTTGGTCAGGGAGCTAAGATCCCACATGCCTTGAAGCCCAAAAACCAAACATAAAACAGAAACAGTAGTGTAACAAATTCAGTAAAGACTTAAAAAAGTTGAGTTTCAGAGTAACACCCTGTGGCTTTCAGTAATGTTCATACCATTTTGATGACCGTTGGGATCCCAGAGCACCATAGGCAACTAGGACAATATCGTGTGACTTGCAGAACTCCAGCAGTTTGCTCTGGTTGAGATAAGGGTGACATTCTACCTGTAGAAGCCAACAGAGAAGAACTGTCAAGTTATATGAAAAGGTAACATGCCAAAGGAAGCTTAAAAGTAAAAATTACATATGCTAAAGAAACAAAAAAAAACTGTGTAAATCAAATTACAACTGGAAACATCAACCTCAATAATGTTTAAAAAAAAAACTCAAATTTTATCTCTGTTCCCTGAAAAGATTAAATATTAATAATAATAATTCCTGAGAACAAGCAACTCTAGGAACCAGATCTTGGTTACTAAATACCACTGAACACCACCAAGACATATGTCTAATTCCAGACTGGAGACAGAAAAAGAGCTGTTAGAATCCTGGGACTATAGGACCTAGTGTGATGGGAGGGGGAGGTCCCACTGGTGGCATTTGGGTAAACTTGAGCATCAAAAAGAATTATGAGTGAAAACAAATGTAGCACACAGAGTAAATAAAAATCCCTGAGGCTCTAGTGATGAGAGCGGGAGAAAGAACAAAACTATTTTCCTCCATGGATGGTGAGTATTACAATAAATCCTTTCTCAGAAACTGACAATTAATGGGAAGGAGTTAAGTTTTTACCCTGTCTTACAAGAATAAGTGCATTTTATGTTGATTTAATGAGGGAATTTTGTCTTTACAATAAAATGTTAGGTCAGGAGATTAAAAATATTGCTTAAAATAGAAAATATTGAAAAATATCCCAATGAAATAATTAATGCACGTGGAAGTCATTGAAGGATTCTCAACCATTTTGTGAAAATTTGGGGGAAATTGAAATTCCCCTAATGAAAGTTATTATGTGACAGATGACTAGATAATTTCAACAGGAAATTATTACACACTTCCAAACAAAAAAATCTAGCTACCAGTAGTTTTACCAGGAGAACAAAATACCACTACTCACAGAAGGATAACTTGTCATCACCTGCTTCCTACTCGGGTGTATGTGAGAGGCACAGCACACAAAGGACACCCACAGCTGATTCATGTGAATGTATGGCAAAAACCACCACAATACTGTACAGTAATTAGCCTCCTTAAAATGAATTTAAAAAAATAAAGATTTATGGAGAATGGCTCTGCCCATCAGAACAAGGGGAAAAATAAAAGGACGTTTTCTTGTCAAATGTAATAAGGAATTCAGATTTAACTACTAATTTACATAAACTAGAACCAGACAAACAAGTTAATCAATGTCACAAAGTAATGATGATAAATACAGTGTGTTTGTTGAGAACTTGTCTCGCTATCTTCGTGACATAATGATTGAGTGACCATTCTAGGTTAAAAACCATGAAAAATATGACTCAAAGTGACATGTGAACCATATCAGATCCGGGTCATCAAAACATAATATATATATTTATTATATAATCCATAGAATTAAATATATATATATGTATATATACACACTATTGTATCCTTAACTGTTCTAATATCTGAAATTTTTCACAATAAAGACATGGAAGTAAAACTAATACCAGAATCACATTAATTTCTTAACTTTTATAACATATATATATATATATTTCTTGAATTGTGTAAGCTACACTTTCCATATAAGATTCTTTTTCTTTGACTCCAACTTGTAACTTAAAGACGTTAAGATACATACGAAATAAGACTGTTGCAGAAGGGTGAAGATTACATGACATATGTATCACATCTCAGTTATATGGTATATCTAGATCTGTCAAACTAGAATTAAACAGCAGAGAGATGGTCACCAGGGGCTGGGAGGAGGGGGGAATCTGGAATTGATAAGCATGATGTGAAGTCTCAATTATACAAGATGAATGAATTTTAGATCTGCTTCCAACACTGTCCCTATAATAAACAACACTGTATTGTATTATATGAATACTTTTTAAAACTTGCTATGAGGTTAGGTCTCACGGTCTTCTTTTACCACAATAAGGTAAAATATAGAACCAAAAAAAGTACGAGAACAGAAACAGACATAGAAAAGTGAGTTTAATCAGTTAATTTTGTGATGGACATTGATGGGAGAACCAGTCCAAGCTTGAGTAAATCACAAGGTGCGCTCTACGATTGAGTAAGTATTCCTGAATGAATATTTCATCAGTGGAAAGTTATGACCAACCTAGATAGCATACTGAAAAGCAGAGACATTACTTTGTCAACAAAGGTCCGTCTAGTCAAGGCTATGGTTTTTCCTGTGGTCATGTATGGATGTGAGAGTTGGACTGTGAACAAAGCTGAGCGCCAAAGAATTGATGCTTTTGAACTGTAGTGTTGGAGAAGACTCTTGAGAGTCCCTTGGACTGCAAGGAGATCCAACCAGTCCATTCTGAAGGAGATCAGCCCTGGGATTTCTTTGGAGGGAATGAGGCTGAAGCTGAAACTCCAGTACTTTGGCCACCTCATGCGATGAGTTGACTCATTGGAAAAGACTTTGTTGCTGGGAGGGATTGGGGGCAGGAGGAGAAGGGGACGACAGAGGATGAGATGGCTGGATGGCATCACGGACTCGATGGGCATGAGTCTGAGTGAACTCCGGGAGATGGTGATGGACAGGGAGGCCTGGCGTCCTGTGATTCATGGGGTCACAAGGAGTCAGACACAACTGAGTGACTGAACTGAACTGAACTATCTCCATAAGCCTTTAACTTCATCCATCAAACTTAATGAACTTTCATATTCTCTAGCAAACTTGGCTGAAGACCCATGAATGCAGAGAAACCAAGACAAAGGATTCAGGCATTCAAACTCTACACAAACTCTTAACACCCTTCTCAGCTGATTTTTCTCTTTGTTTACTTCTTGTTCCATGTTTCCTTAATGTACATAGTTCCCTCCGAGACATTTTGACATCTGATTTCTGGTCATGCTTTAAGCTCAGGGGGAAAACCTCTTCCTCTAAGTTCTGGGTGTTGAGTGTAACCCCCTTTCACTTCCCTCAGCTCCTACCCACAATTTAGCAGGAAGCCCTCCCTGCTTTTTCCACCCAGATTTTATCAGTCAGAGATACTGTTATGGATTCTATTCACACTGTCCAGACAGAGGCTCTGCCCTCTAGAATCCTCTGTCCACAAAGGTCAGATGAACAGGAGGGAAGGCCAGACAGATGTCTGGCTCCAGGGCAAGAAGGAGGTTCTGAAGAGCAGGAGGGAGAGGAGTCAAGGCTGCTCACCTGGTTGCAGACAGGCTTGTACTTGAGCCCGGGCTTGTTCAGGATCTTCTCCAGCTGCTTGTGGTTGAAATTGGACACCCCGATGGACTTGGTCAGCCCTGCATCCTTACACTTCTCCAGGGCCTGGGAGGGAGGGGTGGTGAACAGTAATGAACCGTCACTTGGAATGGGCAATAAAACAAGATTAATGGCTGAAAAAAAAATGTTAAAAGTGTCTCTTGTCAAAAATTAGCATTGATTATAAGGAAGAAAAAAGTGGAAGAAGTGGAAAAGACACAGGAAGAATTACAGTTAGAAAAACCCTGGAGAATACATAATGCATGGAAAAATATAGATGCCTATGTTACCATCCCAAATTCTTCTCCACTGTTCTTCTCTGTGAACATTTCAGCAAAAGTTTCCTCTCTACAACCCCAGCATCCCAGCCCTTAGATTCATGAACTGCTGAGTCTGATGGTCCACAGTCCATTCTCACAGGTGGAAGAAATGAAGGAGGTTCCCTATCTCCTGGCTCCTCCTCTGGTTCTCTCTTCCCTGGACTTACTTCCCATGTGTGACGGAGATCCACTGAGTCAAGTATAAGTTTTCCATCTTCATCTGTTGGCAAAATTTCCTCCCCTGGCTGGAATAGCAGCAGTCATTTTAGAGATGTTACAAAACAATTTCCCCACACTTAGCCAAACAGCCAGGCACATCTAGGACCAGGGCATCAAACCTCTATGAGGTAGGTTTACAACATTCTAGATACTAATATTTGCAAAGTGTTTTACATTTGGAGTTTTGAGCAATGTGTTTAGAAGGCAATTTTCCACTAGTCTCTTACACTTAACGTTCTGATAAATACAATTTTCCTACATTCTAATGGGGACTGTCAATGACTTATTTGAATTTTTTTCTGCCTCTTTTACTTTCCTCTTGCAAAATATCTCCATTGCACTGGGAGTGACTGTAAGTTATGCCTTACTTCTGGCATTAAAATTGCAAACTTGACCTGGGCTAAATATCAGATTTCCTTTTCCCTTTGAGCATCAGGTGCCTTAGGGCAGGCATATGAACCAGCAAGGCTCTCCTTAGGTTGATATGGAATGTGGAAGATCTAGACATGCTCTCACTTGTTCATGACTATGAGCCTTGAGGCCCCCAAGGCCATATTTGCCACTGATCGAAAATGTTCAGTGAAAATAAAGCAAACCAAGTGTAATGCCATGATAAGAGATAGAAAAATGGACCCATTTCTAAGAATACTGCAACTCAACTTTCCTCAGTGTAGAGTACGTCCTACACTGTACTATGAAAAATACTTAAGTACTACGAAAAATCTTAAGTGTTATGAAAAAAAGTACTATGAAAAATCTTAAACCAACCATCCATGGAAGCTGATAGACATTGTGACATATGAAATAAGATAGAGGTGATAACACAAATTGCCAACCTTCAGAGGCACTGGAGTATGAATAAGATAGAGATCAACATAGTCCAGCTGAAGGTTTTTCAGTGACTTTTCCAAGGCTGATTGGACCAACTCTGGTTGAAGGCATGTGGACCAAAGCTGCAGAGGTTAAATAATAGAAGTTATGTTAAATGAAGGCAGTAGGTCATTTTGTTTGTCCTGTGTCATTTAATGATAAAACATTTTTATTGCTTAGAAATGGATGACCACTGGGAAAAATGCTCCTTTTCTTCTTGAGTTCCATTTTTTTATCTAACCCACCCATGCAAACTTTATTATTTGACTGAATTTATCATCAGTACATCATTCATAATAGAATAAAATTAATCAAGATAAATAACATTATAAAATAATTACCATGCCTATCATCTGAATTGTGTTTAAGAGTGTAAAAGCACAAACTTAGTCTAATTCAATCAATCAGTCCTCTCAGAATTAATTAGCATTTTGTTTACATAACTGTAGAAAAAAAAAGTATTTTGAACATATTAACATGAGCAAAACATAATTCAAGGCACTTTGGCTAGATCTTGTGGAATATACAAAATGTCTCTCCTAATGTTCTCTCTTACTCTTAGAGTTGAGAACTGAAATTCAGAATGTGAAGAAATTTGAGAAACCCACCCAGATGATAAGGAAACCTATAATCTATTCACACTTCTGTATGAATCCTTAGACCAAACTAAATCACACTCCTCTGGTCTAGGCTCAGAGAAGGAAAGTGACTTTAAAATTTGAACAGAGCAGTGAAGAAAAAGTTGGTATCACTTTCTATTTTGGGGCAGGGGAGGAGGAAACTACATTTAACATATAAATATGTGTGGAAATAAAGCTGTATCAGTAAACAACATTCACCTAATTACTGATCCTATTACATAATTGTCACCTGCATACAACTAGTTGTGCACATGTGCACACACACAACAGACAAATCACCTTTGAAGTGTAGAATATGTCTTCTCTCTTCACAGTGCCATCAGCAGTCTTGCTTCGAATGGCCTGGCCAACCTGCTCTTCATTTCTGTACGCATGAGCACAGTCAATGTGGCAGAACCCAACCTCTATAGCGAATTTGGTGACCTCCAGAGCTTCACTCTTAGGAACCTACATAAGCAACAAAGGTAGGAATTGAACATCCCCATGAATAAGAAGTTGCTGAGCCACAAGTTTGATCTTTCCAATAATCAACTTTTCTTTGTGCTTTTGGTTCATTCTGCATGTGTGGTGATGAACCCATGACAGTTTTCCTGAACTTTCCTGGTCAGTGATTAAATGGACAACCAGGAACCCTTCAATCCCAGGCAATCAGTGGTTGGTCACAGGTATCAGACGACCCCAAGAAAAATTCCAGATTCAGTGATTTTCTGGAAAAAATTGTAAGACTTAGCATAAAGTTATAGTCATGGATACAATTTATACTGTGAGATGCTTGAAGCAAAATCCACAAAGGTATAAAGTATCTGGTAAAAGCATCAAGAAAGGAGTATGTTAAGGCTGCATGTTGTCACCCTGCTTATGTAACATATGCAAAGTATATGATACAAAATGCTGGCCTGCATGAAGCACAAGGTGGAATCAAGATTGCTGGGGAGAAATATCAATAACCTCAGATATGCGGATGACACCACCCTTAGGGCAGAAAGTGAAGAGGAACTAAAGAACCTCTTGATGAAAGTGAAAGAGAAGAGTGAAAAAGCTGGCTTAAAACTCAACATTCAAAAAGTTAAGATCATGGCATCCGATCCCATCACTGCATGGCAAATAGATGGAGAAACAATGGAAACAGTCAGAGATTTTATTTTCTTGGGCTCCAAAATCACTGCACATGGTGACTGCAGCCATGAAATTAAAAAAAAAAAAAAAGCTTGCTTCTTGGAAGAAAAGCTATGACCAATGTACATAGCATATTAAAAAGCAGAGACATTACTTTGCCAGCAAAGGTCTGTCTAATCAAAGCCCTGGTTTTTCCAGTAGTCATGTATGAATGTGAGAGTTGGACTATAAAGAAAGCTGAGTGCAGAAGAATTGATGCTTTTGAACTGTGATGTTGGAGAAGACTCCTGAGTCCCTCAGACAGCAGGGAGATCAAACCAGTCCATCCTAAAGAAAATCAGTCCTGAATATTCATTGGAAGTACTGATGTTGAAGCTCAAACTCCAATACTTTGGCCATCTGATGTGAAGAATAGACTCATTGGAAAAGACCCTGATGCTGGGAACGATTGAAGGTAGAAGGAGAAGGGGACAATAGGGGATAAGAAAGTTGGATGGGATCACTAGCTTGATGGACATGAGTTTGAGTAAGCTCCAGGAGTTGGTGATGGACAGGGAAGCCAGGTGTGCTGCAGTCCATGGGTTCACAAAGAGTTGGACATGACTGAGCAACTGAACTGAGCTGAAAAGCATCAAGAAACCAGGTGAAAGCTTCTGGGACCTCTGTCTACCAGTGAAGCCACATAGAATACATCAAATAAAATCTGCATCTATTCAAGTTGTACAAACTGATGTTTTCATATAAGCTTCCATTGTTAATGATTGACACAATCAAGCTGATAACAGATCTGTCGCCTCACGTGGATAACTTTTGGCTGTGGGGAGAATCCTTAATATCCAGTCTCTTAGCAAATCGACTTCCCTTTCACTTTTCACTTTCATGCATTGGAGAAGGAAATGGCAACCCACTCCAGTGTTCTTGCCTGGAGAATCCCAGGGACAGGGGAGCCTGGTGGGCTGCCGTCTATGGGGTCGCACAGAGTCGGACACAACTGAAGCGACTTAGTAGTAGTAGTAGTAGCAAATCTCATGAATACAGTCCATTTTTATAAACTATAGTTACCATGCTCTACATTACATCTCACAGCTTATCTTATAACTGAAAGTCTGTATCCTTGACCATTATCTGGCCATTTTCCCCAGCATGTACTCAGTTTCTGGTCACCATTCCTCTGCTCTCTGCTTCTGAGTTTCACTGTTTTAGATTCCACCAACAAAGAGATCAGGCAGTATTTTTCTTCCTACTTCTGGCTTATTTCACTTAGTTTAATATTCTCCAGGTTCCTCCCTGTTGTTGCAAATGGCAAAAGGATAACTTCTTTTATAAAGGCTGAATAATATTCCATTTGTTTTTTTTTTTAATTTAAATTTACTTATTTTAATTGGAGGCTAATTACTTTACAATATTCCATTTATTTTAATGTGATTTAGAATCTTCCCTTTTTCAAGGAGGTAGATCCTTGGTCTCTATCTCAAATACTTCTCTGGGTCATGTGTTTTTGGAAGAAGGAAAGGGTTCTGGAATTAATGAAACATACCGAGAAACCCCTCCATTACAATGTCCCTCAAAGCAAAGCAGCTGACAGTCAACGTTCTTGACGGCTGAGTCTCACCTCTTCTGCCAAGCTGGGAAAGAGACGGAAATTGCAGGGGAACCCAGAGTAATCTGCAGGTGAGCACAGCCTCAGACCCTGATGCAGAGTGGAGACTGGATGCTCTCTCCCCTTTTACAGGGCACAGTTCTAGCCTGGTTAGTGGAACCATGTGATCCTCCCAGAGTCACACAGGAACTCAGTGCTTGACAACCTAAGTCCCCTTCCTCTCAAATTATATCCACTACTATTTCTATCTCAACCCACAACCACTACTCTTACCTCCTCAGGTGCATAGGTTCCAAATCCCAGGATAGGGATGAAGTGGCCATCATTAAGCTTCACCCTCTGGCATTGGGTTTCCATTGCCTGTTGCTCCTCTGAGTAAGCAGACTGATTTTTCTTCTTCTGCCTTCACAGGTTATATATAATAGGAAGGTAACGCCCCAGCTGCACTGTCCAATGTTAGCAGATGCATTGTAGGAGGAGCATGATTAAATTATTTCCCATGGAGTAAGAAGAGAATTAAAGCCAGTTAACTTGCTTGGGTTTTTTTATCAGTATAATCTTAGGATACATTTTGATGAGGTTGGCTGAACAAGTATTAACTATATGTTAGACTAGAAACTTCCACATAGTTATCTTTTTTCATTTTTCTAATTATGAAGCTGAATCTTACAGTACAAATACATTCATACAGAGAATCACACAATTTCAAGGAGTGATTAATAAGCATTTAAAAAAAATCTTCAGTTCAGTCGCTCAGTCATGTCCAACTCTTTGCAACCCCATGAATCGCAGTACGCCAGGCCTCCCTGTCCATCACTAACTCCCGGAGTTCACTCAGACTCATACCCCTTCATAAAGAATGAAAACTTCAGATGAAAATAAATTTGCCTTTAATTTTTACCACCAGCAAAATTATTTTGCTTTACAGACCTGATGGTGGTGAAATCCTGAAAAGGACACCAAAGCCACACATTCTGGCTGGTTTTTGCATACCATATGCAGTGTGAAAACTGACTCTTAGAGGGTTTATACCTTGAACTTAGTTATATAACTTTTAGAAAGCTATCATAATATAAATTATACATATATTACATACTTTGCTATTTTGCTCAGCCTTACCGGTGAAAGAAAAACTTGTAAGCAAGTTAAATTGTAACAACTTTGGGATAAGTAAGGGAAACTGTGAGGCACTGATATAGTGAAATGTTGTGAAACCAAATAAAATTTAACAGAGTTACGTGAGCAAAATGGTGGGCTAGGATGTATTGAATTCTCCCTTAGAAACATGAGAGAACAATCAGAACCCAGATGAAAAATGTCATATGAGCTCTAGAAAGCAGTCAAACAAAATCTATGGCAACAAAGTGAACACACAATCATGAAAAATCCAGAACAGGATGGAAGGACATTTTGTGGTGTTTTTATTCTCCTTACCCTCCTCCTGCCTGGGGCAGTGCAGTCTTGATCTGCAAAGAGCGGTGGCTCAGCGCCCTCAAACCAGAGTGATCACAGAAAGCCTTAATGCAATGTTCCAACCTACTTGGGGACAGCCTGAAGATGAATGTCTGCTTTTCCTAAACAAACTTTAACTGAAGAGCAGCTGGAGTGACTCATTATAGCTGCAGGGGGGCTATACATATGTGGGACCAGGGACAAAGGATTACAGGTGGAGACCTAGACTAGACTATGTTAAACCCTGAGTAGAACGGGCATGTGGATTTGGGGGACATAGGGCATTCAAAAACAGCCGTATATTCATGGGAATAAAACAGTCACCCATGTACCAGGCAAGATGTTGACACAGAAATAAACTGAGCAGCCCTTAGCTTTCTTTTGGACTGATCCCACGACAAGGAGCATGCCAAGTTAACTAGTGAAGGCCAGTCATGATGTGGAGGAAATCAACCAAGAGTGAGTAGTTGCCTGTTGTTTCAAGTACCCAATGAATGCGTACCCACCCAGGAATACATACACACACACACACATACACAGGAACACACACAGACACACACACACGACAGAAAGAAAAGAAGGAAGGAAGGAGAAAGAAAGAAAAAAAGAAAAAGGAAACCATGGTCCAGGAAAGGAAGAAAATAAATCGGCACCGACTCTTCCTGAACAGTCACAGGAGCCACACTTAGTGAACAGTGAGTGTCACACACTGTCCTGAGGAGGAGCTCCAGATGGGCAAGAGGACGCTGAGCTCAGCTCCCCCAGAAGCACATCAGGGTCCCATCTCCTGAAAACACACGACACTAGCAGGAAGCCTTGTCCACACCAAGGCTGTAAAGAACTGTCCACATGGAGCTGGGTGGGAAGGGAAGAGAAGGGATCAGGACTGAGTCCCTGGGAGGGTCCCAGATGAGGAGTGGGGACAGGGGCTCGGAGGTCCTCCCTGGAGAGACCCGTGAACACCATGCACTGAGCACCGCAGCCCTGGGACAACCCCATGAGGTCACAGCCCCATAGCTGCTGTGAACCCAGGGGGACCCGCAGGAGATCTGCAAGAACCTCAACTCCAAACCCTAGATGGCCAAAGATTAGTTCAAGGATTATTTCAAGGCATAAATCCAAACACTATAGAAAACATTCTGAGTTTAGGAGAGAAGAGGTGGTATTCAAGATAAACTCAAGTAAAGTGATTAAATATAAAAAATCCCAATGTTGTATCAACAGGAAGGTATAACCAAGAATAATATTATGGAAATAGTCAACAAAAACGACTAAGGGATACCATGCAATGTCTGTCAGTTGAGCAAAGACAATGTGTGGTAAAGTGTTGACAGCTTTATCACAAATATGATTTGAAAGATTTTTTTTTTCCATCCCATGGTTTGTCTTTCCCCTCTCTGGTAATTTGTTTCAGTGCAAAATAGTTTTGAATTTGGATAAAGACTAATAATAATTTTTTCTTTTATTGCCTGTACTTTTGGTGTCAAATCCCCCAAATTGTGACCATATCCAATGATGAGAAACTTTTTCCAGAGGTTTTCTTCTGCGAGTTTCATATTTATATTTTGTGTGTCTAGATCTCAGAAGCATTTGGAGTTGTTTTGTCTATAAGGTCAACTCCCAACTTCTTTTTACATGTGGATATCTAGCTTTCCCACCACTGATAGTTGAAAACACTGTCCTTTATAACTGTATCTATCTATTTAAAACAGATGTCATTTAAGTTCATGCACACTCTGAAAGATCTGCATTTCCCTTGTAGCTCAGTTGGTAAAAAATCTGCCTGGAGTGCAGGAGACCCGGGTTTGATCCCTGGATCAGGAAGATCCCCTGGAGAAGGAAATGGCAACCCACTCCAGTATCCTTGTCTGGAAAATCTCGTGGACAGAGAAGCCTGGTGGGCTGCAGTCCATGGGGTCTCAAAGAGTCGGCCATGACTGAGCAACTAACACACACACACTGAAAGACCTACATCACTTCCAAGTGTTTTGTGTTTTGGATGTCATGCTTTATATCTTCAAGTCTATCTCTTAACTATTTACTATAGTTTTTACTAGTTTATTTCAGTGGTACATGCACTTCCTTTGCTATATATTTGCTTTTGCTATGGGGTTTTTTCCCTTTCTGTACTTCCTTATTTTCTATAAGAAATAGCCTTCTATTTTCAAAGAAAAAAACAGGCTTCCATGGTGGCTCAGATGGTAAAGAATCTGCCTGCAATGAAGGAGGCCCGGGTTTGATACCTGAGTTGGGAAAATCCCCTGGAAAAGCAAATGGCAACCCACTCCAGTATTCTTGCCTGGGAAATCCCGTGGGCAGAGGAGCCTAGTGGGCTACAGTCCATGGGGTGGGTTGCAAAGCGTCGGGCATGACTGAGAGACTGACACTTACCATTTACTGTAGGATCAGTTTAGTGAGGATCTCAGCTGTGCTTCTCTAGGAAACTATGTATCTCTTCTTCAGTTCTGCATGTCAATATTACTGGGTAGAAGGTCCTTGGTTGTAGATATTTTTGTCCTTTCAGTATTTTAAATATATTATGTAACTCCATTCTGGCCTATAATATTTCAGCTGCAAATCAATTGAGAGCCTTGTGGGATTCCTTTATATGAGACTCTGTTTTTCTCTTGCTCCCTTTGAAATTTTCTCTTTAATATTTGACAGTTTTAAGTCTTGGTGTGGGTCTCCTTGGTTTCATTTGTTTGGGACTCTCTGTACTTCTGGCACCTGGATGTCTTTTCCTTTCTTTAGGTTTGGGAAATTGTCATAATTTCATCAAATGCATTTTTCTGTGCCTTTCTCTCACTCGTCTCCTGGGACTACTACTCTGTGAATGTTACTACAGTTGATCTTGTCCCAGGAGACCACGCTTATGAAAAATCGGTTTTTCTTTTTTACTGTTCTGATTGAGTGATTTCCATTATTCTGTCTTCTAGCTTGCTTATGCATTATTCTGTATTGGCTAACCTGTTGTTAACTCCTTCTAATTTTTATTTCATCTATTGTGTTATTCAGCTCTCATTGAGTCTTTTTTTTTTTTTTTATATTTTCTAGCTCTTTGTTGACGTTCTCACTGTGTTTCTCTGTTCTTTTCAAAAGATATTATTATAACTTAACAATGTTATATGTGATTCCTATGATAACAACAAAGAAAATAAAGTAGAGTATATGGAACATAAATATAAAAGAGATGAGAATCAAAGATGTCACTATGAAAAATCATCTGGACATTAAGAAAAGTGGTAATAGAGGAAATAAGGAACTAAGTCACACCAAAAAATATAAAAAGGCAAAAGTATTTTCCTATCAGTTATTATGTTTAATGTAAATAAACTCCAAGTTCAAATAGTATATATTGTCAGAATAGATTTTTTTTAAATATATCAAATTTATGTCATTATAAGTGATTCACTGTAAATCTAAGGACACAAATTCTTTGAAAGAAAAAAGTGACAAAAGACATTCTATGTAAACAGTAACTGAAAGAGAGCTGGTGTGACCACACTCAGTTTAGTTCAGTTGCTCAGTCGTGTCTGACTCTTTGCAGCCCCATGAACTGCAGCATGCCAGGCTTCCCTGTCCACTACCAACTCCCAGAGCTTTCTCAAACTCAAGTCCATTGAGTCAATGATGCCATCCAACGATGATCTCTTCTTCTGTGGTCCCCTTCTCCACCTGCCTTTAATCTTTCCCAGCATCAGGGTCTTTTCCAGTGAGTCAGTTCTTCGCATCAGGTGGCCAAAGTATTGGAGTTTCAGCTTCAGCATCAGTCCTTCCAGTGAATAAGGACTATTTAGGATGGCCTGGTTGTATCTCCATGCAGTCCAAGGGACTCTCAAGACTCTTCTCCAACATCACAGCTCAAAAGCATCAATTCTTTGGCCCTCAGGTTTCTTTATATTCCAACTCTCACATCTATACATGATTATTGGAAAAATCAGAGCTTTGATTAGATGGACCTTTGTTGACAAAGTAATGTCTCTACTTTTTAATATGCTACTTAGGTTGACCATAGCTTTTCTTCTAAGGAGTAAGTGTCTTAATTTCATGGCTGCAGTCACCATCTGCAGTGATTTGGGAGCCCGAGAAAATAAAGTCTCTCACTGTTTCCATTCTTTCCTCATCTATTTGCCATGAAGTGATGGGACCAGATGCCATGATCTTAGCTTTTTGAATGTTGAGTTTTAAGCCAGCTTTTTCACTCTCCTCTTTCACTTTCATCAAGAGGCTCTTTAGGTCTTCTTCACTTTCTGCCATAAGGGTGGTATCATCTGCGTATCTGAGATTATTGATATTTCTCCTGGTAGTCTTGTCTCCAGCTTGTGTTTCATCCAGCCTGGCATTTTGCATGATATACTCTGCCTATAAGTCAAATAAGCAGGGTGACAATATACAGCCTTGGCATACTCTTTTCCCAATTTGGAAACAGTCCATTGTTCCAGGTCCAGTCCTAACTGTCGTTTCTTGACCTGTATACAGATTTTTCAGGTGGCACATAAGGTGGTCTTGTATTCCTATCTCTTGAAGACGTTTCCACGGTTTGTTGTTATCTTCACACTCAAAGGCTTTGGCATTATCAATAAAGCAGAAGTAGATGTTTTTCTGGAATTCTCCTGCTTTTCTGATGAGCAAATTGTATGTTGGCAATTTGATCTCTGGTTCCTCTGCCTTTTCTAAATCCAGCTTGAAGATCTGGAAGTTCATGTTTCACATACTGTTGAAGCTTGGCTTGGAGAATTTTGAGCATTACTTTGCTAGCATATGAGATGAGTGCACTTGTGTGGTAGTTTGAACATTCTTTGGCATTGCCCTTCTTTGGGATTGGAATGAAAACTGACCTTTTCCAGTCCTGTGGCCACTGCTGAGTTTTCCAAATTTACTGGAGTATTGAGTGAAGCACTTTAACAACATTATCTTTTAGGATTTGAAATAGCTCAAGTGGAATTCCATCACCTCCACTAGCTTTGTTCATAGTGATGCTTCCTAAGGCCTTCTTGACTTCATATTCCAGGCTGTCTGGTTCTAGATGAGGGAGGATACCATCATGATTATCTGGGCCATGAAGACCTTTCTTTGTATAATTCTTCTGTGTATAACAGACAACATTTAAAGGTTTTCAAATAAAATTTGTGACAAGACAAAGAAAATGAAGTGAAGTTGTTCAGTTGTGTCCGACTCTTTGTGTCCCCATGGACTGTAGCCTATCAGGCTTCTCCATTCATGGGATTCTCCAGGCAAGAATACTGGAGTGGGTTACCATTTCCTTCTCCAGGGGATATTCCCCACCCAGGGACTGAACCTGGGTCTCCTGCATTGGAGGCAGACACTTTAACCACTGAGCCACCAGGGAAGACAAGACAAAGAAGGATATTCTATACTGATAAATGGTCAATCCACCAAGAATATAGAGAAATTACAAACATAGATGGGCCAAGCATCAGAGTTCCAAAATATGTGAAGCCAAGATAGATAGAATTGAAGGGAAAAATAGACAGCACTATAGCACTAGTTGGAGACATTAATATCTACTTTCAATAATCAATAAAACAACTAGATGGAAGACCAATGAGGAAATAGAAAGAGATGCTATGAACAACAGTATGCCAACACACTGAAGAATCTAGTTGAAATGGAAAATTTCTAGAGACACACAGTCTATGAAGACAAAATCCTGAAGGAACAGAAAGCCTGAGTAGACTTACTCCTACTTATTCAAGCAGATTGAATCAGTAATTAGGAGACTCTCAAGAAAGAGAAGCCCAGGGCCAGATGATCACACTAGTAAATTCTGCTGAGCATTTATAGCAGAATTAACAGCAATCATTCTCCAAAAATTACTGGAGAGGAAGCAATACTTTCCAACACATTCTATCAGGCCAGCATTAGCCAGAGACCAATTGCAGACAAAGATACTACAGAAAAATCAATTACAAACAGATGTTTCAGATGATGATTGCTACAAAAATTCTCAATAAAATGCTCAAAAATTGAATTCAGGAGCATACTAAAAATTATACATCATGACCAAATGAGACTCTTACCTGGGCAACAACTGTGTACATACTTATTTTAGTAAAAGCAATACACCATATTAACAAAAAGAAGGGGGAAAATCACATGATAATAACAAGTGATGTGGAAAAAAGACCGTGCTACAACTCAATATCCTTTTATAATAAAAAAATTCAATAAACCAGAAATAGAAAGAAGCTTTCTCAACATAATGAAGCCTATACATGAAAACCACAACATCAGATTCAGTGATAAAAGACTGAAAGCATTTTTGGTTAAGATCAATTATATAAAAGTTTTACCAATTTTTACCACTCATGGTAAACATGCAATCATCAGTTTCAGCTACAGTAATAAAAAAAAAATATGCATTCAAAAGTAGGAAAATTATCTCTGTTCTGAGATGACATGATCATGTATGTAGAAAACCATAAAGATAAAACAAAAAACTGTTACAGCTAATAAATAATTTTAGCAGAGGTGTAGGATGCAATATCAAAACAGAAAAGTCAGTTACATTTCTATACACTAAGAATGAACAATCTGAAAAGAAAAACTTTGAAGCAATTCCACTGGAAAAAAAACATGAAAAAATAATGCATTTGGAAATAACCAAAAAGGCAAAAACAAAAACAAAAAAAGAATGATTAGTAATACGAAATTTGTTTGAAGGAAGTAAAGACAGCAACTATGTTTCATGAATGAAAGACTTAATATTAAGATGAAAAAACTAATCAAAGTGATCTACACATTCAATTGAACTTTATATATGCCAACATTATTTGGGGGAATGGGAAGTAGAAAAACTAACACTAAAATGCATCTGAAATTACAAAGGAGACTGAATAGACAAAACAATTTTGAAAAGGAAGAAATTAATCTTGGAAAGAAGAAAGTAAAGAAAAAACAGAGAACAGAATTTGGTTTCTCACAATTTGAGCTTTTATAATTAACTACAAAGCTACTATAACCAAAACTGTGGGTAATGGCATAAAGACAGATATAAAGACTAATGAAATAGAACTCATACAGAAATAAAAACAAACATAATATATGATAATCGACAAGGTTGCAAAGACCGTTTATGGGAAAAAGTCAGTCTTTTTAACAAACAGTGCTGAATAAACTTCATATCTATATTCAAAATAAAGAAGTTACCCATTAACTTATATCACACACAAAACCACACACACACACACATATACACACCAAAATGCATCAAAGACCTGAGCATACAAGACACTAATATGAAACTCCTGGGAGAAAAACTAGAGGGAAGGCCTCAGGATACTAGATTTGATGTTTCATAATAAGCACAGGCAGAAAAATAGATAAATAAATTTCATCAAATTTCAGAATGTTTTTGTATCAAAGAAATTATCAAGAGACCAAAAAGACAATCCACAGAAAGGGGAAAAAAATCTGTGCAAATTGTATTTCCGATAAAGCTGAATAGCATGGAACTTCCTGGAAACACCCTAAAAACCTTATTTTAAATTGCTTGATTCACCAAGGTCTCTTGGTGATCTTTACTTTTTAATCCTTAATATGTCCATAATTAAACTTTTGATTATCCCTGCCTAGTGATGCAAAATGTAAAGTGTTTTTATTTCCTCACTCTTTCTGAGTTTGTCTTGGCTACCGCCATTTCTCTTCCCTACTGAATTCAAATCATTTTCTAAGAGCATTTGGATTTACACCTTAAACTAGTCCTGCTGCTGCTGCTGCTGCTGCTAAGTCGCTTCAGTCGTGTCCGACTCTGTACGACCCCATAGACGGCAGCCCACCAGGCTCTGCCGTCCCTGAGATTCTCCTAGCAAGAACACTGGAGTGGGTTGCCATTTCCTTCTCCAATGCATGAAAGTGAAAAGTGAAAGTGAAGTCGCTCAGTCGTGTTCGACTCTTAGCAACCCCATGGACTGCAGCCTACCAGGCTCCTCTGTCTATGGGATTTTTCAGGCAAGAGTACTGGAGT
Organism: Budorcas taxicolor; assembly: GCF_023091745.1. Taxonomy (NCBI): domain Eukaryota; kingdom Metazoa; phylum Chordata; class Mammalia; order Artiodactyla; family Bovidae; genus Budorcas; species Budorcas taxicolor. The sequence goes on along the minus strand of NC_068922.1, from coordinate 43,518,771 downwards.
GGGGTGCCATTGCCTTCTTCTGAACTAGTCCTAGTGTTTCCCAACCAGCAGACAAGGCTTCCCTGGTGGCTCAGACGGTAAAGCGTATGCCTGCAATGTGGGAGATCCAGGTTCGATCCCTGGGTTGGGAAGATCCTCTGGAGAAGGAAATGGCAACCCACTCCAGTACCCTTGCCTGGAAAATCCCATGGATGGAGGAGCCTGGTATGCTACAGTCCATGGGGTGGCAAAGAATCGGACACAACTGAGCGACTTCACTCCCTCACTCAGACATGGACATGGTAGAAACTGTTGCAGTCTGTGTGAGCAGCCAACACACAGGTAAGGAAACACATTTTTCCACAAGTATCACACCAAGCACTCTTGTGTGTTCTCTCCACACCCTCCAATACCAACTTCTGTTTCTCTTTGTCTTCAGTTTTCTACACAGTGCATCCCAAACCATAGTAACTGTGGGGACAGGATGATGGTAAGCTCCAGGTGATGATGGCCCTGGTGTTTGATCACCTGGGCTTTGGTTACAGTTCCTGCTTTTGTTCCCTCCCCTCCATGTCTCAGAACCACCACCTGTTCTTCTTCATCTTTGTATTCTTACACCTACCGGATCTCAGAGTTTGAGGGAACTTGAAGGCCAGTAACAATCAGAGGATAAGTGTGATCAGATCACAATAGGAATAAAGTGCTACATCAATAAACATCATCTTTTTATAGAAGGAGTTGATAATAATGTATAAGAAATGCTCAGATTCTCAAATAAGCGTTCAAGGAGCTCTTTTTAGGTAACATGCATTTCAATATCTGCTGAGTGTTCATCCAATCCATCTTCAATAAAAACACAGTCTTCATGTCCTTAAGTAAGTACTTCTATTGTTCTTGATCTGGTAACTAGAAAAGTCTTCTCACTATAGTGTTCATGACTTCCATCCACAAATTCAGATGAGTGGGAAGGAAGCACAGTTTTTCATTTCAAACATGCTCCTTCATGGAAAGGGTAGCTGAAAAGCATACTCTATTCTAGATACAGAACCAAGACTTGGGAGTATCCCCATCATCAGGGACTTAGCTCCACAGAAATACCCATTGTTGCAAGTCCTTTGTGCATTAAAGTCCAGCTGCCTGAATGGTGGTTAGCTCAGCTCCAGGGAAAAAGAGAGTTACTGCTTTGAGGTCTCAGCATCTAATTGTTGATATAAAGGAGAAACAAGTGAAAAAGTTTTAACATAATGGCCTATACGAGTGTGTGAATGGAAGACAGCTTGGGACCATGCTGGGAGAAAAGACCTCCACATCAGAAGACCCTTTTCTTATTCTCCAGACCACAAAGAGTCTCTCTTAGACAGTACCTGGAAGGTTTCACATGAATTTTGGCATTCACAGCAGAAACGGGTATCAAGGACTATTGTTCTAATATACAGATATTCAAGTCATTTATCTTATTATTTGTTCACAAACTCTTGAAGTTGCTTTCAATAAAGACTGTGGTCTTCATCTCTAAAACATCTTTAGTTCCCCCTTTCAGGGAAGAACCCTGACCTTGTGGATGCATGACACGTCTAATGTACACAACAGATCTCGTAGACCAGTGGAAGAGAGCTCATTCATTCCTCACCATCCAGCAAACCCCAGATTTACTGTCACATGTATGTAACAATAAAAAGGTATGGCATTTTCTGTACGTCAGCATTTATTTGCCACAGAAACTGTATGTCCTGCAGAAAATAAAGTAAAAAAGAGTCTGTGATCTCCTGGTTTTCAGAAATTAATTAAAACAATAACCGCTGTCCCTTTCCAAAGCATGGAAAACTGACCATGGCTGAGGTCTGCAAAGGAGTAGAGGTAAAAATAAAAATGATCTTAATCACAGACATACTCGAGGTGAAATGCCATGCTGATGGAGCGACAGCATCAGTTATACTCCTCAACATCCTGGTGCGTATATGTTAACCAATGTTATATTCTCTTTCTGTATTGACCCCTTCAACACTCTGTAATGCTCTTCTGTGCCCTTTGTTATAGACTGTATTTTAGAGTTTATTTTGTCTGATATGAGTATTGCCACCCCCTACTGTCTCGTCATTTTCATTTTTGTGAAATGTCTTTTTCACCCCTTTGCTGACAGTCTCTGTGTCTAAAGACACATAGCTCGGCAGTGAGTCTCTTGTAAGCAGCATATAGATAGATTTGTGTTTTATTAGTATTATTATTATTTAATCAATCAGCCAATCCATCTTTTGATCAGATAGCTTATTCCATTGGCTTTTAAGGTGATTATTGATAGGATTGTACTAATTGCCATTCTGTTACTTGTTATCTGTTTTCTTTCCCCTAGATTTGTGCTGTTCTTTTATTCTTCTTTGCCTGGCCTCTTGATGAAGGTAAAAGAGGAGAATGAAAAATATGGCTTAAAACTCAACATTCAAAAACAGTTTATGGCATCTGGTCCCATCAGTTCATGGCAAATGGATGGGGGGAAATGAAAATAGTGACAAAAATCACTTGGATTTTTCTTGGGCTCCAAAATCACTGGGGACAATGACTGTAGACACAAAATCAAAAGACACTTGCTCCTTGGAGGAAAATCTATAACAAAACTAGACAGTGGATTAAAAAGCAGAGATAACGCTTTGTCAGCAAAGGTCCATCCAGATAGTCAAAGCTATGGTTTTTTCAGTAGTCAAGTACAGATGTGAGAGTTGGACCACAAAGAAGGCTGAGCACTGAAGACTTTATGCTTTCCAACTGTGGTGCTGGAGAAGACTCCTGAGAGTCCCTTGGACTTCAAGGAGATCAAACCAGTCAATCCTAAGGGAAATCAACCCTAAATATTCTTTGGAAGGCCTGATGCTGAAGCTGAAGCTCCAATACTTTGGCCACTTGATGTGAAGAGCCAACTCATTGGAAAAGACCCCGATGCTGGGAAAGATTGAAGGCAGGAGGAGAAAGGGCCAACAGAGGATGAGATGGTAGGGTGACATCACCGATTCAATGGACTTGAGTTTGAGCAAACTCCAGGAGATGGTGAAGGTCAAGGAAGCCTGGCATGCTTCAGTCCATGGTGTCACAGGGTCAGACGTGACTAAGCAACTGAACAACAGTGACTTGTGGTTTAAAGATTTTCTTTAGTTGTATGCTTGTGTTCCTTTCTCTCTCGCTTTTGTGTATTGATTGTAGATTTTTGACTGGTGATTCCTGTGGGGTCCATATATGTTAAATTCAAGCTGTATGTCCTCATTTTAATTTGATAACTATTTAAGTTCAAACACATTTTAAAGGATTTGCTTTTTTTACTCTCCTCTTGCACATTTTGTGTTCTTGATGTCATATTCTTCCTTTCCTATAAACTCTTACTTCTTGGTGGCATCTTCTTTTCCACTTAGAGAAGATCCTTTAACATTTCTTTTCTGATTATTTTATTATTGATAAATTATTTTAGTTTTTGCTTGTCTGAGAAGTTTTTTTAGGTCTCCTTCAATTCGGAATGATAATCTTGTAAGTTATCTTGCATTTTTTTCCTTTTGGTATTTCAGAAAGATCATGGAATAGTCTTCTGCCTACATAGTTTCTGCAGGAAAATCAACCAATAATCTAATGGGCTTTTCCTTGTCTGTGACACGTTGTTTTTCTCTTGCTGCCTTGAGAATTCTCTATCTGTAACATTTGCCATTTTGACTGTGATACATCTTGGTGTGGGCAGCTTTGGTTTTATGTTGTTTGAGACTCTCTGTGATTCCTGCATCTGGATAATTTTTCCCTTCTTTGGGTTCTGGTTATTTGGGGTCAGAATTTCATCAAATGTCTTTTCTGCCCCTTTCTCTCTCTCTTCCTTCTGGGACTCCTAGAATGTGGATATTAGTATACCTGATGTTGTCCCAGTGGTCCTTTAAACAGTTCTCTTTTTTTAATTAAAGGATAATTGCTTTACAATGTTGTGTTAGTTTCTGCTTGCTGTACAACAAAATGAATCAGCCATGTATACATAGGTCCCCTCCTGTTGGAGCCTCCCTCCCATTAAATTATTCTCTTCTTTAAAATTTGCTTTTCTTTTTGCTGTTTTTATTGCATGATTTCAATAGTGGTATCTTTCAGATTACTTCTGAATTCTGTATCACCTAGCCTGCTATTATTTCTTCCTAGTGTGTTTTTCCCTCTGAGTTATCATATTCTTCAGTTCTGACTGGTTATTGTTTTTAATATTTTCTAGTTATACTTCTTAATACTCTCATTGTGTTCATCTATTTTTCCCTTATGAAGTTAGAATTCTTATTACCAATTCTTTGAAATATGGTACATTATTTTGGTGAGTTATCTGTCTTATTAGCTATTTTTGCAGGACTTTTTTTTTTTTCTTATTCTTTAACTTGAAACAAATTTCTCTGTCTTCTCAATTTGCTTAACTTCCTCCAAATGTATGAAATTAGGTGAAGAAGTTACCTGTACCAGTCTTGCAGGGGTGTTCTTGCGTGGACATGTCCCTGTGCAGTCTGTGTGCTTGGAGGCTTTGGGACAGAGTTGGAGCAGAGTGGGCCAAGGTCATGCCTTCCCCAGGGTGTAATGGCAGCTGGCAGTATGGTGGGAAATGGAAAGGGAGGCTAGATCCAGAGCCAAGTGTGAGCAGAGGCTTTTCTTATGCTCTGTGTCTGTCCACACCCTACTGGACCAGGCATGTCCCAAGGCGCTGAAGCAGAAGCCCTAACTGTTGGGCTTAACTTGGTTCCACCTTGTAAGTGTGCACCCCTCTCCCCTACTCTGGCACCTTTGCCCCAGAGGGTGGCAGAGCTGGAGGGAGGCATGCTGGAGCAGCCCCTGGTGCGGGTGGCCATGCCTGTGGTGCAGCCCTGGCACACCGTCAGAGCCTCAGACCCTGTTCCTCTGGCCCCTCTCTGATGGCCACTCTGCCCCATCCAGACATCCTGCTGGTCTGAGCTGGCTCTGTACACCCCCCAACCCCACAGCCCACTCTGCCCAGCATGGGCAGCCCTCGCCCCAGGGGGAGTGACCTGGATCCAGAGGCAATGAGGGGGCATCTGTGGGCCAGGGGGCACACGGGCTGCCCAGTAAACTGGCTGAGTCCTGGGTAGCATCTGGCTGCCCCCTCAGTTTGTTCCAGGAGCAGGAGCGGGTGCGTGTCTCAGGAGAGGAGTCAGGTTTCCAGGCCTCCTGTGGGTCCCCCTGGGTTCACAGTGGCTGCGGGGCCGTGACCTCCTGGGGTCATCCCAGGGCTGCGGTTCCCAGTGCGTGGTGTGCGTGGGTCTCTCCAGGGAGGACCTCCGAGCCCCTGTTCCTCAGCTCCTGCAGGAGCTGAGCTCAGCATCCTGTCCTCTTGCCCACCTGGAGCTCCTCCCCAGGACAGTCTGTGACACTCACTGTGCACTAAGTGTGGCTCCTCTGATTGTGCAGAAAGAGCTGGTGCCGGTTTATTTTTTTCCTTTCCTGGACCATGGTTTCCACTCTTTCTTTCTTTATTTCTTCCTCCCTTTCTGTTTTTCTTTCTCCCTCGTTCCCTCCTTTCCTTCCTTTCTTCTGTGTCAAGTGTGAATGTTCTTGTGTGTCTGTGTGTGTTCATATTGGCTATTTGAAACACGAGGCAAATACTTGCTCTTGGCAGACTTATTCCTTGTCCTGACTAGACTTAGCTAGTTGGTTTCCCATGCTCCTACTCCTGGGATCAGCCAAACAGGAAAATTAAGGGCAACTCAGTTCATTCCTGAGTCAACATCTTGCCCGGCCCGTTGGGTAGCTTTCTGATTCTCCTGAATTTGTGACTGTTTTTGAATGCCTTACTATCCCCCAAACCACATACCAGTTCTATTCAGGGTTTTATTAATATATGGTCTTGTCTATTTCTCCACCCTTAATCCTTTGTCCCTGGCATCATGTATGTATATATATATATACATAGCTTTCCCTGCAGGGGACTTCCTTATAACTCAGACAGTAGAGAATCAGCCTGCAACGCAGAGACTCTTGTTTGATCCCTGGGTCAGGAAGATCCTCTGGAGAAGGGAATGGCAACCCACTCCAGTATTCTTGCCTGGAGAATCCCATGGACAGAGGAGCCTAGCAAACTACAGTCCATGGGGTGGCAAACAGTCAGAGACGAGTGAGCAACTAAGCACAGCACCCATCACTAAGCACTTTGCCAAAATGCCTGCCTTTAGTATCCTTTCCAGGGTTTCACCCTTCTCAGGTCTGTAAAGAAAAATAATTTGCTGTTGGGAAATACAAAAAGGCAAATTTCTTTTTATTTGATGTTTTGATTCTTTATTAAGGGATTACATTTTGAAACATGCTTATTAATATTAAACACTTTTAAACTGTGTGATTTATATATGTGTGGGTGTTAATACTGTTTCAGCTGATGTTGGATCAAGATTGGGCTTCATAATCAGAAAAATGAAATGATTGTTATGTGGAAGTTTCCATGCAACATATGGTCAATAACTGTTAGCCCATCTCATCATTATATGATACTTAAGGTTATGCTGATAAAAAAAAATCAAACAAGTTAACTGACTTCAGTCTTCTTCTACCTCCAAATGTACTGGTTTAATCATGCTCCTCCTCCTACAACGTATCAGCTAACACTGGACAGTGCAGCTGTCATGTTAACTTCCTGTTATTTACAACCTCTGAAGGCAGAAGAAAAAATCAGAGTCTGCTTACTCAGAAGAGCAACAAGCAATGGATCCCAAAAGCCAGAGGGTGAAGCTTAATGATGGCCACTTCATTCCTGTCCTAGGATTTGGAACCTATGCACCTGAGGAGGTAAGAGTAGTGGTTTGGGGTTGAGATATAATATAAATAGTAGTGGATGTGACATGAGTATAAGGGGACTTGGGTTGTTAAGCACTGAGCTCTTGTGTGACCCTGGGAGGATCACATGGTTTCACTAACTGGGAGACAACATCCAGTCTCCACTCTGCATTAGGGTCTGAGGATGTGCTCACCTGCAGATTACTCTGGGTTCCCCTCCAGTTTCTGTCTCTTTTCCAGCTTATCAAAAGGGGTGAGACTCAGCTGTCAAGAACACTGACTCTCAGCTACTTTGTTTTGAGGGAGATTGCAATGGTTTCTCTGTATATTTCATTAATTCCAGAACTCTTTCCTCTTTCCAAAAAGACATGACCCAGAGAAGTATTTGAGGAAAAATTTCCTGAAGATGAGGTGACTGAAAACTAATGGGAAGAATTGCTTTTCTACTGTGGGATGCCTGCTCTGTGCCAGGCAAGACACACTAGCTGTGTTTTGCCTTGTACTTCTGTTTCTGCTTGGAAACTTCTCCTAATGGAAGCTTTAGTATCATTTGAAGGGATAAGCTACTCTCTTACACCCAACTTTGAATTCTTGGGATTTTCAGTTTCTTTTTATTATAGTCTGCAATACTCAGGCATAAGAGGTACTAGTGGACACGTCTCTAGACCTGATGCCAGAAAGTTTGCTGTCCATCTTGTTTTTACAGTATGTAGTTGTGACAAGGGACTGGTCCTGAAACTTTGAGTCTCACTTTTCTGATTTATAAAACAGAAGATAATATTCAGAGACATTTTGCAGCAGAAGACGGGGCTTGTTTACTTGTAGTGCAAAGTGTGATGAGGAGAGGGAATGGTCCAGGTTATTACTGAAGCTCATTTATTCATTCCTTAATACATCCCACAAGGCAAGTGATCTTAAGGAAAACCAGGACTGAGACCCAACAGAGGAAAGTTAGACCAAACATCTACTTCCTTGAAAATAAAAGATTCTGAATTACAGAAACATAAATGCAATATTCAGTTCAGTTCAGTTCAGTTCAGTTGCTCAGTCATATCCGAGTGACCCCATGAACTGCAGCACGCTAGACCTCCCTGTCCATCACCAAATCCTGGAGTTCACTCAGACTCACGTCCATAGAGTCAGTGATGCCATTCAGCCATCTCATCCTCTGTCCTCCGCTTCTACTCCTGCCCCCAATCCCTCCCAGCATCAGAATCTTTTCCAATGAGTCAATTCTTTGCATGAGGTGTCCAAAGTACTGGAGTTTCAGCTTTAGCATCATTCCCTTCAAAGAAATCCCAGGGCTGATCTTCAGAACGGACTGGTTGTCTCCTTGCAGTCCAAGGGACTCTCAAAAATCTTCTCCAACACCACAGTTCAAAAGCATCAATTCTTTCGTGCTCAGCTTTCTTCACAGTCCAACTCTCACATTCATACATGACCGCTGGAAAATGTTAGCCTTAAAAGGAAAGTTAATCTCACCATTTGCAGCCACACAGATGAACCAGGAGAACATTAAATGAAATAAGGCAGGCATAGAGAACAAATATTTCATGATCTTTTTATAGGTGGAATCTAAAAAAATTGACTCATAGAAGCAGAGTAGAGACATAGTGCTCAGAAACTGAGGACGAGGGTCTGAAGAATGGAAAGATGTTTATCAAAGCTACAGACCTTCAGTTATAAGATACATAAGGCTCGAGACCTGATGTACAGCTTGGTGACTATAGTTAATAAATCTTAAATGTTCTCACCACACACAAAAGTAACCTATGTGAGGTTATGGATCTTCTGGAAGCTTAATTGTGGTAATCATTTAAAATGGATAGTTATATGAGAACATCACTTTTTACACCTTGAATAGATAGTTTTAGATGTATTCGGTGTGGCTTCACCTGTAGACAGAGGTCTCAAAAGCTTTCACCTGATTTCTTGATGCTTTTCAAATGAATTGAAGTGACAGTCTCTCAGTTGTGTTTGACTCTGTGACCCCATTGACTGTACAGTCCATGGAGTTCTCTAGGCCAGAATACTGGAGTATGTAGCATTTCCCTTCTCCAGGAGATCTTCCCAACCTAGGGATCGAACCCAGGTCTCCCACATTGCAGGCGGATCTTTACCAGCTGAGCCACAAGTGAAGCCCTTTGATGCTTTTACCATGCCCTCATACTTTGGTTGATTTTGCCCCAGACATCTCACAGTATAATTTGTATACATGACTACAACTTTATTTTGAGTTCTTTGGATTGTATCAGCAAATCACTGAACCTGGAGGTGGGCTTGGGTCCTCTGACGCCTGTGATCAACCACTGGTCACCTGGGATTGAAAGGTTCCTGGGTGTCCATTTAATCACTGACTAGGAACATTCAGGAAAACTGTCATGGGTTCATCACCACACACTTGCAGAATGAGCCAAATGCATGAAGAAAACTTGGTTCTTGGGATGATCAGTCTCGTGCCTTAGCAATCTCTTAATCATGTGGATATTCAACTTCTACCTTTGTTACTCATGTAGGTTCCTAAGAGTGAAGCCCTGGAGGCCACCAAATTGGCTATAGAGGTTGGGTTCCGCCATGTTGACAGTGCTCATTTGTATCAAAATGAGGAGCAGGTTGGCCAGGCCATTCGAAGCAAGATTGCAGATGGCACTGTGAAGAGAGAAGATGTATTCTACACTTCAAAGGTGCTGTATGTGGTGTGTGTGTGCACATATGTGCAAGTGATTGTGTGAAGGTGACAATTAGGAAATAGGATCGGTAGTTAGGTGAATGTTGTCTATTGATAAAACTTTTTTGCACATATTTACATCTTAAATCTAGTATCCTCTTCTCTCCCCCCTCCCAAAAAAGAGAGTGATTATAACAATTTCATCATTGCTGTGTTCAAATTTTAAATTTAAAGTCACTTTACTTCTCAAAACCTAATAGAGCAGTGTGATTTAGTATGGGCTAATGAATCAAACCCATTCACTGGAATGGGTGAACTTAACTCAGATGACCATTAAATCTACTGCTGTGGGCAGGAATCCTTTAGAAAAAATGGAGTAGCCATCATGGTCAACAAAAGAGTCTGAAATGCAGTACTTGGATGCAGTCTCAAAAATGACAGAATGATCTCTGTTCATTTCCAAGGCAAACCATTCAATATCATGGTAATCCAAGCCTATGCCCCGACCAGTAACACTGAAGAAGCTGAAGCTGAACGATTCTATGAAGATCTACAAGACCTTTTAGACTAACACCCAAAACAGATGTCCTTTTCAGAATAGGAGACAGGAATGCAAAAGCAGGAAGTCAAGAAACATCTGGGGTAATGGGCAAATTTGGCCTTGGAGTACGGAATGAAGCAGAGCAAAGGATAATAACGTTTTGCCAAGAGAATGCCCTGGTCATAGCAAACATCCTCTTCCAACAACACAAGAAAAGACTATACATATGAACATCACCAGATGGTCAACACCGAAATCAGATTGATTATATTCTTTGCAGCCAAAGAGGGAGAAACTCTATACAGTCAGCAAAAACAAGACCAGGAGCTGATTGTGGCTCAGATCATGAACTCCTTATTGCCAAATTCAGACTTAAACTGAAGAAAGTAGGGAAAACCACTAGACCATTCAGGTATAACCTAAATCTAATCACTTATGATTATACAGTGGGAGTGGGAAATAGATTTAAAGGACTAGATCTGATAGATAGCATGCCTGATGAACTATGGATGGAAGTTTGTGACATTGTACAGGAGACAGGGATCAAGACCATCCCCATGGAAAAGAAATGCAAAAAAGCAAAATGGCTATCTGGGGAGGCCTTACAAATAACTGTGAAAAGAAGAGAAGTGAAAAGCAAAGGAGAAAAGGAAAGATATAAGCATCTGAATGCAGGGTTCCAAAGAGTAGCAAGGAGAGATAAGAAAGCCTTCATCAGCAATCAATGCAAAGAAACAGAGGAAAACAACAGAATGGGAAAGACTAGAGATCTCTTCAAGAAAGTCAAAGATACTATGGGAACATTTCATGCAAAGACGGGCTCAATAAAGGACAGAAATGGTGAGGACCTAACAGAAGCAGAAGATATTAAGAAGAGGTGGGGGAAAAGATATTCCACACAAATAGAGACCAAAAGAAAGCAGGAGTAGCAATACTCATCTCTGATAAAATAGACTTTAAAACAAAGGCTGTGAAAAGAGACAAAGAAGGCCACTACATAATAATCAAAGGATCAATCCAAGAAGAAGATATAACAATTATAAATATATATGCACCCAACATAGGAGCACCACAATATGTAAGACAAATGCTAACCAGCATGAAAGGGGAAATTAACAATAACACAATAATAGTGGGAGACTTTAATACCCCACTCACACCTATGGACAGATCAACTAAACAGAAAATTAACAAAGAAATGCAAACTTTAAATGATACAACAGACCAGTTAGACCTAATTGATATCTATAGGACATTTCACCCCAAAACAATGAATTTCACCTTTTTCTCAAGTGCTCACGGAACATTCTCCAGGATAGATCACATCCTGGGCCATAAATCTAACCTTGATAAATTCAAAAAAATCGAAATCATTCCAAGTATCTTTTCTGACCATAATGCACTAAGATTAGATCTCAGTTACAGGAGAAAAATTATTAAAAATCCCAACATATGGAGGCTGAACAACACTCTTCTGAATAACCAACAAATCACAGAAGGAATCAAAAAAGAAATCAAATTATGCATAGAAATGAATGAAAATGAAAATGAAAACACAACAACCCAAAACCTTTGGGACACTATAAAAGCAGTGCTAAGAGGAAAGTTCATAGAAATACAGGCATACCTCAAGAAACAAGAAAAAAGTCAAATAAATAACCTAACTCTACACCTAAAGCAACTAGAAAAGGAAGAAATGGAGAACCCCAGAGTTAGTAGAAGGAAAGAAATCTTAAAAATTAGGGCAGAAATAAATGCAAAAGAAACAAAAGAGACCATAGCAAAAATCAACAAAGCCAAAAGCTGGTTCTTTGAAAGGATAAATAAAATTGACAAACCATTAGCTAGACTCATAAAGAAACAAAGAGAGAAAAATCAAATCAATAAAATTAGAAATGAAAATGGAGAGATCACAACAGACAACACAGAAATACAAAGGATCATAAGAGACTACTATCAGCAATTATATGCCAATAAAATGGACAATGTGGAAGAAATGGACAAATTCTTAGAAAAGTACAACTTTCCAAAACTGAACCAGGAAGAAATAGAAATCTTAACAGACCCATCACAAGCATGGAAATTGAAACTGTAACCAGAAATCTTCCAGCAAACAAAAGCCCAGGTCCAGACGGCTTCACAGCTGAACTCTACCAAAAATTTCGAGAAGAGCTAACACCTATCCTACTCAAACTCTTCCAGAAATGCAATCCCTATCAAGCTACCAGCGGTATTTTTCACAGAACTAGAACAAATAATTTCACAATTTGCAGAGGAAGGTAAACTTCCAAACTCATTCTATGAGGCCACCATCACCCTAATATCAAAACCTGACAAAGACACCAGAAAAAAAAGAAAACTACAGGCCAATATCACTGATGAACATAGATGCAAAATTTCTCAACAAAATTCCAGCAGTCAGAATCCAACAACACATTAAAAAGATCATACACCATGACCAAGTGGGCTTTATCCCAGGGATGCAAGGATTCTTCAATATCTGCAAATCAATCATTGTAATTCACCACATTAACAAATTGGAAAATAAAAGCCATATGATTATCTCAATAGATGAAGAGAAGGCCTTTGACAAAATTCAACATCCATTTATGATAAAAAACTCTTCAGAAAGCAGGAATAGAAGGAACATACCTCAACATAATAAAAGCTATATATGACAAACCCACAGCAAACATTATCCTCAATAGTGAAAAATTGAAAGCATTTCCCCTAAAGTCAGGAACAAGACAAGGGTGACCACTTTCACTGCTACTATTCAACATAGTTCTGGAAGTTTTGGCCACAGCAATCAGAGCAGAAAAAGAAATAAACGGAATCCAAATTGGAAAAGAAGAAGTAAAACTCTCACTGTTCGCAGATGACATGATCCTCTACATAAAAAATCCTAAAGACTCCACCAGAAAATTACTAGAGCTAATCAATGAATATAGTAAAGTTGCAGGATATAAAATCAACACTCAGAAATCCCTTGCATTCCTATACACTAATAATGAGAAAGTAGAAAAAGAAATTAAGGAAACAATTCAACTCACCATTGCAACAAAAAGAATAAAATACTTAGGAATATACCTACCTAAAGAAACTAAAGACCTATATATCGAAAACTATAAAACACTGATGAAAGAAATCAAAGAGGACACTAAGAGATGGAGAAATATACCATGTTCATGGATTGGAAGAATCAATATAGTGAAAATGAGTATACTACGCAAAGCAATCTACAGATTCAATGCAACCCCTATCAAGCTACCAGCGGTATTTTTCACAGAACTAGAACAAATAATTTCACAATTTGTATGGAAATACAAAAAACCTCGAATAGCCAAAGCAATCTTGAGAAAGAAGAATGGAACTGGAGGAATCAACCTGCCTGACTTCAGGCTCTACTACAAAGCCACAGTCATCAAGACAGTATGGTACTGGCACAAAGACAGAAATATAGATCAATGGAACAAAATAGAAAGCCCAGAGATAAGTCCACACACCTATGGACACCTTATCTTCGACAAAGGAGGCAAGAATATACAGTGGAGTAAAGACAATCTCTTTAACAAGTGGTGCTGGGAAAACTGGTCAACCACTTGTAAAAGAATGAAACTAGATCACTTTCTAACACCACACACAAAAATAAAATCAAAATGGATTAAAGATCTAAACGTAAGACCAGAAACTATAAAACTCCTAGAGGAGAACATAGGCAAAACACTCTCCGACATAAATCACAGCAGGATCCTCTATGACCCACCTCCCAGAATACTGGAAATAAAAGCAAAAATAAACAAATGGGATCTAATTAAAATTAAAAGCTTCTGCACAACAAAGGAAACTATAAGTAAGGTGAAAAGACAGCCTTCTGAATGGGAGAAAACAATAGCAAATGAAGCAACTTACAAACAACTAATATCAAAAATATACAAGCAACTTATGCAGCTCAACTCCAGAAAAATAAACGACCCAATCAAAAAATGGGCCAAAGAACCAAATAGGCATTTCTCCAAAGAAGACATACGGATGGCTAACAAACACATGAAAAGATGCTCAACATCACTCATTATCAGAGAAGTGCAAATCAAGACCACAGTGAGGTACCACGTCACACCAGTCAGAATGGCTGCGATCCAAAAGTCTACAAGCAATAAATGCTGGAGAGGATGTGGAGAAAAGGGAACCCTCTTACACTGTTGGTGGGAATGCAAACTAGTACAGCCACTATGGAGAACAGTGTGGAGATTCCTTAAAAACTTGAAAATAGAGCTGCCTTATGACCCAGAAATCCCACTGCTGGGCATACATACTGAGGAAACCAGAATTGAAAGAGACACATGTACCCCAATGTTCATTGCAGCACTGTTTATAATAGCCAGGACATGAAACAACCTAGATGTCCATCAGCAGATGAATGGATAAGAAAGCTGTGGTACATATACACAATGGAGTATTACTCAGCCATTTAAAAGAATACATTTGAATCAGTTCTAATGAGATGGATGAAACTGGAGCCGATTATACAGAGTGAAGTAAGCCAGAAAGAAAAACACCAATACATATACTGACACATATACGGAATTTAGAAAGATGGTAATGATGACCCTGTATGCGAGACAGCAAAAGAGACACAGATGTATAGAATGGACTTTTGGACTCTGAGGGAGAGGGAGAGGGTGGGATGATTTGGGAAAATGGCATTGAAACGTGTATACTATCATGTAAGAAACGAAGTGCCAGTCTATGTTCGATACAGGATACAGGATGCTTGGGGCTGGTGCATGGGGTGATCCAGAGAGATGATATGGGGTGGGAGGTGGGAGGGGGATTCAGGACTGGGAGCTTGTATACACCCGTGGTGGATTCATGTCAATGTATGGCAAAACCAATACAGTATTGTAAAGTAAAATAAAGTTAAAAAAAAAGAAAAAGAAAAACAAAACAAAAAAAAAGAGGTGGCAAGAATACACAGAAAACCTGTACAAAAAAGATCTTTAATGACCAAGATAATCACGATGGTGTGATCACTCACCTAGAGCCAGACATCCTGGAATGTGAAGTCAAGTGGGCCTTAGAAAGCATCACTATGAACAAAGCTAGTGGAAGTGATGCAATTCCAGTTGAGCTATTTCAAATCCTGAAAGATGATGCTGTGAAAGTGCTGCACTCAATATGCCAGCAAATTTGGAAATCTCAGCAGTGGCCACAGGACTGGAAAAGGTCAGTTTTCATTCCAATCCCAAAGAAAGGTAATGCCAAAGAATGCTCAAACTACTGCACAATTTCACTCATCTCACACGCTAGTAAAGTAATTCTCAGAAAATTCCAAGCCAGGCTTCAGCAATATGTGAAATGTGAACTTCTAGTTGTTCAAGCTGGATGTAGAAAAGGCAGAGGAACCAGAGATCAAATTGCCAACATCTGCTGGAGCATAGAAAAAGCAAGAGAGTTCCAGAAAAACAGCTATCTGTTTTATTGACTATGCCAAAGCCTTTGACTGTGTGGATCACAATAAAATGTAGACAATTCTGAAAGAGATGGGAATACCAGACCACCGGACCTGCCTCTTGAGAAACCTATATGCAGGTCAGGAAGCAACAGGTAGAACTGGACAAGGGACAACAGACTGGTTCCAAATAGGAAAAGGAGTACGTCAAGGCTGTATATTGTCACCCTGCTTATTTAACTTACATGCAGAGTACATCATGAGAAATGCTGGGCTGGAAGAAGCACAAGCTGGAATCAAGATTGCTGGGAGAAATATCAATAACCTCAGATATGCAGATGACACCACCCTTATGGCAGAAAGTGAAGAGGAACTAAAAAGCCTCTTGATGAAAGTGAAAGAGGAGAGTGAAAAAGTTGGCCTAAAGCTCAACATTCAGAAAACGAAGATCATAGCATCCGGTCCCATCACTTCATGGGAAATATATGGGGAAACAGTGGAAACAGTGTCAGACTTTATTTTTTTTGCGCTCCAAAATCACTGCAGATGGTGATTGCAGCCATGAAATTACAAGATGTTTACTCCTTGAAAGGAAAGTTAAGACCAACCTAGATAGCATATTCAAAAGCAGAGACATTACTTTGCCAACTAAGGTCCTTCTAGTCAAGGCTCTGGTTTTTCCAGTGGTCATGTATGGATGTGAGAGTTGGACTGTGAAGAAAGCTTAGCGCTGAGAATTGATGCTTTTGAACTGTGGTGTTTGAAAAGACTCTTGAGAGTCCCTTGGACTGCAGGGAGATCAACCAGTCCATTCTGAAGGAGATCAGCCCTGGGTGTTCTTTTGTTGTTGTTGTTGTTGTTGTCTTTCATTGATTTAATTTAGAATAACTTTTTACTAGTTTTAATAGTGAATCTTAAAGTTACAAATTGTTTCATATCCTAGTGAACCTGAATCTTATGAAAACTATTACCACTAGAGTTATTTTAAATTTTTTTAAATATAAATGTGTTTATTTTAATTGGAGGCTAATTACTTTACAATATCATATTTGTTTTGCCATACATCGATATGAATCCGCTACAGGTGTTCTTTGGAAGGACGGATGCTAAAGCTGAAACTCCAATCCTTTGGCCACCTAATGTGAAGAGTTGACTCATTGGAAAAGACTCTGATGCTGGGAGGAACTGGGGGATGGAGGAGAAGGGAACGACAGAGGATGAGATGGATGGATGGCATCACTGACTCGATGGACAGAGTTTGAGTAAACTCAGGAGTTGGTGATGAACAGGGAGGCCTGGTGTGCTGCAGTTCATGGGGTTACAAAGAGTCGGACACGACTGAGTGACTGAACTGAACTGAACTGAACAGAACTGAATGAATCAAACAGAAAGAAGCCTGATTAGATTATAGTTTCCTTAACATCTGGGATACTTTCTCAAATTTCTTCACATTCTGAATCTCAGATCTCAGCTCTATCAGTAAGAGGGCATTAGGGCTTCACTTTGTATATTATACAAGATCTAGCCAAAGTTTGTAGAATTATGTTCTGCACATATTAATATGTTCAAAGCATCTTCCCCTAGGTTCAGTTCAGTTCAGTTCAGTTCAGTTCAGTCGCTCAGTCATGGCCGACTCTTTGCAATGCCATGAATTGCAGCACTCCAGACCTCCCTGTCCATCACCAACTCCTGGAGTTCACTCAGACTCACGTCCATCGAGTTGGTGATGCCATCCATCCATCTCATCCTCTGTCATCCCCTTCTCTTCCTGCCCTCAATCCCCCCCCAGCATCAGAGTCTTTTCCAATGAGTCAACTCTTCGCATGAGGTGGCCAAAGGATTGGAGTTTCAGCTTTAGCATCATTCCTTCCAAAGAATACCTAGGACTGATCTCCTTTAGAATGGACTGGTTGGATCTCCTTGCAGTCCAAGGGACTCTCAAGAGTCTTCTCCAACACCACAGTTCAAAAGCATCAATTCATCAGTGCTAAGCTTTCTTCACAGTCCAACTCTCATATCCATACATGACCACAAGAAAAACCATAGCCTTGACTAGATGGGCCTTTGTTGGCAAAGTAATGTCTCTGCTTTTGAATATGCTATCTAGGTTGGTCATAACTTTCCTTTCAAGGAGTAAGCATCTTGTAATTTCATGGCTGCAATCACCATCTGCAGTGATTTTGGAGCCAAAAGAAATAAAGTCTGACTCTGTTTCCCCTGTTTCCCCATATATTTCCCATGAAGTGATGGGATCAGATGCCATGATCTTTGTTTTTTGAATGTTGAGCCTTAAGCCAACTTTTTCACTCTCCTCTTTCACTTTCATCAAGAGACTTTTTAGTTCCTCTTCACTTTCTGCCATAGGGTGATGTCATCTGCATATCTGAGGTTATTGATATTTCTCCCGGCAATCTTGATTCCAGCTTGTGCTTCTTCCAGCCCAGCACTTCTCATGATGTACTTTGCATATAAATCAAATAAGCAGGGTGACAATATACAGCCTTGACATACTCCTTTTCCTATTTGGAACCAGTCTTTTGGTCCATGTCCAGTTCTAACTCTTCTTTCCTGACCTGCGTATAGGTTTCTCAAGAGGCAGGTCCGGTGGTCTGGTATTCCCATCTCTCTCAGAATTTACCACATTTTATTGTGATCCACACAGTCAAAGGCTTTGGCATAGTCAAATAAAGCAGAAATAGATGTTTTTCTGGAACTTTCTTCCTTTTTTCAATGATCCAGCAGATGTTGGCAATTTGATCTCTGGTTCCTCTGCCTTTTCTAAAACCAGCTTGAACATCAGGAAGTTCACGGTTCAAGTATTGCTGAAGCCTAGCTTGGAGAATTCTGAGCATTACTTTGCTAGCATGTGAGATGAGTGCAATTGTGCGGTAGTTTGAGCATTCTTTGGCATTACCTTTTTTTGGGATTGGAATGAAAACTGACCTTTTCCAGTCCTGTGGCCACTGCTGAGTTTTCCAGATTTGCTGGCATATTGAGTGCAGCACTTTCACAGCATCATCTTTCAGGATTTGAAATAGCTCAACTGGAATTCCATCACTTCCACTAGCTTTGTTTGTTATGATGCTTTCTAAGGCCCCTTGACTTCGCATTTCAGGATGTCAAGCTCTCGGTGAGTGATCACATCACCGTGATTACCTTGGTCATTAAAGATCTTTTTTGTACAGGTTTTCTGTGTATTCTTCCACCTCTTCTTAATATCTTCTGCTTCTGCTTGGTCCCCTAGGTAATGTAATGCTAATTAATCTGAGAAAATTGACTGTTTGATCAAATTAGACTGTTTGTCCTCTGACACTCTTTCAAACATAATTCAGATGATGGGCTTTGTAATTATTTGATAACGTTATTTATATCTTGATTCATTTCATTCTTTTGTGAATAGTGGAATGATGATACATTCAAATAATAAAGTTTACATGGGTAGGTTAGACTTAAAATTGAACTCTAGAAGAAAACGGGCATTTTTTTAGTGGTCATCCATTTCTATCCAATAGAAAATGTCTAATTATTGAGTGAAATGAGACAGACAAAATTAGCTACAGTGTTCATTTCACACAACTTCCCTTTTTTAACCTCTGCAGCTTTGGTGCACTTCCCTTCGACCAGAGTTGGTCCGACCAGCCTTGGAAAAGTCACTGAAAAATCTTCAACTGGACTATGTCGATCTCTATATTATTCATTCTCCTGTGTCTCTGAAGGTTAGCAATCTGCTTTTGTATTCAATCATATGTATTTTTTTTTTCTTGGCTCAGAGTGCTTATAAACTTGGATGGATGGTTGACTTAAGATTTTCTTAGTAGGTTGAAGAGATGATTACACTAGAGTAGAATCCCCTAAATAATCATTTCTGATCATCTTTTTACTGAGCTTCCTTGAATCCTTAATTCTGTTACATGCCTCCCAGAGAAAGGCATTCAACAATAATCTCATATGCTTTGCTCAAAAACTTGGGGAAATATAAATGGGCATTTTTAGCACACAGCTCTGATTATTATTTCTGAATCTCTTGGGGATTTCATGAACACACTTTGGTACAGAGTGATGAGCAATGCCTCTGCCTCACACTTGCACAGACTGAGTTCTTCCCCCTTTCACTCTTTCAAGAGGAGCAGCTTTGGTGGTGCTCCCTTTGGGTGGGTCTAAACCTCCCAGCCTTTAGAGGGACTTGAGAGACATTGCCTACACTGTTGCCTGACTTCACAATGAGGATTATAGAATGCACTTAGCCATTAAGAACTGCCATGTACACCCATGGCGGATTCATGTCAGTGTATGGCAAAACCAATACAATATTGTAAAGTAAATAAATAAATAAATAAAACTGAGATTAAAAAAAAAAAAAAAACTGCAATGGGAATTTCCTGGCAGTCCAGTGGTTAGGATTCCATGCTTTCACTGCTGCGGCAAGTCAAGTTGAGGGAAGGAGTTCAATTCTGTTCTGGGAACTAAGATCCGGCAAGCTGTAGCCAAAAACAAAACAACAGCATCAACAAAACAAATGTATTACATAGAACTCTTGATTTTAAGTTACAGAAATCTACTCAAGCCACCCTATGCAGAAGAGTCTATCTGACTATGTAGATGGCATATCCCAGCCATGGATAGAGTTAAGGATTTGCAATACTCTTCAGTAATGTAACCCTTTAAAAAAATCCCTTATCCTGTCACTACTCTTGGTTTGCTTTATTTTTACTGAACATGTTCCATTGGTGGCAAATATAGCCTTGGGGAAACTCAAGGTTCATATTCATGAACTTTGAGAGCATGTCTGGATCTTCTACATTCCGTACCCACCTAAACAGAGTCTTGCTGGTTCATGTGCCTGTCCTAGCGCATCAGATGCTCAGAGGGAAAAGAAGTCTGATTATTTAGCCCAAATCAAGTTTGCAATCTTTAATCTGGAAATAAAGCCATGTAACTTACTGCCATTCCCAGCACAAGAGAGGCATTTTGCAAGAGCAAACTATAAGGGGCAGAAAAAAAATTCACATAAGTCACTGATAATCCCCATTACAATGTATGAAATTATTTTCATTAAATCATATATTAGGTGTAAGAGATTAGTGGGCGCCTGACTCCTGAAGACATTGCTCATAACTCCATTTGCAAATCACTTTTCTAATATTGGTATCTAGAATATTGCTTTACCTCTCTCATAGAGGTTTAGTGCCTGGTCTAGACATGCCCAGCAGCCTAGCTAAATGTGGAGAAATCATTTGGTAACAGCTCTACAATGATTGTTTCTATTCCAGCCAGGGAATAGATTTGTTCCAAAAGATGAAAGTGGAAAACTGATATTTGACTCTGTGGATCTCTGTCACACATGGGAGGTGAGTGTGGGGAGAAGAAAGCCCAGAGGAGGAGCCATGAGGGGGGAGTTTCTTTCATTTCTTCCACCTATGAGAATGGGCTGTGGACCATCAGATTCAGCAGTTCATGAATCTAAGGATTGGGATGCTGGGGTTGAGGGGAGGAATCATTGCTGAAATGTTCACAGAGAAGAACAGTGGAGGAGAATATGGGACAGTGAAGACAGGCATCTATTTCCTTCCTTTTGATATGTCTTCTCTGGGATTTTTCTAACGAGGAGATGATAATTCTTCTTCTTGTGTCATGACCCTCTTCTCCTTTTTTCTTTCTTAAAATCAATGCTAATTATTAACATGAGACAGTTTTTACAGATTTTTTTCAACATTTATTCTTGATCTATCACTCATTCCAAGTGACTGTTCACCACCCCTCCCTCCCAGGCCCTGGAGAAGTGCAAGGATGCAGGGCTGACCAAATCCATTGGGGTGTCCAACTTCAACCACAAGCAGCTGGAGAAGATCCTGAACAAGCCAGGGCTCAAGTACAAGCCCGTCTGCAACCAGGTGAGCAGCTTGGCTCCTCTCCCTGCTGCTCTTCAGAACCTCCTTCTTGCCCTGGAGCCTGATGTCTGTCTGTCCTCCCCTCCTGTTCATCTGACGTCTGGGAACAGAAGGTTCCAGAGAGCAGAGCCTCTGTCTGGATGGTGTGAATAGAATCCATAGCAGTATCTTTGATAAAATCTGGGTGGAATATACAGGGAGGAGTTACCACTAAGTTGTGGTAGGAATTGAGGGAAGGTAATGCGGGTGAAGGGCTTAGACCAGTCCCCCAGAACTTAGAGGAAGGAGGCCTTTCCCTGAGCTGAAAGGGTGATCACTAATCAGATGTGAAAGTTCCTCAGAGGGAGCTGTGTACAGGAAGGAAGGCCATGAAAACGCAGAATGAGAAGTAAATAACAAAGGGAAAAATCAGCTGAGATAGGTGCTAAGTGTTTGTGTGGGGTCTAGATGCCTGAATCCTTAGTCTTCGTGTCTGTACATTCATTGGTCTTCATCATGGAGCACAGTACAGAAAAGTTTGCTGGAGACAGTGAAGGTCTGTCAAGTCAGATGGATGAAGTTAAAGGCTTATGGCGACACCAACTGTAGATATTCACTCAGGAGCATTTACTTAGCTTAGAGCACATCTGATCATTTACTCAGTCTTGGACTGGTTCTCCCATCAATGTCCATCATAAAATTAACTGGTTTAGCACACTTGTCTATGTCTGTTTCTGCACTCTTACTGTTTCAGTTCTATTTTTACTTTATTGTGGTGAGAAAACTTAACATGAGATCTAATCTCATAAAAATGTTTAAGTATTCAGTACAATACAGTGTTGTTTACTATACAGACAGTGTTGTACAGCAGATCTTGTATAACTGAGACTTCACACCCATGATTAGCAAATCTGGATTCCTCCTTCCTCCCAGCCCCTGGTGACCATCTCTCTAATGTTTAATTCTAAGTTTGACCTATCTACATATATAACTGAGATGTGATATATATGTAATGTAATCTTTATCCTGGTGAAATGGTCTTATTTCAAGTGTATCATAATGTCTCTAATATACAACTTGAAGTCAAGGATAACGAATCTCCTATAGCAGAATTCTTTGCAAGCCAAGTGTAGCTTACATAATTCAAGAAATATACATATATCAATTATACATATATTTTCAATTTTGGAAATTAAAATATTAATGTGATCCTAACATCAATTTTGCCCATATTTGTTTATTATGAAAATTTTCAGATATTAGAAGAGTTAAGATTACAACAGGGAATATACATATATTTAATTTTATTTATTATGTATTATATATTTAACAAATAAAGATCTATAACACTTTGTTGACCTGTATCTTATGTGGTTCCTATGTCACATTGAGCCATGTTTCCCAAGGTCTTTTCACCTAGAATGACCACTAAAGCATTGTTACCAGAATATCTAGACAAGCTTTTGACAGATGCACTGTATTTATCATTGTTTTGTGACATTAACTAGTATGCACATGCATGTGCTCAGTTGTGTCCGACTCTTTGCGACCCTGTGAACTGTAGCTCGCCAGATTCTCCAGACAAGAATACTGGAGTGGATGGCCATGCCCTCCTGCAGGGGATCTTCCTGACCCAGGGATCAAACCTGCATCTCTCACATTGGCAGGCGGGTTCTTCACAACTAGCACCACTCGGGAAGCCTCCACACTTATTCCTACAAGACAGGGTAAAACTTGACTCCTTGTCACTAATTGTCAGTTTCTGAGACAGGATTTATTGTAATAATCATCAACCCTGGAGGAAAATATTTTTGTTCTTTTCACCTCTCTCATCACTAGCGCTTCAGGGATTTTTATTTACTCTGTGTGCTGTACTTGTTTTCATTCATGATTCCTTCTGATGCTCAAGTCTACCCAAATGTCACCAGTGGGTTCCCCATCAAAGTGGTTCTTTTTTCTTTAAGTCATTTGTCCATAAGTCTTTGTGCAATTTCTTGCTGTCTGGCACAGTTTGATGTCCATGATTCTGACAGCTCTTTTCCTGTTCCCGATCTGGAATTAGGCAAGTGTCCTGGTGGTATCCAGTGGTGTTCGGCAACCAAGATCTGGTTCCTAGAGTTGCTTCTTCTCAAGAATGTCATTGTTTTTTTGTTTTATCTTTTCAGGAGACAGTAATAAAATTTCTTGTTTAAAAAAATATCATGACAAGGTTGATGTTTTAAGTTCTAATTTGATGTGACACAGTGTTTTCTTTAGCATGTTTTAAACTTTTAATCTTTGTAGTATTAATATTGTCTTTTCATATAAACTGACACTCTTCTATCTTCCATTCTACAGGTGGAATGTCACCCTTACCTCAACCAGAGCAAACTGTTGGAGTTCTGCAAGTCACATGATATTGTCCTAGTTGCTTATGCTGCTCTGGGATCCCAACTATCATCAGAATGGTATGAACATTATTGAAGACAATGAGATTCTCTAAAATTCAATTTTTGAAGAAATATTTTTATCTTAATGTAACAGTACTCTGGAGATAACTCTCATTTGGCAGGGGAAGAGAAGAGAGATGGGAGAAACCCTTCTCTTTTGTCTTCCCATCCATCACCCAGCCAATTTTTACATTTCATGTATCTTGTTGTAAAATGTTAAAATGCAAGTCTGCAATACATTTATATATAATTCCATAGTTGAGAACTAAGACATAAACTTAAGTCATGATTTACTTATTTATTAACTAATGAATACATTACTGCTGCTGCTGCTGCTAAGTCGCTTCAGTTGTGTCTGATTCTGTGCAACCCCATAGATGGAAGCCCACTAGGCTCCCCCGTTCCTGGGATTCTCCAGGGAAGAACACTGGAGTGGGTTGCCATTTCCTTCTCCAATGCATGAAAGTGAAAAGTGAAAATTGAAAGTGAAGTTGCTCAGTCATGTCCGACTCTTAGCGACCCCATGGACTGCAGCCCACCAGGCTCCTCCATCCATGGGATTTTCCAGGCAAGAGTACTGGAGTGGGGTGCCATCGCCTTCTCCAAATTACTAATGAATAATAAACTTTTCAAGCTCCCCTTACCTTATGTCTAAAACCAGGATAATATTAAGTACCTCCCAGGTTTATGATGATCAAAAAATAACAAGTTGAATCATTTTAGTAAGCATTTATTTGTAGGACTATTGCATAATGCAAAAAACAATGAAATGAATAGTTCTCATCTTTGGACTACTTGATTTTTATCAACACTTGAGAACAGCGAAAATTTAAAAATTTCCTGGTCTTCTCCATCTCATTTTCTTTTCATGCCCTTGTACTTATTTTAGAGTTGTGATTATAAAAGAAAAACAACCACTGAGATATAAAAACAGAAAAAAATTTCCACAAGATTGGCAGTACTCACAAGTACGCATCAAATGCCTGGAAGAGCTTTGTAAATACAGACTGCCAGGTGCCACAGTTGAGTTTCTGATTCAGTTTGTCTGCAGTTAAGCCATGGAATTTGCATTTCTAGCAAGATCCCAGGTGATGCTGATGCTGCTGGCCCATGGACCACACTTTGAGAAATATTGGTCTAGAATGAACCTACTTGGTCTGTTTGAAAAGCCTCCTTAGAAACTGAATACTTAGTCTCAGCTCCTCAGCATTTCTGAATTTCCTTCCAGGGTGAACCAGAACCACCCTGTTCTCTTGGAGGACCCAGTTCTTTGTGCCATTGCCAAAAAGCACAAGCAAACCCCAGCTCTGGTTGCCCTTCGCTACCAGGTACAACGTGGGGTTGTGGTTTTGGCCAAGAGTTTCAACAAGAAGCGGATCAAAGAGAACATGCAGGTGATGATGAGTGGGGCTGTGGGCAGAGGGCTCCTAGGGAATATCCTTCATGAGGGTCATTCTTTGTCTGTCTCTCAAGACTTTCCTTGAGTCAAGACAAGTTACCTATTCTTCCCCATGCATGAATGTGTTGTGTGTTCCTGGTGATTTTCTCCTCCTGATGTGGCAACAGGAGAGGTGGCATGGCTGGAGAGGGTTCAAGTTGGGCAGAAAACAGAGATTTTTGTTTCAGCATTACATCAGCCATTTATATTGTCACCTTGTGCAAATGACACCTCATTTCCTTTGTTCTCAACTGACAAAATTGAATTATGTGATTCCCAAATGGCACCCCACTCCAGTACTCTTGTCTGGAAAATCCCACGGATGGAGGAGCCTGGAAAGCTACCATCCATGAGGTCGCTGAGGGTCAGACACGACTGAGTGACTTCACTTTCACTTTTCACTTTCATGCGTTGGAGAAGGAAATGGCAACCCACTCCAGTTTTCTTGCCTGGAGAATCCCAGGGACAGGGGAGCCTTGTGGGCTGCTGTCTATGGGGTCGCACAGAGTCGGACACGACTGAAGTGACTTAGCAGCATAGATTATCTAGGCTGCTTTACCATCATAGTAAAGTAATGCTCAAAATTCTCCAAGCCTCCAAGGCTTCAGCAATATGTGAACCGTGAACTCCCTGACGTTCAAGCTGGTTTTAGAAAAGGCACAGGAACCAGAGATCAAATTGCCAACATCTGCTGGATCATGGAAAAAGCAAGAGAGTTCCAGAAAAACATCCATTTCTGCTTTATGGACTATGCCAAAGCCTTTGACTGGGTGGATCACAATAAACTGTGGAAAATTCTGAGAGAGATGGGAATACCAGACCAGCGGACCTGCCTCTTGAGAAATCTGTATGCAGGTCAGGAAGCAACAGTTAGAACTGGACATGGAACAACATACTGGTTCCAAATAGGACAAGGAGTACATCAAGGCTGTATATTGTCACCCTGCTTATTTAACTTCTATGCAGAGTACATCATGAGAAACGCTGGACTGGAAGAAGCACAAGCTGGAATCAAGATTGCCGGGAGAAATATCAATAACCTCAGATATGCAGGTGACACCACCCTTATGGCAGAAAGTGAAGAGGAGCTAAAGAGCCTCTTGATGAAAGTGAAAGAGGAGAGTGAAAAAGTTGGCCTAAAGCTCAACATTCAGAAAACGAAGATCATGGCATCCGGTCCCATCACTTCATGGCAAGTAGATGGGGAAACAGTGGAAACAGTGTCAGATTTTATTTTTTTGGGCTCCAAAATCACTGCAGATGGTGACTGCAGCCATGAAATTAAAAGACGCTCACTGCTTGGAAGGAAAGTTATGACCAACCTAGATAGCATATTCAAAAGCAGAGACATTACTGTGCCAACTAAGGTCCATGTAGTCAAGGCTATGGTTTTTCCAGTAATCATGTATGGATGTGAGAGTTGGACTGTGAAGAAAGCTTAGCACTGAAGAATTGATGCTTTTGAGCTGTGGTGTTGGAGAAGACTCTTGAGAGTCCCTTGGACTGCAAGGAGATCCAACCAGTCCATTCTGAAGGAGATCAGCCCTGGGATTACTTTGGAAGGAATGATGCTAAAGCTGAAACTCCAGTACGTTGGCCACCTCATGCGAAGAGTTGACTCATTGGAAAAAATTTTGATGCTGGGAGAGATTGGGGGCAGGAGGAGAGGGGGACGACAGAGGATGAGATGGCTGGATGGCATCACTGACTCGATGGACGTGAATCTGTGTGAACTCCGGAAGTTGGTGGTAAACAGGGAGGCCTGGCGTGCTGCTTTTCATGGGGTCGCAAAGAGTCGGACACGACTGAGTGACTGAACTGAACTGAACTGAACAAACACCACAGATTGTGTGGCATAGAAACTATTGATATTTGTAGTCTCACAGTTCTGGAGGTGAAGATCTGAGATCAGGGTGTCCATGTGGTCAAGTGAGGGCCCTCCTCCAGGTCACAGGCTTCTCCTTGTATCTTAACTTGGTAGAGGGGGCAACAGAGCTCTCCCAAGTCTCTTATATGAATATGATATTGTTTAAATATAATTCATGAGGCCCCCACCATTATAGCCTAATTAATCACTCTTCAAGGGCTCATTTCTAACACCATCACAGTGGGGTAAAGTTCCCAACAGGTAAATTTGGGGGACACACAAGTTACAGCAGTGATCTTGAACCTCTAAATTATCATGATTTTATTTTACATTTCCCTGAATAGTAATGTAGCTTCATTTTTATACATTTAATCTCCATGTGTTTTTGCTGTTGCAAAGTTCCTATCCAAGACTGTGCCCATTTTTGCTGAGTTGTCTTTTGATTTGTGTGTAGGAGACCATTATCGTACTCTTAGCCATAGCTGTACAGGAAACTCTCCCCCATTTCAAGGTTTAATGCAGAGATCAGTTATGCTTCTCTTGATTCTGTAGTTTGATGATCAGCCTGCACTCAGCTCAGCTGTTGTCCTCTTGGCTGGGCTCTCATGTATTTGCAGTTTAGTGCAGAGCAGCTCCAGTACTGTTGCCTGGAGAATCCCAGGGACGGGGGAGCCTGGTGGGCTGCCATCTATGGGGTTGCACAGCATCGGACGTGACTGAAGTGACTTAGCAGCAGCAGCAGCAGCAGTAGAGCAGCTCGGTAGTTCTGCTTTAGCAGATGGATGTGGCTCTTGTCAGAGGAGCTGCGCACCTTTCCATCTAGTTTTTCATATGTTTGGCTATACTGTGGTCAACTAACCTGGTCTTCATTTCAGCACAGTGCTATGATCCCCAGTCAGCGAGTGGGGAAAAATCCTCTTCATGTCTGGACTCAGAACTAACTCACCACTTCTGGGAAATATCACTGCTGCTGCTGCTAAGTCACTTCAGTCGTGTCCGACTCTGTGCGACCCCTCAGACGGCAGCCCACCAGGCTCCCCCGTCCCTGGGATTCTCCAGGCAAGAACACTGGAGTGGGTTGCCATTTCCTTCTCCAATGCAGGAAAGTGAAAAGTGAAAGTGAAGTCGCTCAGTCGGGTCCGACTCCTAGCGACCCCATGAACTGCAGCCCATCAAGCTCCTCTATCCATGGGATTTTCCAGGCAAGAGTACCGGAGTGGGGTGCCATTGCTTTCTCCAGTCCAGTGCAAATATCACTGTCCAAGGCAGGTTACCGCTCAGGTCAAGGAGAAGGGAAATTGTCCCCTGAAAAACTGTTTCCATTTAAATTTGATTCTGTAATATAGCTGGAACTGATTTTTTTTATATAAATTTATTTATTTTAATTACAGGCTAATTACTTTACAATATTGTATTGGTTTTGCCATACATCAACATGAATCCACCACGGGTGTACACATGTTCCCCAACCTGAACCCCCCTCCCACCTCCCTTCCCATACCATCCTTCTGATTTTCTAATAAGATATGAAAAGGGATATATATATATATATATATATATATATATGTATATTTAAATAGAAATCTAAAGATCCATATTTTTCTACAGATTTTCATTGTCAACTCTGTCATATATCAAGTGTCCATAAGTACATTTCTGACCTCTCTTCTATTTAACAATTCAGTTTTCTGTACTGTCTTATTATAGTGGAAAACAAGTCTTGTTTTTCGGAATGGTACATTCTGCTTCCTTAAAGAGATCTTTGCTACTTTTCACTAGCTGTTCCTTGATGTAAATTTAGTGTCACTTTCCCAACTCCCACAAAAGAATACATGTTTAAGTCTTAGGTTCATGTTGCATTGAAACACTAGAATGCTTTGGAGAAAACTGATTTCTTTACAAATTGAGATTTCCATGCTGATTATGAGATGAATTTCTAATTATTTAGGTGTGCTTTAATATTTTAAGCACATTTCATAACTTTTTTCCTTAAAGGCTTTACATAATCCTTTTGGGTTAGATTTACTCTTAGATAATGAATAAGTTTGATATGGGATTATTGGGTAGGTTTTTGGAGGGAGGGGTCCTCCTTACAATTCTTATTAAGTTCAAAGGTATATCATATTTAGGGGGTGTTGGGAAGAAGAAAAACAGCTTAATGCATGGTGAAATGCAGGTATTTTGTCTGAATTGTCCAACTGCCCCTTTGTTTTTGAAAGAAGATTTTTTTTTTCAATTTTCTGTCTCAAATAATTCACTTAGAAAGATAAGGGACTGATGCACTATAATCTGTTTAAGGTGGACAGAAAAGGAGAAGGTGTAGGAAGGAGAGGTGAGAACTCAGCAGAGGGTCCCAGGCTTGTTCACCTGGAAGCTGAGGACAGACACGGCTTCCCTGTCACCTCTTCTTGTCTCCATCCAACTTGAAGTCCTTCAGTCCCCAGGGGGAGGCCAGCTCCTTGGAGGAAAGGCTAATGTGTTTCTTCCTTCCTTCTAGGTGTTTGACTTTGAACTGACTCCAGAAGACATGAAAGCAATCGATGGCCTCAATCGTAATATAAGATACTATGATTTTCAACAGTAAGTGACTTGTATATATTACACACACAGTTTTCTCTAGCATATAGCTCAGCAGAGGAATAAGCTTTCTTAAAACTTAGTTTTAGGGAGGATGTCCTGATTTCCAGCATAGGAGTAAACCAGGGGCTTCCTGCAGACCTCAGACCAGAAGTTTCCTCCAGGGTTCCATTTATCACTAACAGAAATGTAATTGAGGCCCAGGAGAACCCGTAAGTAAGATCCCCAGATTTGACATTGTGGTGAATTCACTATGTTGTGCCTGTAATCCCTGTGCCTGATGTACCTCCTCTCAAGGCTGAGGGACCTAGTAGACACAGAGAGCACACTGCCTGTAGCCCACCGTTCTTTCAGGGACCTACACGAATATTTCACCTTTAAATCCTTTTAGAATCAGGAGGAAATGATAAATAAGGACTGTGTGATAAAGAATCCATCTTGGATTACATTCATGTTTATCCTAATGTATGAGTATGGTCAGTTGTGTCTGACTCCTGGAGGCCCAGGAACTGTAGCCCTCCAGGCTCCTCTGTCCATGGGATTTCCCAGCAACAATACTGGAGTGGGTTGCCATTTTCTTACCTAGGGGATAAGATCTTCCCAACTCAGGGATCAAACCCACATTTTCAGCAACTCCTATATTGGCAAGTGGATTCTTTAACAGTGAGCCACCTGGGAGTCCGCAAGTTTATCCTAACACAACTGTAAATGTATTGCTGATGTGTTTTGGAGGAGGGGTCCATGAAGGCCAACAGGCATTATTGCTGAGTAGTTACAGTGGGCCTGCTTCCACCCCCTCCTCCTAGTGTCTGATGGTTTTTCTCCCTAATGGGCATTTCTTGTACCAAGACAAATCAATTCATCCAAATCAATCCCTTTCCCCCCTGTTACAACACATTTCCTCATCCTTGTAATGTCACCAAATGAGTTGCAAGTAGATCACGAACTTAGCTGACGCTCGAGAGAGTGACTGCTGTGTCCTTAGCAGGACACACCCTAGTAAGATCATCTGAGTCTCTAGTTTCTTGAGTCCAGACTTAATCTAGTGCTGCCTTTGTCTAGCAGATGTCCATCCCCTGGGGAGCTCCTATCTCCTTGATTTTGACTTAGTCACAAACCTAGGATTCCAGCTTCCTGATTACTGCAGGAGGATGTCAGGATTGATGAGAAAGAGGCCTAATCAAACAGAGAGATATTGGAAAACAGTTTAGAAAGAAGCAAATTCAAATTAGTGATAAAATGAA
Organism: Budorcas taxicolor; assembly: GCF_023091745.1. Lineage (NCBI taxonomy): Eukaryota > Metazoa > Chordata > Mammalia > Artiodactyla > Bovidae > Budorcas > Budorcas taxicolor. The sequence goes on along the minus strand of NC_068922.1, from coordinate 43,487,935 downwards.
TATTTAGTTTCAAATGAAAGATCTCAAAACTCTCCTTGTTTGTAAAGAAGATGTTTATATGTACATATACATGTGTTTATAAGTATACCATTATTCTGAGAAAAGACATAATGATAAATGAAAGTTACTTTTCTGTTCTCAAAAGCTTATGTGTGTGCTGTGTTCTCCTTCATTAAGCTGTGAATGCCTAGACTTACTCATCCTTGTGGGTTTATGTCAACAGCACAACTCTTGGCACATGGAATTGCTCTGAATGCACTCTTTAATGAATTGAATTGAAAAGGACCAAGTTAGAAAGAAAAATCAGGCCATAAGAAAAGATAACAGCAGTAATACTAATGAATAAATAATGTGTTGTCATATAGACTAAGAAAATAGTAATCACAATTTATAGGTATGGTTATTTAGGTGTATGTGGTATTTCTTCAGCTTAATAGTAATTCCTCAATGGAGGCATCCTGTATTTTGGGTATGCTCAACATTTTTTCATTGAATGTTTATACGAAAAAGAGCAAGGTATTCCTTAACTATGGTTATTCTCATCACTTAGGGCCGAAAGTTCCACCCGTGTCTGAAATGACCTCCACAGTCAGTCCTAGGTCTTGTACTCCCATATAAATTGTATGCATTTATATATTGTATAAGTCACTGTGGAGTAACTGTTACACGTGAATGTTGGGATTGGACATGCAGGTGCAGTGTGCACATGAAGCAGACACCTGGTGTGTGCTTGTTGGGGGAGAAGGAGGGACATGTTTTGTAGATTTTGAGTTTGAGCCCATTCTGACTGCATCCACAGAGTAATGCTTTCTATGACAACAAGACAGATTTAATAAATCAATCCTCCTCCTTCTCTTTCAGGGGTACTGGTCACCCTGAGTATCCATTTTCTGAAGAATACTGACTGGGTGAGCTGTCCACCATGCCTTCTACCTGAACGTCTTGCTTCTAGGGCTGTGAAGAGCATTTCTGTACTTGGTGGAGGTGTTTAAAAGAAGTGTCTGAACTTTTGAAAGCTTGTTTTTCTTTAAAAACTTTTTATGAAATAATCAAGATTTCAAATATCAGTACTAGTTTTCCCTGATAACAAAAAAATTTGAAAAATAAAGGGGAAAAGATAGGAAATAAAGATAACCTGATTAACCCATTTAATAAATTTGGTGCATTTTCCTTTGTTGAAAATTAATCAGTCAACCTAAGAAAGAAATATAAAATTTTATTCGAGCCAAAGTTGAGAACTATAACCCAGAAAACTCTGCTGTTCTGTCTTCTAGAAGTCAAGGCACTGGGGATGTAAGTTTTGGAGACAGAGGGCTCTACATGAAAAGACATATTATTGACAGTGTACATAATACACATAAAAGTGTCATCGTGTTGAGTCATGTGACCCCTTATAAGATCAAGAAGAAATTTGTCTTTTAAGGAGCTGTCTTACTGATGCTGGGAGAATGTGGCTCTTTATGGTTAAGCAGGTCCTCGCACTGATGGAAGAGGTCCGGTACATATATAATGCAGACACACAACCCACAGTAAGGAGAGAGGGGTGCAAAGGGCACAAAAGAATTTTTCATATTTAAATTTTTGCCATAAAATATAAATTTTATTTCATACCTTCATGGCTCCCCTATACAAAAGTGTGTGTCTGTTTATAATTTGAATCATTTTCAATATGCAGGTTGCATACTTATTTTTTACTTAGCATAAGGGTTTTTGTAAGCTATCAACTGTTATTTGATGGTTGCCAAAGGTCAAGGGGTTGGGAGAGGGTTGGATTGGGAGGGTAGGGTTAGCAGGTGCAAGCTATTATATAAGGAATGGATTAACAACAAAGTCCTACTGTATAGCACAGGGAACGACATTTATCTATGGTAAACCATAATTGGAAAGAATACAATAAAGAATGTATATATGTGTATAACTGAGTCACTTTTGTGTACATTAGCAATTGAAACAACATTGTAATTAAACTATACTTTAATAGAATATAAACTAAAAATTACAGTATTATATTTAGCTTCTTGTAATGCTTCTCAGGTGGCTCAGTGGTAACGAATCTGCCTGTCAGTGAAGGAGACACAGGTTTGATCTCTGGATAGGGAAGAGTCCCTGAAGAAGGCAATGGCAATTCAGTCCAGTATTTTTACCTGGGAATCCCAAGGACAGAAGATCATCATGGGCTACAGTCCGTGGGGTGGAAAAAAGTTGAACAGGATTTAGTGACTGATTATGCACACATGTTATAAAGCAGTGCATCTTTTCAATTTATTTAATTTTTAAAACTGTTAGTTCTCTATTTAAAACATTTTTATTGAGGTTTACAATGTTGCATTAATTTCTGCTGTACAGCAAAATGATTCGTATATATATATATATATATATACATTCTTCTTTATGCTAAACACTTTGATTAGTTATTATATGTTTAGCCATTCATTCATTGATTTATTCAGCACAAGTTTATTGAATATTTTTAGTAAGACTGTTTTATCAATAAAATGGACAATAAACTAAAATAAATTATTGAGTCGATAGTCTAGTGGAGGGTGAGACTATGAATGAAACCAGGAGTATTTAGCTGTTAGAAATTAGTAAGTGCCTGTTGAGATAATTCTACACATTCTCTCACTTTTCTGTACATTTATCAGGAAGAGGCACTAACTATCCATCATCCCATACAACTTTTCCTCTGTACAACAAATAGCCTTGCCCTGCAGAAACATGTAGGGCATGTTTGCTGCCATGTAATGTAAAGAAAACACCTCTGTCCTGAGAAAGGGAGGGATGCTGAGTGCCTACAGTCATTGATCCAGGATCCCTAGACTCAAGGTTTTTCTCCTGTCACTCAACTCACTGAGTATTCAGGTATCACCTGGGACCTTCACTCCAACTTTAGAAATGGGGACCCAGGAACTAGCACAACACACCATATATATGCACACCTAATTATCACATTATAAAACCTCAGTTCAGTTCAGTCGTGTTAATTCTTTGCAACCCCATGGACTGCAGCACGCCAGGGTTCCCTGTCCATCTCCAACTCCCAGAGCCTGCTCAAATAAGTCGGTGATGCCATCCAACCATCTCATCCTCTGTCATCCCCTTCTCCTCCTGCTTTCAGTCTTTCCCAGCATCAGGGTCTTTTCCAAGGAGTCAGTTCTTCACATCAGGTAGCCAAAGCACTGGAATTTCACCTTCAGCATCAGTCCTTCCAATGAATATTCAGGACTGATTTCCTTTAGGATTGACTAGTTTGGTCTTCTGGCAGTCCAAGGGGCTCTCAAGAGTCTTCTCTAACACCAGAGTTCAAAAGCATCAGTTCTTTGGCGCTCAGCCTTCTTTATGGTCCAACTCTCACATCCATATATGACTACTGGAAAAACCATAGCTTTGACTAGACAGACCTTTGTTGCTTTGACTAGATGGACCTTTGTTAGGGGTTGTAAGCACTAAGCCTATACAATGTTATATGTCAATTATGCCTCAACAGAGCTGGAAAATGACACTCCTATTTTGGCTACAGCATTTGTTGTGGGTGATAAAGAGTCCACCTTCTATAAACATCCATGAAACCAAGGCAAGGTGATTTTTAGGCTTGCAGGTCAGGTTAAAATCTTAGATTCTTCATAACTCTTAACTGTGAAAGGAAGAAAAAGAAAGCAGGGAGGAGAACAGGCCATGCTGGGAGTTGGGGGGTTGGGCACTATTATAAGATGATTAGAAAAGATTTCACTGAGCAAACATGAAGGCAAACAGTGAGCTCTGTGGACAAGTGGGACACAGAACAGAAAATCTAAGTCCAGGAAGAGTCCCCTGTCACATTTAAGGGACAGCAAGTCAGCTGCCTCTGGAGGTAATGCGTTCCTGTTATGGAGGTAATGCATTTCTGTGGGGACTCAGCCAATTTTGACATAAGTGTTCTTGATGAAAGTGAAAGAGGAGAGTGAAAAAGTTGGCTTAAAGCTCAACATTCAGAAAACGAAGATCATGGCATCCGGTCCCATCACTTCATGGAAATAGATGGGGAAACAGTAGAAACAGTGTCAGACTATTTTTTTGGACTCCAAAATCACTGCAGATGGTGATTGCAGTCATGAAATTAAAAGACACTTACTCCTTGGAAGAAAAGTTATGACCAACCTAGATAGCATATTCAAAAGCAGAGATTACTTTGCTGACTAAGGTCCGTCTAGTCAAGGCTATGGTTTTTCCGGTGGTCATGTATGGATGTGAGAGTTGGACTGTGAAGAAGGCTGAGCACCAAAGAATTGATGCATTTGAACTGTGGTGTTGGAGAAGACTCTTGAGAGTCCCTCGGACTGCAAGGAGATCCAACCAGTCCATTCTGAAGGAGATCAGCCCTGGGATTTCTTTGAAAGGAATGATGCTAAAGCTGAAACTTCTGGCCACCTCATGCAAAGAGTTGACTCATTGGAAAAGACTCTGATGCTGGGAGGGATCGGGGGCAGGAGGAGAAGGGGATGACAGAGGATGAGATGGCTGGATGGCATCGCTGACTCAATGGACGTGAGTCTGAGTGAATTCCGGGAGATGGTGATGGACAGGGAGGCCTGGCATGCTGTGGTTCATGGGGTCGCAAGAAGTTGGACACAATTGAGTGACTGAACTGAACTGTTCTTGACTTGGGCTTTCTTTCATGCTCTGCTTCAGAACTCAAACAGCTATCAAAGTTATCAATTTTCCATTGACAACCCTCCTGCACTTTGCACCTAGTCAAGAGTTTCAGAACCTGAGGAAATTGCTGAGTCATCTTTGAGCCGATTTCTGTAATGGACTCTAAGGATTTGATGATGGTACTGAGTGATATGAGTAATAAGTGAAGCAAAAAAGCATCGGCTTACTTCTTCACTCATCCTGAGGCCACATTTGAGATAGCTTTTATTCTTCAGTCTGGACCCACTCCATGACACATTAGTGAGGGTAGTGGATTTTACTAAAACTTCCAGGGCTACTAATTTCATCAAGCATCATAATTAAAACCTCATAAATATCTTGGTTCTTTTCCCCCAGATTCCTCCCAGGACAACAGTCTTTTCTCCTCTCTACATCCTCCCTCCCTTTCCCATCACTTGTCCCTTGCAGCTCCCAGCTTCTCCCCCACCTTCCAAAGCAATGCCACTCTGACCATTGGCCAGCACTTCCTCGCTCACCAGCCTCTGTCAAGTTCAAGTGCAATCTAGTTCCATTCTTACAGAACACGAAATACCCCACTCTCACCACAAATGCCTCATTAAGCAAGAGACCACTTTCTTGAGACAAATACCACTGGCTCTATCATTTTATTTTTCTAAAAATCATGGCAGTATGCTGTTTGATGAGCAGATATTTGCTTTTCTCTCTATACTGGCAAGTCTCTTCTAGGGATTGAGTGAGGACAAATAAAAGTCTAGGGTATATGTTCTTCTGGTCAGAAGTTTTCATCTGGAAGAGATCTGCTTCCTATAAAAACAATTTAGGAATGTGTGTCAGGCCTTTATCTGTATCTATCAGGAAACTGTGAGTTCCCTGATTCTGTAGTGTGGAAGAGTTATAGTCTAAATTGTTACCAGTTCGCTAGTCCTATAGCTATTCTTTGTTTCTACAACTTCACATTTCCCAACCATTAACTCTTGAAGCAGCATTTTACTTCAAGGGACAAGGACACAGAAGCTCGAACATGGCTTCAGAGCTAGTCCCGGATGATCAGGGCACCCCCTAATTTTGGTTCTTTATCTAGAATACAGTATATTCTTCAGCTACCTTTTCTGAGAGAGATCAATTTCAAAAGAGCCCAAATAAAATCAATTCCAAGAAAAACAAAGAACTCTGTTTTCTTCTTACTCATCTGAATTTGTGGGTGGAAATCATGAACACTGTAGTGAGAAGACTTTTCTAGTTACCAGATCAAGAACAATAGATGTACTTACTTCAGGACATGAAGACTTCATTCTCATTGAAGATGGGTTGGATGAATACCCAGTAGATGTAGAAATGCACGTTACATCAGAAGAGTTCCTTGAATGCTTGTTTGAGAATCTGAGCATTTCTTATACATTATTATCAACTCCTTCTATAATATTGATGTTTACTGATGTAACACTTTTTATTCCTGTTGTGATCTGATCACACTTATTTTGTGACTGACTGTCTTCAAGTTCACTCAAAACTCTGAGATCCATTAAGTTTAAGAATACAAAGATGAAGACTAACAGGTGGTGGTTCTGAGATGTGAAGGGGAGGGAACAGAAGTAGGAACCAGGGAATGTGTCCAAAGCACCTAGGCCACTGTCACCTGGAGCTTATCATCATTTTGTCCACACAGTTACTTCAGTTTGGGATACGCTGTGTAGAAAACTGGAGTCAAAGAGAAACAGAAGAGAAACAGAGGTGACTACTACATGGTGGGGAGAGAATACATCAGAATGCTTGGTGTTTAGGTCTTTGATGCAGCTTGAATTTTCTGTGTGTGTGTTTGTGTGTGTGTGTGTGTGTGTGTGTGTGTGTGTGTGTGGTGTAAGGTAGAGAGATCTAGAGAGGTCTAACTTCTTTCTTTTGCACACTGATATATAGTTTTCTCAGCATTGCTTGTTAAAAAGACTGCACTTTTCCTATAAATGATCTTGGCAACCTTGTCAAACAACATTACTTATATTTATGTTGACTTTTGTATTCTGTTCTATTTCAGTGGTCTTTATATCTGTGTTTATACCATTACTCACACTGTTTTGATAAGAGTAGCATTTGTTTATTGAAAATATATGCATAACCTAAAAGGTGAGAGTTATGCTCTATTCACTGGTAATTTTTAGGACTTCAAGCCTGGGATACAGTATCTCAAGTAACCCTGAGAGAAGTGGTCCATGAAGGCTGGGGGTGGGGAGAGAAGTCAGGTTGTATAGAAGTTTGCAAAAAGGGGCAGGTAGTCCAAACATCAAAAGATTATTATTAATTAAGGAAGTTCAGATATCTCAAATTAAGGAATTAAGTGATTTTCTATGTATGGGAAGATGCAAGAGTCGTGGCTCACTGAAATCATTTCTTTTGTATGTATCTTAGCTATATGGGGCCAGTGTCCTGCATCTTTTCACATTTCACTGAGCCCCTCAGTGCTTGCAAGGAAGCCAATAACTCAACGGCCATTGGATAGCAGGCGTTGTTTTTCCTGGGTGTTCTCTGGGCTCAGAAATTCATATTTGGAGGGCTGGAATAGCTGATGGCTGTGACATCCTTGTTTATTGATATGGCAGGAAATACTCCATTCCACACTTGGAGTACGTTATAAAATCTGGAATTGTGACAAATCCAAATCTATTCTCTCTTTTTACTTTACTTTTTGTTTTCCAAAATGTATTTCTTTCAAGATTGCTTTGTTTGCTCATGTTGCATTGAAAAGGGAAAAAAAAGAGTGAGTTTTTTGTTATTATTATTATTTCCCTTAGTTGCAGTGAAAAGGGGAAAAGAAAAAGAATGAGTTTTTTCTTTCCCTTTCCTGAGAGCAAAGAATATAGAGACAACAGTGAGAACGCTTTGTGGGTTTTTTTGTAATTTAACTGTTCCTAACTCTGCATTTCTGTAACTGAGTTTGCTTTTCTGCCCCCTAACTTTGCAGATGCTACACGTCACACCTATTTTCTTTTGACTCTATGGTAAATTCATGCTGTATCTGGTGTTTACCCTTACAACACCCTTCCCCTCATAGATATATATCAGAAAGGAGTCTGCAGAGCCACCGAACTGCCAGACTCAATTACCAGGTTACTGAGGCTCCTATCACCTCAGTTCCTCTTCACTGACTCCTGACTGTGAGCTCTCAGCTTATATAAGCGCCCAGACTCCTCATGGATGGGGGGCGGGCCACCGTTCTTGCAGCTTGAGTCTACTGTGTTCCCCTCTCTGCCAGCTGAGAATGTAGGTCACCTTTCTATTTCCTCCAAATTCTATCCCCTTATTTTTTATTTGGCTTTGGTGGGCAGAGAAAGCCAAGAATTTTGGTCAGCAATATTCAGGGTGTCTTGAGATCCCATATGAATTTTAGGGTGAGTTTTTCAACTTCTGCAAAAAATGACCTTGGGGTACATAGAAAATTCAGTTGAGTGTGTTGATCACTTTGGTTAGTATTGTCATCTTAATGGTAAGTCATGAACATGGTTGTCCTTCCAATATTTGTGTCTTTCTTCAAACAATTTTTTAAATTGCTTGTCAGAAAAATTATTCACAGCTTAAAAGTTGAAAGTTATATTTTATTCAGTGGAAATTTATACAACCTCAAACCTGGGAGGCAGCATCTCAAGTAACCCTGAGAGAAATGCTCTGAAAAGCCAAGGAAAGAGCCTGGTTATATAGGAGTTTTGCAACAAAGGACAGGTAGTCTGAATGTAAAATAATTATTGTTAATTAAAGAAAACCAGATATCCCAAGATAAAGAGTTTAGTGCCTTTCTTCTTATGGAAGGGCTTCCCTGGTGGCTCAGACAGTAAAGAATCTGCCTGCAATGCAGGAGACCTGGGTTCAGTCTCTGGGTTAGAAAGATCCCCTGGAGTAGGAAATGGCCACCCACTCCAGTATTCTTGCCTGCAGAATTCCATGGACAGAGGAGCCTGGTGGGCTATAGTCCATGGGGTCTCAAAGAGTCAGACATGACTGAGCAACTAACACACACACTACTTATGGGAAGATGCAAGAGTCTGAGCTCACCAAAATCATTCTTTTGATATGCATCTCAGCTGCATGGGGCCAGTTTCCTATGTTTTTATATCCTGAGTTTCCTCAAGGCTCACCTTAAGGAACAGATATAGTCTCATGGCTGCTAACAGTCACTGAGTCGTGTCCCATTCCCAGTGACCCCATGGACTACAGCACATCCGGGTTCCCTGTCCTTCACTATCTCCCAGAGTTCGCTCAAACCTCATGTCCATTGAGTCAGTGATGCCATCCAACTATCTCATCCTCTATCGCCCCCTTCTCCTCTTGCCCTCAATCTTTCTCATCATCAAGGTCTTTTTCAATGAGTCAGCTGTTTGCATCAGGTGGCCAAAGTACTGGAACTTCAGCTTCAGCATCAGTCCTTCCAATGAATATTCAGGGTGGGTTTCCTTTAAGAGTGACTAGTTTGATCTCCTTGTTCTCCAAGTGACTGTGAAGAGTCTTCTCCAGCACCACAGTTTGAACAGCATGGCTGCTAGATGTGTGTTAGATGGCAGGTATTCTTTGTTTCCTTCCTGAGTTCCCTCAGGCCTCACAGCTCATTTTCTTCAGCTGGTGGCTGCAGTTGCTGAGAATTAAGACATCCTTTCTTTAGAGACGGGGCAGGAAATATTTCTAAAGCTGAAACTCCAATACTTTGGCCACCTGATGCGAAGAACTGACTCATTTGAAAAGACCCTGATGCTGGGAAAGATTGAAGGTGGAAGGAGAAGTGGAAAACAGAGGATGAGATGGTTGGATGGCATCACCGACTCAATGGACATGAGTTTGGGTAAACTCTGGGAGTTGATGATGGACAGGGAGGCCTGACGTGCTGAGGTTCATGGGGTCACAAAGAGTCGGACACAACTGAGCGACTGAACTGAACTGAACTGAGACCTAGGAGTTGCATATTATTTTCCCAATTTTAGACATAAGGTAAGTGAGGCTTGGAAAGTCCATTTTTAGAAATGTGTTCAGTAGTTAATAAATAAGTAAATCATGACATGCCTCAGATATGCAGATGATGCCACCCTTATGACAGAAAGAGAAGAGGAACTAAAGAGCCTCTTGATGAAGGTGAAAGAGGAGAGTGAAAGGGCTGGCTTAAAACTCAACATTCAAAAAACTAAGACCAAGGCATCCAGTCCCATCACTTTATGGCAAATAGATGGGAAAACAATGGAAACAGTGACATACTTTATTCTCTTGGCCTCCCAAATCACTGCAGATAGTAACTGCAGCCATGAAGTTAAAAGACGCTTACTCTTTGGAAGAAAAGCTAGGACAAACCTAGACAGCATATCAAAAAACTGAGACATTACTTTGCCAACAAAGTTATGTCTAGTCAAACCTATGGTTTTTCCAGTAGTCATGTATGGATGTGAGAGTTGAACTATAAAGAAGGCTGAGCACTGAAAAATTGATGCTTTTGAACTCTGGTGTCAGAGAAGACTCTTGAGAGTCCCTTGGACTACAAAGAGATCAAACCAGTCAATCCTAAAGGAAATCAGTCCTGAAATATTCCTTGGAAGCACTGATGCTGAAGCTAACACTCCAATACTTTGCCTACCTGATGCGTAGAGCCAACTCATTATAAAAGACCCTAACGGCTGCTTATTTAACTTATATGCAGAGTACATCATGAGAAACGCTGGACTGGAAGAAGCACAAGCTGGAATCAAGATTGCCAGGAGAAATATCAATAACCTCAGATATGCAGATTACACCTTCCTTATGGCAGAAAGTGAAGAGATACTAAAAAGCCTCTTGATGAAAGTGAAAGAGGAGAGCGAAAAAGTTGGCTTAAAGCTCAACATTCAGAAAACGAAGATCATGGCATCTGGTCCAATCACTTCATGGGAAATAGATGGGGAAACAGTGGAAACAGTGTCAGACTTTATTTTTGGGGGTTCCAAAATCACTGCAGATGGTGATTGTAGCCATGAAATTAAAAGACGCTTACTCCTTGGAAGATAAGTTATGACCAACCTAGATAGCATATTCGAAAGCAGAGACATTACTTTGCCGACTTAAGTTCGTCTAGTCAAGGCTATGGTTTTTCCAGTGGTCATGTATGGATGTGAGAGTTGGACTGTGAAGAAGGCTGAGTGCCAAAGAATTGATGCTTTTGAGCTGTGGTGTTGGAGAAGACTCTTGAGAGTCCCTCGGACTGCAAGGAGATCCAACCAGTCCATTCTGAAGATCAGCCCTGGGATTTCTTTGGAAGGAATGATGCTAAAGCTGAAACTCGAGTACTTTGGCCACCTGATGCGAAGAGTTGACTCATTGGAAAAGACTCTGATGCTGGGAGGGATTGGGGGCAGGAGGAGAAGGGGATGACCGAGGATGAGATGGCTGGATGGCATCACTGACTCGATGGACGTGAGTCTGAGTGAACTCCGGGAGTTGGTGATGAACAGGGAGGCCTGGCGTGCTGTGATTCATGGGGTCGCGAAGAGTCGGACACGACTGAGTGACTGAACTGAATTGAATTGAATGGTGGGAAAGATTGAAGGCAGGATAAAAAGGGGACAACACAGGACAAGATGGTTGGATGGCATCACTGATTCAGTGGACATGAGTTTGAGGAAGCTTCGGGAGCCGGTGATGGACATGGAAGCCTGGTATGCTGCAGTCCATGGGGTCACAAAGCGTCAGAGACAACTGAGCAACTGAACAGCAAAATCGTGACATAGCTTATGTGTTTGGAGAAGAAAATGGCAACTCACTCCAGTATTCATGCCTGGAGAATCTCATGGACAGAGGAGCTTGGTGGGCTCTAGTGCATGGGATCGCAGAGTCAGACATGCCTGAAGCAACTTAGAACATATATAGATTTTAATGCAGACATTTGTAATTGATATTTCTATAAGACTAACACAATGTAGAGAAATTCAGTTCAGTTTAGTCTCTCAGTCATGTCTGACTCTTTGTCACCCAATGGGTTGCAGTAAAGGAATTGGCCGGGTGCTACAAGACAAAAGTAAAGAATTTGCTCCATCCCTCCCTTCTCTGCCCCCTGCCTATGAGAGTTATCTCCAGAGCCCTGATTTGTTAGGATCCCAGAGAACCATAGGCAACAAGAACAGTATTGCGTGACCTGCAGAACTTCAACAGTTTGTGCTGACTGAAATAAGGGTGACATTCTACGTGCAGAATGCCAACAGAGAAAAGCGTCAGTTCATGTGGAAAGATAATATGACAGCGAAAGAACAAAAGTTTAAAAAATACTAAAGGAAATACCAGAACATTAAATATGACCTGGAAATATCAACATCAAGTAATGAGCTTTTTAATAAAAGACATTTTATACCTCTGTCTCTTGAAAAGGTGAAACATTATGACCTGTCTGAGAATAAGCAGGGACCAGATCTTGATTGCTAAGATCACTGTGCTCTAGCAGGAGGCATGCCTAATTCCACAGTGGGACAGTACTCAACTGTTGTGCCTTGGACATCCAACTGTGCAGAAAGCAAGAATTTTCGAGGATGGAGGTCAAGATGGCAGAGTAGATCCCACCTTCCCATCAATACATCAAAAAGACATCCACATCCACATGTCCAAGAGTTCTCACAGAGGACCTACCAAATGCTGCAGAAGATCTCATACAACCAAAGCTACAAGAAAATTGCTGTGGAACCAGGTAAGAGGAAAAGAATATAACTGGAGTGGGCAAGTGATCTGCACCCCAGGGAGGGAACTATGAAAGAGGAAAGGGTCCCTCACTGTCGGAGCCTCCTTCACAGGCTGGGAGGGCTTCTGGGACAGGTAAGGAGCTTCTGAGACTGAGAAGGGTGTGGAGCTGTTGGCTTGCAGCGGGCAGGGCAGAGAGAGACCAACAGAGAGTGTCCCTGCATCTGCCCACTAGTGCGTACAGAGGCTGGGTGCTGGAACTGCAGCGGACAGACTAGGGAGAGGATGCTCCTTGCCCATGAGGAGACAGCCCCCCAGAAAGAGACTGGAGTGTGGCTGGGGCCTCACCTGGGGGTGCGTGCAGGACAGAGCCTGGGCCTGCCCTCAGAGCCCCACTGTCAAAGGGTGGGCAAGGGAGGGTTGTGGCCACAGCTAGGGAGCTGGGCTCCGCTGCTAAGAGCTCTGTGAGCACAGAAGCCCCAGGGAGCAGCCACTCCCAGAGGTGGGGCTGAAACCTGAGAAATTCCCGGCATCCCCACAGCCCTGAGAGTGTACCATCTGGGCAGATGCACACCTGCAGCTTCATGAGCCCGGTGCCTGGGAACCGCTAAGCAGGCGGATCTCCCCGCAGCTGAGGTGGGTCTGCCCCCAGCAGAAGCAGTGGGCTTTGTGGGCGCGCACGCTTGCATGGGATGAAACCTGAGCCCATTCCAGTGTTTTCACAGTGGAGGTGAAGCCAGGTGCAGCGCCAGCTGTCTACTTGTGCGTTTTGAATGCTGGGTGGCTGGTGACCTCACAGAGCAAGTGGCCCTGCTGACAGTTCTTAGAGAGGGACATGCATGGATGCTTTCTGGCAGGAGTACCCCAGTCCCCCCACCTCACACTCAGCTTTGAACCAGGTCTAGGGGCTTCCACTCCAACACTCAGTTCCCAAACAGGACAAGAGGCCAGAGTGGGGGTGTGAATAAATTAGGAAACTAGGATTAACAGATACACACTGCTATTCATCAAATAGGCAAACAACAAGGACCTAACTGTATAGCGGAGGGAACTATAGGCAGTATCTTGCAATAACCTCTAATATAACAGAATCTGAAAAAGCGTGCTGTGTTGTGCTCAGTCGTGTCCAGCTCTTTGTGACCTTATGGACTATAGTCCACCAGACTCCTCTGTCCATGGGATTCTCCAGGCAAGAATACAGGAGTGCTGGAGTGGGTTGCCATGCCCTCCTCCTCTAGGGGGATCTTCCTGACAAGGGATCGAACCCAGGTCTTCTATATATATATATATATAACTGAATCACTTTGCTGTACCCTTGAAACATTACAAGTCAACTATCAGTTCAGTTCAGTCGCTCAGTTGTGTCCAACTCTTTGCAACCCCATGGACTGCAGCATGCCAGGCTTCCCTGTCCATCACCAACTCCTGAAGCAGTTGACAAAGTCAACTATACTTCAATTTTAAAAAAACAAAAAGCAAACAGAAAATGATAGAAAGACCATTCTAGGCTAAAAGAGCTTGAGAAACATGGCTTAAAGTGACATGTGAAGCACAATCAGTTCTATGTCAGCAAAATCTTATGTGTACATATATGGCAATAAGGCAAAAATTTTGCATATAAAAGGGAAAATAGTGATTTTTTTCATAATACTCTGTTTTTATTTGAAAATTTTTCACAATAAAAACTTAAGAAAAAAATGAATGCTAAAATAACATTAATTTTTAAACTTATAATTGAAAATATTTATGTTTATATAAATATACATTTGCATATATATAATTCTTTAATTCACAAAGTTGTATTTTTCATAGAACGCTCCTCCTCACTGATTTTAGCTTGTACCTTGAGGACATTACATTATAGGAAATAAGATTGTCAGAAAAAGAATAATTTTATGTCAACACACATTATATGACATATCTTAATTGGTCAGACTGAAAGAGTCAAATAGGAGAGTGATGGTTACCAGGGGCTTGGAGGAGGGAGAAATCAAGATTTGCTAAGTCTCAATTATACAAGATGAATAAATTTTAGAGATCTGCAGTACAACTTTTTCCCTAGAGTTAATAATATTATACCACACTACATTGTGTTGAAGAGTATTGTATGCTTAAAATTTTTTTATGAGGATGGATCTCATATTAAGTTTCCTAACCCCTCATAGCTTAGTTGGTAAAGAATCTGTCTGCAATGCAGGAGACCTGGGTTTGATTCCTGGATTGGGAAGATCCCCTGGAAAAGGAAATGGCAATCCACTCCAGTATCCTTGCCTGGAAAATCCCATGGACAGAGGAGCCTGGTGGGCTACAGTCCATGGGGTTGCCAGAGTAGGACACGACTTAGCAACTAAACCGCTGCCACAACCAACCATGAAACAGTGAAAATATAACAGAAAGTATGAGAATACAGAGCCCAATAGAGAAAAGTGTGTCTAAACAGTCAATTTTCTGATGAACATCAAAGGGAGAACCAGTCCAAGATTGAGTAAATCACAAAGTGAGCTCTATATTTGAGTCAATGTTCCTGAGTGGCTCTTCCATCTACTATTAGTATCACCATGAGCCTTTATCGTGATCCATCTAAGATAAATGACTTTCACAGCCTCTGGCAAATTTTCTGTACTGTGCTCCCTGTTGAAGACTCATAAATGCAGATACCAGTTATTAAGATGCAGGCATCCAAACCCCACACAAACCCTTAAACCCATCTTATCTGATTTTTCTCTTCTTTTGACTTCCCATTCCATGTTTTCATGGTCTTTTTCCTGTATGCAGTTCTCCTGAGCTGATTTCTGGCCACGTTTTCAGATTAGGGACATGCCTCTTCCCTCTAAGTTCTGGGTAATTTGTCTAACCCTCTTTTACCTTCTTTGCAGGCATGCACACACACACAGTTGCTTCAGTCATGTCTGAGTCTTTGCCACTCCATGGACAGTAGCCTGCCAGGCTCCTCTGCCCATGGGGTTCTCCATACAAGAATACTGAAGTGGGTTGCCATTTGCTTCTCCAGGAGATCTTCCCAACTCAGGGATCAAACCCAGGTTTCCTGCATTTCAGGCAGATACTAAACCACCAGGGGAGACCTTAATATATGTTGCAATAAATACAATTTTTCTAGGTTCTAAAAGGGGCTCATTGTGGCTTACGTGAATTTTGTCTCTTCCCTGTACTTGCCTATTTTGAAATGCCTCTTCTGAGCTTGGAATGGCAGTAAGTTACATGGCTTTATTTCCAGAATAAAAATTTCAATCTTGACCTGGGCTAGATAATCAGGCTTCCTTTTCCCTCTGAGCATCAGAGGCCCTAGGGCAGTCATATGAACCAGCAAGGTTCTCTTTAGGTTGGTATGGAATGTGGATGATCAAATGTTCATGATCATGAGCCTTGAGCTGCCCCAAGGCATATTTCACAGCAATGGAAAATGTTCATTAAAAATAAAGAAAACCAAGAGTAATGCCTCAATAAGGGGTGAAAAAAAGGAGACATATCTGAAGAGTTCTGCAAATCCTTAGATCTCCATGGTTGGGACCTGCCATCTACATAGTCCTCTAAGCTATTTTGCATCAGATGGCTTGGGTAGATTTCTATAACTTAAAATCAAGAGTTCTACATGATACAGTTCTTAGTGACTGAGTGCAGTCTACAAACCTCATCATGAAAACAGCCATCATTGTAGGCAAGGTCTCCAAGTCCCTGTAAAGGTCCTAGGTTTAGACCCACCCAGAGGAAGCACCATCAATTTGTTCAACTTGAAAGGGTGAAAGGGGAGATAAAGTCATCGTGTTCAAGTGTAAGAGAGTGTCACTGCTCACCACTACTGCACCAAACTGTGGGCTCAGAAAATCCCCAAGAGACTCAGGCATTGTAATCAGGATGGTGCTGAACTCTCCTATTTTTATTTCCACAAGTTTCTGAGGGATAGAGATCATGAAACGAGGGGAACCCAGAGTTATCTGCAGGTGAGCACAGCCTCAAACCCTGATGCAGACTGAAGACTAAATGCTCTCTCCTCTTTCATAGGGAATGGTTCTAGCCTGGTTAGTGGAACCAAATGACCCTCCTAGTGTCACACGGGGACTCAGCGCTTGACAATCCAAGCCCTTCTCACTCATGTTACATCCACTACTATTTATATCTCAGTCTCAAATCACTACTGTTACCTCTGGAGGTGCACAGGTTCCATAAACCAGGACAGGAATGAAGTGGCCATCATTAAGCTTCACCTTCTGGCTTTTGAAATCCACTGCCTGTTGCTCCTTGGAGTAAACAAACTTTATTTTCTTCTTCTTCTAATTCTGCCTTAACGCGTTATAAATAACAGGAACGTAATGCCTGAGCTGCACTGTCCAATGTTATATTGGACAGCAGTTATATTGTAGGAGGGGTAAGGTGAAATCAGTACCCATGGAATCAGAACAGAATCAAAGCCAGTTAACCTGTTTGCTTTTTTTTTTTAATCAGCTTTATCTTAAGTTATATTATGATGAGAATGGCTGAACAAGTGTTGACTGTATGTTAGACTAGAAACTTCCACATAGCAATCTTTCTGCATTTTTCTGATTATGAAGCCCAATCTTGATCAAACATCAGCTGAAATAGTTAACTTAGTAACAGTAAAAATGCATACACATACAGAATCACACAGTTTAGGGGAGTTATAATAAAAATTTTTCAAAATCTTATCCCTAAAAAATGCATGAAAATGTCAAATGAAAATAAATTTGCTTTTTAACCTTTCCCATCAGCAAGATAATTTTGTTTTATTCTGAGGGTGGTGAAATTCTGAATAGGACACAAAACCCAGATATTTTGTTATTGTTCAGTCATGAAGTTGTGTCCAACTCTTTGTGACCCCATGGATGGTAGCACACCAGGCTTTCCCATACTTCACTATCTCCAGGACTTTGTTCAAGCTCATGCCCATTGATTCAGTGATGCCATCCAACCATCTCACCCTCTTTTGCCCCCTTCTCCTCCTGTTCTGAGTCTTTCTCAGCATCAGGGTATTTTCCAGTGACTCGGCTCTTTATATCAGGTAGCCAAAGTACTGGAGCTTCAGCTTCAGGGTCAGTGATTCCAATGTATAGTCAGGGTTGATTTCCTTTAGGATTGTCTGGTTTGGTCTCCTTATTGAAGATTAGTTATTAATAGCTATTGGATACCATGTCCAGTGTGTAAACAGACTCTTGGAGGGTTTATACCTTAATTATGTAACTTTTAGAAATTTTTCATAACAAAAATAATACTTATTACATACTTTACTATCTTGCTCAGTGGTTATTCATAAAAGAAGAACCTATAAACAAGTTAAATTGTAACAAATCTAGGAAGAGTTATGGAAATCATGATGCATTGATACAATGGGATGTTGTGAAGCCAAATAAAATTTAGCACATGGAGTGAAGGCAGCAAAATGGTGAGCCAGGAATCATTGAAGCCTCCTTTAGAAAGATAAGAAAGCAACCAGAAACCAGATGGGAAACCTCATAGGAGCTCTGGAAAACACTCAATCAAAAATCTACAACAGCAATACTTAAAATGGATAACCAACAAGGACCTCCTGTATAGCACATGGAACTCTGCTCAGTGTTATGTGGCAGCTTGCATAGGAGGGAGTTTGGGGGAGAATGGATATATGGAATGTACGGCTGAGTTTCTTCTCTGTTCACTTGAAACTACAACAACATCGTTAATCAGCTATACCCCAATACAAAATAAAAAACTTAAAGTCTGGGGAAAAATCTACAGCAACAAAGTGAACACACAATTAGGAAAAATCCAGAACACAGTGGGAGGACATTTCATTGTGGTTTTATTCACCTGTTCCCTTCTCCTGGCAGTGTAGGGAAGTCTTTATCTCTAAAGGATGACAGTTCAGCTCTCAGTTACCTGCCTTAAACCAGACTGATCACAAAAAAATATGCAATGTTCCAGGCTATTTGCAGGCTGCCTGAAGACTCAAGTGTGTTTTACTTCAAGGGAAGTAGGAAGGACAAAGGACTAAGGGTGGAGACATAGACTAGAACTTGTAAAACCCTGAGTAAAACTGGGGTGTGGATTTAGTGAACACTGGGATTCAAAAATAGCCACATATTCTGAGAATCAAATAGGTACATGTATGCCAGGCGAGATGCTGACTCAGAAATGAACTGAGCTGCCCTTAGCTGAACTGTTGGACTGACCCCAGGACTAGGAACATGCCAAGTTAATCAGTGAAGGCCAGTCAGTGACATGACACAAATCTGCAAAGAGTGGGTATTTGCTGTTGTTTTAAGTACGGAATTATGAACACACACACACACCAACAAATGCATCAAAGGCCTTCACATACAGATACAAATATGGAGCTCTTAGAAGAAAAACTGGAGGGAAAGCTTCATGACCTTAGATTTGGATATGTCATCAAAGTACAGGCGTGCATGTGTGGTAATTTTCATGTTTCAGGCATGTCAGACTCTGTGTGACCCATGGCTCCTCTGTCCATGGGATTCTCCAGGCAAGAATACTGGAGTAGATTGCCATGCCCTTCTCCAGGGGTTCTTCATGACCCAGAGATTGATCCTGCATCTCTTAATTCTCCTGCATTGGCATGTGGGTTCTTTACCACTAATGCCACCTGGGAAGCCACTAGTGTAACCAAAGCACAAGGAACAGAAGAAAAATAGGTAAATCAGTATTCATCAAAACTCATCAAATAAGCTGCCAAGAGAGTGAAAATCAATCCACAGAATGGGAAGAAAAACCTTTGCAAATCATATTTCTGATAAAGCTAAATTGACTGGAACTTCCTGGAAACATCCTAAAACCTGATCTGAAATTGCCTGATTCAATTGCCAAGGTCAGTTTGTGACCTTTGCTCTTTATTTTGGCTAATATTTCCACAATTACTCTTCTGATTATCCTTGCCTATTGATGCAAAATTTAAAGATTTTATATTTCCTCACTCCTTCTGAGTTTGTCTTGACTATCACCGTTTCTCTTTCTTACTGCTTTAAAGCATTTTCTAAGAGAATTTGGATTTAAACCTTGAACTAGTCCTAGTGTTTCCAACTCGCAGAAACGGATGTGGCAATAATTTTTACACTCTCTATGTGAAGAGCTGGCACTCAGGAATGGAAACACATTGTTCCACAAACATCACACAAGCACTCTGGTGTATTCTCTCCATACCTCCAGCAGTCACATCCGTGTCTCTTGTTTTTCTTTTGACTCCAGTTTTCTACACAGTGCATCCCAAACCAAAGTAACAGTGTGAACAGGATGATGCTAAGCTCCAGGTGACAGTGACCCAGGTGCTTTGGTCATGCCCCCCGGTTCTTGCTTCTATTCCATCCTCTCCACATCTCAGAACCACCACCTGTTCTTCATCTTTGTATTCTTACACTTACTGGATCTCAGAGTTTGGGGGAACTTGAAGAACAGTCACAGAATAATTGTGATCATATCACAACAGGAATAAAGTGTTACATCAATAAGCATCTTTATTATAGAAGGAGTTGATCATAATATAAGAGAAAAGGTTGATTCTCAAACAAGCGTTCAAGGAGTTCTTATGTAACTTGCATCCTAACATCATCTGGGTGTTCATCTAATCTCATCTTCAATGAGAACAATTTCTTTACGTCTTGGCACAAGTACACCTAGTATTCTTGATCTGATAACTACAAACATTTTTCATCATAATGTTCATGATTTCCATTCACAAATTTAATGAGTAAGAAGAAATCCAAGTTCTTAGTTTTTCTTGGAATTGATTTTATTTGGGCTGTTTCGAAATTGATCTTTCTTGGAAAACATAGATGAAGAACATACTGCATTCTAGGCAAGAAGTCAAGACTTGAGGGTGACCTTGATCATCGGGGACTAGCTCTGAAACCAGGCACAAATTTCTGTTTCTTTGTTCTTTGAAGTAAAATGCTGACTCAGGAGTTAATGATTGAGAAATGTGAAGATGCAGAAACAAAGAATAGCCGTAGTGGAGGGAACTGGTAACAAGTTAGAGTATAATTCTGCCACATTGCAGAATCACCAACTCTCAGTTCCCTGAAATTTATAGACAGAGGTCTGACATACATTCCTAAGTTATTTTTACACTAAGCAGCCCCCACCAAATGAGAACTGATGACAGCAAGCATGTAGACCCTAGACTTGTTGAAAGCAGGAGGTTGATAATGCTTGAAACTTCACCTTGAAGCCAGCAGTCCAAGGACTGTGCATGAGCTGGTCTTGCCCTGATCCTTAAACACCATGAAGCTCTTCACTAACTGCTCCAGGGAGAGTCACACGATCTTGAGGGCGTTAGTCCTCTGTGTCTCCCTTTGCCTGGTAAAGCAACTCTTTGCTACTTCACCCAGTATTCTGTCTCTGTGTTTCTATTTGACACCAGTGAACAAGGGCAGAGTTTTGGTAACAGCTATGAGAGACATGCATTGGCCCAAGTCGTGTGTTCCAGTCAGGTACAGCTGCCTGAATGGTGGTCAGCTCAGCTCCAAAGGGAATACACAGGGCTGTGGCTTGAAAGTCTCGACGTCTCAATGTTGATATAAGAGGGAAACAAGCAAAAAGGCTTTACATAATTGCCTATATGAGTGTGAGGATGGAGGACAGCTGGAACCGTGCTGGGAGAAAAGACCCCATATCAGAAGACCCTTTTATTATTCTCCAGACCACAGAGAGTCTCACTCAGACAGTATCTAGAAGGTTTCATGTGAATTTTGGCAATCACAGTAAAAGCTATCAAGGACTATTTGCTCAAATGTATAGAAATTCAGTGTTATTTATCTTATTATTTGATCACAAACTTTTTTGGATTTTATTTTTAGTTGGAGGATAATTGCTCTACAATGTTGTGTTGGTTTCTGCTGTACAACATGAATATCAGCCATAATTATACGTAGTCTTCCTTCCCCTTGACCCTCCCTCCCACTCTCTCCCCCACCCACCCCTCTAGGTCCTCACAGAGCGCAGAGCTGAGCTCTCTGTGCTATACAGCAGCTTCCCACTATCTATCTGCTTTACACATATATAATAGATAGTGTACATATGTCAATGCTTCTTCCTCAACTCGTCCCAAACTTTTGAAATTGCTTCCAATCAAGACTGTGTTCCTCATCTCTAAAACATCTTTAGGTCTCCCTTTTGGGGAAGAACCCTGACCTCTTCGATATACAGCACGTCTAGGGTACACAAACGTGCTAGCGGGATCCCAACGAGACAGCTCATTCCTTATTCACCAACCAGCAAACGCCAGATTTACTGCCACATATACACAGACTCAGCTTTGGGCGAACTAATATAAAGCTGACTGTGCAACACTTGTTGGGTTCCAGAGTCAAAGACACAAAGCCTGCACCTATCCACCCTCTACAGCCCAAAACTATAGCAACATTTTCTTAAGTGATAAGATTTGAACTCATATCAACCCATGAATATTCAGGGGGTGGACTAACAGGAGAAAAACCTTGCGTCTAGGGATCCTGGATCAATGGCAGTAGGCACTCAGGATCCCTCTCTTTCTCAGGAGGGAGATGTTTACTTTACATTACTGCACAGCAAACATGCCCTCCATGTCTCTGCAAGGAGCCACTGTCTCTGTGTTGCAAGGGTGTTTGTTATACAGACAAATACTTGTGTGGGATGAATGGTACTTGGTGCCTCTGCCTAATAGATATACAGAAATGGGAGAGATTTTGTAGAAATATCTCCTATTGGCACTTACCCATTTCTAAGAGCTAAATTCTAATTTCATTTACAGTGTCACCCTCCACTAGACTATCAACTCAAGAATTTATTTTAATTTATTCTTCTCTATTTTATTTATTGATAAGAAAATGTCTTCCTTAAAGTGTTCAATAAACTTTTGCTGAATAAATCAAGGAATGAACTGCAAAACATATGAGAACTAATCAAAATGTTTAGCATAAAAAGGCATGAAGTCGCTTCAGTCATGTCCAACTTTTTGTGACCCTTTGGACTGTATCCTTCCAGGCTTCTCTGTTCATGGGATTCTTCCAGCAAGAATACTGAAGTGGGTTGCCATTTCCAGACATATCTAAATCATTTTCCTGTACAGCAGAAATTAACAGAACATTATAAACCAACTGCAATGGTAGTTGAAGTATTACAACTTAAATAAAAATTTTTAAATAAAGAACTTCTAACAGTTTTAAAAAATTAAATCGGTAAGATGCACTGCTTTGTAATATGCGTGCGTGCTCAGTGGCTATGTTGTGTCCAACTCTTGTGACCATGGACTGTAGCCCACCAGGCTCCTCTATCCATGAGCCCTCCCAGGCAAAAATACTCAAATAGGTTGCCATTTCCTTCTCCAAGGGATGTCCCCGAGCCAGGGATTGAACTGGAGTCTCCTTCATTCTTTAGAATTCCTTACCATTGAGCCACCTGGGAAGCATTATAGGAAACAAAATATAATATTGGAACTATTTCATTTCATTTTTATTGAGATATAGTTGAATTACAATGTGGTGTTAACTACTGCAGTACAGCAAATTGACTCGGTCATATATATATATAGATAGATAGATAGATAGATAGATAGATAGATAGATAGATAGATATTCTTTTTCATTTTCTTTTCCATTATGGTTTGCCATAAGATATTGAATATAATCCCCTGTGCTGTACAGTTGGACTTTGTGTTAATCCAATTTGTATACAATAGTATGCATCTGCTAACCCCAACCTCCCAGTCCAACTCTTTCCCAAGCCCTTCCTCCCTGGAAACCATCAGATAATACTTGATAGCTTACAAAAATACTTAAACTAAGTAAAAAAAAGTGTAAAACCTGTATATTGATTGAAGATTATTTCAAATTGTAAATAAACATGCAAATATTTTATATAGGAGAGTCATGAAAGTATGAAATTAAATTTATATTTTATGGCAAGAAAAATTTAAACATGAAAAACTATTCTATACCTTTGCACTCCTCTCCCTCACTGTAAGTTGTGTGTCTGCATGATGCATGGACCAGACCTCCCACATCAGAGGGAAGACCTGCTTGACCTTGAAGAGCAACAGACTCCTAGCATCAGTAAGACAGCTCCTTAAAAGATAAATTCCTTCTTGACCTTGTAAGGGGTCACATGACCCACCATGGTGATGCTTAGATCTGGATTAGGTACACTGTCAATAATGTCTTTTCATGCAGAGCCCTCTGTCTCCAAAACTTACATCCCTGTGCCTTGACTTCTGGAGGACATAACAGTTCTCAGGCTTTCTGAGATGCTCTTCCTGGGTTATAGTTCTCAAATCTGACTCGAATAAAATTTTCCATTTCTTTCTCTTACTTTTTCTTTTTTTTCTCCGTTTTACATATGATATTATAC
Organism: Budorcas taxicolor; assembly: GCF_023091745.1. Classification (NCBI taxonomy): domain Eukaryota; kingdom Metazoa; phylum Chordata; class Mammalia; order Artiodactyla; family Bovidae; genus Budorcas; species Budorcas taxicolor. Next base: position 43,464,271 of record NC_068922.1, on the reverse strand, counting down.
ATTTTTCGATGCCGTTCTCCCAAATCATCCCACTCTCACCCTCTCCCACAGAGTCCAAAAGACTGTTCTATACATCTGTGTCTCTTTTCTGTCTTGCATACAGGGTTCTCGATAGATCAACTAATTCATTTTTGACAAAAGAAAAGGCACCAGGAGGTTACCTTTGTTTTTTATCCTTTCTCTTTAATTTTCCAATTATTTAGTTATCAGAGAAAACTAGAATTCATATTTGAAGTCTTCTTTATTTCATAAAAAAATTTTAATGATAAACAAGCTTCAAAAGTTCAGACACTTCTTTTAAACATCTCCACCAAGTACAGAAATGCTCTTCACAACCCTAGAAAAGAAGTTCTGGTAGAATGCATGGTGGACAGCTCACAGTCAATATTCTTCAGAATATGGATACTCAGGATGATTGACAAAACTGAGAGAGAAAAAGAAGAAATAATTTATTAAATCTGTCATATTGTCACGGAGAGCATTACTCTGTGGATACAGTCAGGATGGGCTAAAGCTCTAAATCTGTAAACACATCCCATCTTCTCCCCCAACAAGCACACATCAGGTGTCTGCTCCATGTGCACATGGCACCTGCATGTCCAATCCCAACATTCACGTGTGATATTCACCCCACAGTGACAGGTAGTTTGACTCAGGTTGCAATTTATAAGAGGGCACAGACCTAAGGATAACTATGGAGGTCATTTCAGACACAGGTGGAACTTTTGACCCTAAGTAGTGAGAAGGATCACAGTTAAGGAATTCTTTGCTGTTTTTCATAAATCCATTCAACAGAAAAAAAAATGTCAAGCACCCCTCCAATACAGGGTGCTTCCATTAAGGAATTACTATTAAATTGAAGAAATACCACATACACCTAAACAGTCTTACCTATAAAATGTGATTACTGCTTTCTTAATTTGTATCATATAACTACACTCTTTATTAATTAATATTACTGCTGTTTTCCTTCCTTATAGTCTGATTTTTCTTTCTAAATTTGTTCTTTTGAACTCAGTTCATTAAAGAGTGCATCCTGAGCCATTCCATGTGCCAGGAGCTGTGCTATCGACATAAACCTACAAGGATGAGTAAGTCTAGGCATTCACAGAATAATGAAGGAGAGCACAGAATATACATAAAGCTTTTGAGGACAGAAAAGTAACTTGCTATTTTTTCTTACTTTTCATCATGTCTTTTTTCAGAATCATAATATACATATACATAAGTATGCAGGCATACTAAGTCGCTCAGTTGTGTCCAACTCTTAGTGACCCTATGGACTATAGCCCACAGGCTTCTGTGTCCATGAGATCCTCCAGGCAAGAATACGGGAGTGAGTTGCCTGCATTCCTCCAGGGGATCTTCCCACCCAGGGTTCCAACCTGCATCTCTTATGCCTCCTGCATTGGCAGGTGGGTTCTTTACCACTACCACCCCCTAGGAAGCCCATATATATGTGCATGTGTGCTGTGTGCTAAGTCGCTTCAGTCGTGTCTGACTCTTTGCATCACCATGGACTGTGGCCCACCAGGATCCTCTGTCCACGGGATTCTCCAGGAGAATACCGGAGTGGGTTGCCATTTCCTTCTCCAGGGGATCTTCGCAACCCAGAGATCCAACCTGCACCTCTTAGGTCTCCTGCATTGGCAGGTGAGTTTGTCACCATTAGCGCCAACTAGAAAGCCTACATGTAAATGTACATATAAATATATATATCTTCTTTACATACAAGGAGGCTTCCCAGTGTCTCAGTGGGTAAAAAACCTGCCTGAAATGCAAGAGACACAGGAGACATGGATTCAGTCCCCAGGTTGGGACGATCCCCTCAAGATGGGCATGGAAAGCCACTTGAGTATTCTCCCCTGGAGAATCCCATGGGCAGAGGAGGCTGGAGGGCTATAGTCCATAGGGTTGCAAAGAGTCAGACACAACAGAAGCAACTGAACACTACAAACAAGGAGAGTTGTAAGATTTTCCGTTTGAAACTAAATCTTCATTTTATCACTAATTTGTGTTCCCTTTTCTCTAAACTCCCTTCCAGCATCTCTCTGTTTGAGTAGTCTTCTGTCCCTTCAGTCCTGACATCCTCTTGTAGTATTTGGCAGCTGGAATTCGATGGTACTAACTAAGCAAAGTCAAGGAGGTAGGAGCTCCCCAGTGGGTGGACCCCTGAGGGAAAAAGTCTACACTGCGGTGAGTCTTGACTCAAGAAACCAGAGAGACTCAGACGATCTTACCAGGTGTGTCCAGGTAAGGACAGAAGTCTCTCTCTGAAGGGTCAGTCCATGATATACTCAAACTTCATTTGGTGACATTTTAAGGATGAGGAAATGGGAGATGTGTTGGGGAAAAGGTCAATAAAGGGATAAATTTGGAAGAAATAGATGGTGTCTTGGTAAAGAAAAGTCCATCAGCGAGAAAATCCACCAGACACTTAGGAGAGGGAGTGGAGCCAGGCTCACTGTGACTTCTCACACTGAAGCATGTTGGCCTTCATGGGGCCCTCCTCCAGAAATATCAACAATGTGTTCACAATTGTGTTAGGATAGCAGGAATGTAATTCAGGATGGATTCCTTATTACACATCATTATATATCATTTCCTCCTGATTCTACAAAGAACTAAAGATGAAATATTTGCCTCAGTCCCTGAAAGAAGTAGCCTGGTGGGCTACAGTTGATGGGGTCCAAAGAGTCAGCCAAGACTGAGCAAGTAACGCTTTCACTTTCCATAAGAAGAATGGGCTGCAGGCCCTGTGTCCTCTGTGTTTCCTGGGTCTCTGGGCCCTGAGAGGAGGTACACCAGGCACAGGCTTTAGGGGCACAACATAGTGAATTCACCACAATCTCAACACTGGGGATTTTACTGATTGGCTGTCCTGGGCCCCAGTCACATTTCTGTTGATCAGAGATAGAAACCTAGAAGAAACCTCTGGTCTGAGGTCTGCAGGAAGCCCCTGGTATACTCCTACACTGGAAACCAGTGCTGTCTCCCTGAAATTAAGCTTTAAGTAAGCTATTCCTCTGCTGATCTGTATGTTACAGAAACAGTATTTGTGGAACATATGCAAGTCACTTACTGTTGCAAATCATAGTATCTTATATTGCTATTGAGGCCTTCGATTGCTTTCATCTCTTCTGGAGTCAGTTCAAAGTCAAACACCTGGAAAGAAGGAAGAATCACATTAAACTTTCCCCCAAGGAGCTGGCCTTCCCCCGGGGACAGGAGGACTTTCCAGCTGGATGGGGACAACCAGAGGGGAAAGGGAAGCCATGTCTGTCTTCAGTTAGACAAAGAATGCCCCTCATGAAGGATATTCCTTAAGAGCCCTCTCTGCCCACAGCCCCACTCATTACCTGTATGTTCTCTTTTATCCGCTTCCTGTTGTAACTCTTGGCCAGAACCACAACCCCACGTTGTATCTGGTAGCGAAGGGCAACTAGAGCTGGGGTTTGCTTGTGCTTTTTGGCAATGGCAGAGAGAACTGGGTCCTCCAAGAGAAAGGGGAGGTTTGGGTTCACCCTGGAAGGAAATTCAGAAATGCCAAGGAGCTAAAACTAAGTACTCAGTTTATGAAGAGGCTTCCCAAACAGATCAGGTATGTCACCTCTAGACCAGTGCTTCTCAAAGTGTGGTCCATGAATCAGCATCATCAGCATCACCTCGGATCTTTTAGAAACACAAAATTCCATGGCTTTGCTGAAGACAAACTGATACAGAACCTCAAATATGTCACCAGAGTTGACTCATTGGAAAAGACTTTGATGCTGGAAGGGATTGGAAGCAGGAGGAGAAGGGGACGACAGAGGATGAGATGGCTGGATGGCATCACTGACTCAATGGACGTGAATCTGACTGAACTCCGGGAGTTGGTGGTGGACAGGGAGGCCTGGCATGCTGTGATTCATGGGGTCACAAAGAGTCGGACATGACTGAGCGACTGAACTGAACTGATTCTGTGATTACAGATCTCTGCGGGTGATTCAGATGCATTATTGAGTTGAAACCAGGACTGCCAAACTCTTGGAATTTGTTTCTTTTTCACTTCTCTGTGGTTATTTTTCTTTTCTAATCAAAAGTAAAGACAATGGTATGAAAGGAGAACATCATGGGAAATATTGGGAAATATTATGTTTTTCATTTTTTTCTAATTTTCACTAGTCTCAGGTGTTGATAAAAGCTGAACAGTCTGAAAATAAAGACTGTGCATTTCATAATTATTTACATTGTGCAGTTCTTCTACAAATGTTTAAAAAAAAATGGTTCAACTTGTACTTATTTTTCAATCATGATAGGCCTGGAATTGTGTACTATTATCCTGATTTTAGACATAAAGTGAGGGAGACTTGGTAAGTCTATTATACTAATGTGCTCATTATCCATAAATAAGTAAATTATGACAAAGCTTATGTCTTAGTTATCAACTGGGGGATTATATAGAGATTTTAATGCAGACACTTGTGTTAAAATCTATATACAAGACACATACAATGTAAGATATCAAGCTGGATGATGAAAAGACAAAAGAGTATTTTTCCCAACTGTCTTCTCTCTCCTCTACCCTTTGAGAGTTATCTACAAAGCACTGCATACAGAATAATAATATTTTCATTAAAAAATGAGTTTTAAATTAACTCCTTGTGGCCATCCATAATGTTCATTACCATTGTAATGTTCGTTGGGCTCCCAGAGCACCATAGGCAACCAGGACAATATCGTGTGACTTGCAAAACTCCAGCAGTTTGCTCTGGTTGAGATAAGGGTGACATTCCACCTGTAGAAGCCAACAGAAAAGAGTGTCAGATTATATGAAAAGGTAACACACCAGAGAAAGCTTGAAAGGAAGAATTATATATGCTAAAGAAAAACTGTCACATCAAATTACAACTGGAAGTATCAAGGAAAGATTTTTTAAACTTATATTTCTGTCCCCTGAAAAGGTAAAAAATAATGACATTACCAAGAACAAGTAATTCTACGGACCAGATCTTGGTTGCTGAACACCACTGAACAGACCAAGATAAATGCCTAATTCCAGACCTGGGACAGGAAAAGAGCTGTCTAAGCTTTGGACATCAAACAACTCCAGAAAGAAAGAAATTGCACAGTCTTATGAAGAAATGTCTGAAGGACAAAAGAACCAGTGTGATGAATTCCCATTGGTGACATTTCAGTAGATTTGAGCACCAAAGGGAATCATGAGTGAAAGCAAATATAGCACACAGAGGCAAAATAAATCCCTGAGAGAGGAAGAAAGAGCAAAACTGCTTCTCTCCACAGATGGTGATTATTACAATACATCTTTTCTCAGAAACTGACAGCTAATGTGAAGGAGTGCAGTGTTTTCCCCTGTCTGATAGGAATAGATGTATTTTATCCTGAATAATGACGGAATTTTACTTTTACAGTAAAATGTTAGATCAGAAGATTGAAAAGAGCATTTAAAATGGAAAATAATGAAAAACATTCCAATGAAATAATTAATTCAGTTGAAAGTCATCAATGGATTCTCAACCATTATGTGAAAACTTAGGGGAAATCAAACTTCCCCTGATGATGGTTATCATCCAACAGATGACTAGATAATTTCAAGAAGGAAAATACACATTTTCAAATAAAATATCCAGCTACTCAGGAAGCAAGAGTTCGAACTGGACATGGAACAACAGACTGATTTCAAATAGGAAAAGGAGTACATCAAGGCTGTATATTGTCACCCTGTCACCCTGCTTATTTAACTTATATGCAGAGTACATCATGAGAAACGCTGGACTGGAAGAAACACAAGCTGGAATCAGTTTTGCCGGGAGAAATATCAATAACCTCAGATATGCAGATGACACCACCCTTATGGCAGAAAGTGAAGATGAACTAAGAAGCCTCTTGATGAAAGTGAAAGAGGAGAGTGAAAAAGTTGGCTTAAAGCTCAACATTCAGAAAACGAAAATCATGGCATCCGGTTCCACCAATTTATGGGAAACAGATGGGGAAACAGTGGAAACAGTGTCAGACTCTATTTTTGGGGGCTCCAAAATCACTGAAGATGGTGACTACAGCCATGAAATTAAAAGACGCTTACTCCTTGGAAGGAAAGTTATGACCAACCTAGATAGTATATTCAAAGGCAGAGACATTACTTTGCTGACTAAGTTCCATGTAGTCAAGGCTATGGTTTTTCCAGTGGTCATGTATGGATGTGAGAGTTGGACTGTGAAGAAGGCTGAGTGCCAAAGAATTGATGAGTTTGAACTGTGGTGTTGGAGAAGACTCTTGAGAGTCCCTTGGACTGCAAGGAGATCCAACCAGTCCATTCAGAAGGAGATCAACCCCGGGAGTACTTTGGAAGGAATGATGCTAAAGCTGAAACTCCAGTACTTTGGCCACCTCATGCAAACAGTTGACTCATTGGAAAAGACTCTGATGCTGGGAGGATTTGGGGGCAGGAGGAGAAGGGGACGACCGAGGATGAGATGGCTGGATGGCATCATGGACTCGATGGACGTGAGTCTGAGTGAACTCCGGGAGATGGTGATGGACAGGGAGGCCTGGCGTGCTGCGATTCATAGGGTCGCAAAGAGTCGGACATGACTGAGTGACTGAACTGAACTGAACTAGCTTTTCCAGAAAAACAAAAGTGCTGTCCCTCCCAGGGGGACAACTTGTCACCATGCACTTCCTACCCGGGTTCATTTAGGGACAAAGCATGCAACTAACATTTTCTTGTCAAAATATTTAAACTTAATGTAGCAAGGAGTTCAGATTTAACTACTAATTTATGTAATCTAGGATTACAGAAACAAGTCAATTAGCATCACAAAGTATCAATGATAAATACAGTGTATTTCTGAAAACCTTGCCTGGATATCTTGGTAACACAATGACTGAGTGATCGTTTTACATTAAAAGAGCTTAAGGTGACTCAAAATTACATGTGAACCAGTCAGACTCAGATCACCAATATACTGTTGCAGCCTGGCAGAGCAGACGCCAGAACCTGCCCCATGGCTAGAGGGTGCGGCAAACGGTGCCCTCATGATTGTGCTAGTAAGCATGCTGAATGGACAGACTTGGTGCTGGGCATGCTCTCGGCTCTGCTTCACTGCCGGCCCCTGCATCCATCCCCATGGAAACAAATGTTTCTGATCAACAGCGGAGCCTCACCTTTACTCCCTCTTTATGGTGTGCTGATCAAACTCCCCAGTATAGCTCTTTCCTAGTGATCTCGTGACTTCTGCCCATAAAAGTGGGGGCTGAAAGGAGACGTCTTGGCTTCCTGCCATGGAGAGCAGGAGGGTCCCCTGATCCCCCACTTGCAAATTAGATGTGTCTGTCTTTTCATTACATGCTCACCCCTGGTTCCGGTCTTTCTCACCCTCTGTGCTGGCCATGGCAGGTGGCCCCTGAACAGGGACCTGAAGTCGGGAAGGATTCCCCTGAGGGAACAAACTCAAAGTGAAGACAGTGAGCGGTAGCTGAGATGCCTGGATCACAACCAGGCCCTCAAACTCTAAGGGTGGGAAGCCCCTTGTTGTCCACATCAGGGTGTCCATGGGGAAGGACTTGAGTAAAGCTGAGAAACATCATCTCCAGCTTTTGAGGCACCTCCTCCAGACTGCAGGAGTGCAGGTGAAAGAGGAGCCATTGACACAATTGCTAAGAGAGGTGGCTAAATATAATCTTTAGTTTCCAGAAGAAGGCACTCTAGATATTGAAAATTGGGACCCAGTGGAAGAAAATTTGAAATCAGCACACAGGAGAGGGGATTGCATACCTGTGATGGTATTCAACACCTGGGGGCTAGTGCGATTGGTCCTATACCCTTGACAGACTGAGAAATAATGTGAGAAGACGGTGTCCTCAAACGTCTTGTTAATCCTTCCACCCCTTTGCCACCCAAGCTCAATTTTCCACCACCGCCGCCACCACTGGGTCCAGAAATGTCTCTAGAGGACAAGCCGCTGACATGGTTTCAGCAGGCCATGGCCTCCAGCCTTCCTATGGGTGCTTTTGACATTGAAGACCATCTTGCTTTTCCTATCAATTACAGGCCCAACCCCAATAATCCCACTCAGGTTATTGCAACCCATGAAACTTTTGACATCAGGCTTTAAAGGAACTAATCTAGTGTTAGGCTGAACAGGGTCAATTCTCCGTATACATACATGGGAGCTGTTGGAAATTTTCTTGCATGGGAGATGCTCTCCTTACGATGTTAAAATGCTAGCCAAACAGCTTTAAGTGGTCCCCCAAATTTACAGATTTTTGCCTCTTATATTGAATTGTGCCAATAGCTGCCCTGTATTAATTTGGTCAACGGAGATTATCTTACTTTTGAAATACTCATAGGCACAAGGCAATACACCAGTCCAACAACCCAATTGACTTATGAAGGTATACTGGTGAGAGCATATGTACAGATTGCAAAACGCTGCTGAAGCAGGGGCAGACAGCATGAGAACCCAGCGAGCCTACTGGTTCATTTGTTAAAATATTACAGAGACCCAGAAAAGACTTCACTGAATTTTAGACCGGCTCTCATCTTCTCTCCACCATCAAATTAATAGTCCTACAGTGGAGGACATTTTGTAAAAACAGTTAGCCTATAAAAACGTCAATAAAGATTGCCAGGCTGCCCTTAACACTATTTGTCAAAATGGTAGCCTTGGCGATATGTTGGAGAGTGTCAAAATGTTGGTACATAGGCTCACAAACAAACCAAACTAACCCAAGCAATTTGTGCTGCCTTTAAAAACAATTTTAGCTCTTCCCATGCCAAATGCTTTCAATGTGGAAAACCCGGATATACGAAAAAGGCATGCTGTTCTGGGCCCAAAATAGATGTTACAATAGCTCCGCCTACTGGAGAAAATAAAACACCAGGACTTTTGTCAAAGGCTGTCTCAGCACAGTATACTAATGCATATATAAGGAATTTAGAAAGATGGTAACGATAACCCTGTATGCGAGACAGCAAGAGAGACACAGATGTATAGAACAGTTTTGGGACTCTGTGGGAGAGGGAAAGGGTGGGATGATTTGGGAGAATTGCATTGAAACATGTATAATATCATATATGAAACGAATTGCCAGTCCAGGTTCGATGCATGATACGGATGCTTGGGGCTGGTGCACTGAGACCACCCAGAGGGATTGTACGGGGAGGGAGGAAGGAGGGGGGTTCAGGATGGGGAACACATGTATACCTGTGGCGGATTCATGTTGACGTATGGCAAAACCAATACAATATTGTAAAGTAATTAGCCTCCAATTAAAATAAATAAATTTATATTATAAAAAATAAGGTAAAACACCAGGACAGTGTCCTAGGTACCAGAGAGGCAATCATTGGGCTAATCAATGCAGGTCAAAATTCCATAAGAATGGTTCCCCTTTGCAGCCAGGAAACCGCCATCAGGGCCAGCCCCAGGCCCCACAAACGGTGGGGGCATACACTGTGAGAATCTCCAGCACACCTTTCAGCCTATCTCCAGCCTCTCAGTCTCTACCAGTGGAAGTGCTGGGTTGGACCTCCCAACCTGAGTAACTGTTCGAATTAATGGATTGGATCCCCCCAACCACCACCCAGTCACAATCCCTACTGGGATCCAAGGCCCCATTCCACCAGGGACCATAAGATTCATTCTGGGCAGAAGTGGCCTTACCCTTCAGTTCAGTTCAGTTCAGTTTAGTCGCTCAGTCGTGTCCGACTCTTTGCGACCCCATGAATTGCAGCACGCCAGTCCTCCCTGTCCATCACCAACTCCCGGAGTTCACTCAAACTCATGTCCATCAAGTCAGTGATGCCATTCAGCCATCTCATCCTCTGTCGTCCCCTTTACCTCCTGCGCCCAATCCCTCCCAGCATCAGAGTCTTTTCCAATGAATCAACTCTTCGCATGAGATGGCCAAAGAATTGGAGTTTCAGCTTCAGCATCAGTCCTTCCAATGAACACCCAGGACTGATCTCCTTTAGAAAGGACTGGTTGGATCTCCTTGCAGTCCACAGGATTCTCAAGAGTCTTCTCCAACACCACAGTTTAAAAGCATCAATTCTTCGGCGCTCAGCTTTCTTCACAGTCCTACTCTCACATCCATACTGGAAAAACCAGAGCCTTGACTAGATGGACCTTTGTTGGCAAAGTAATGTCTCTGCTCTTTAATATGCTACCTAGGTTGGTTATAACTTTCCTTCAAAGGAGTAAGTGTCTTTAATTTCATGGCTGCAATCACCACCTGCAGTGATCCAATATGCCTCTGGAGATCAGTGGAGAAATAACTTCAGAAAGAATGAAAGGATGGAGCGAAAGCAAAGCAATACCCAGCTGTGGATGTGACTGGTGATAGAAGCAAGGTCCGATGCTGTAAAGAGCAATATTGCACAGGAACCTGGAATGTTAGGTCCATGAGTCAAGGCAAATAGGAAGTGGTCAAACAGGAAATGGTAAGAGTGAACATTGACATTCTAGGAATCAGCGAACTAAAATGGACAGGAATGGGTGAATTTAACTCAGATTACCATTATATCTACTACTGTGGGCAGGAATCCCTTAGAAGAAATGGAGTAGCCATCATGGTCAACGAGAGTCTGAAATGCAGTACTTGGATGCAACCTCAAAAATGACAGAATGATCTCTGTTTGTTTCCAAGGCAAACCATTCAATATCACAGAAATCCAAGCCTATGCCCCAACCAGTAACACTGAAAAAGCTGAAGTTGAACGGTTCTATGAAGACCTACAAGACCTTTTAGAACTAAAACTCAAAACAGATGTACTTTTCATTATAGGGGACTGGAATGCAAAAGTAGGAAGTCAAGAAATACCTGGAGTAACAAGCAAATTTGGCCTTGAAATATGGAATGAAGCAGGGAATAGGCTAATAGAGTTTCGACAAGGGAACACACTGGTCATAGCAAACACCCTCTTCCAACAACACAAGAGAAGACTCTACACATGGACATCACCAGATGGTCAACACCGAAATCAGATTGATTATATTCTTTGCAGCCAAAGATGGAGAAGACCTATACAGTTAGCAAAAACAAGACCAGGAGCTGACTGTGGCTCAGATCATGAACACCTTATTGCCTAATTCAGACTGAAATAGAAGAAAGTAGGGAAAACCACTAGACCATTCAGGTATGACCTAAATAAAACCCCTTATGATTATACAGTGGAAGTGAGAAATAGTTTAAGAGACTAGATATGATAGACAGAGTGCCTGATGAACTATGGACCAAGTTCGTGACATTGTACAGGAGACAGGCCTTACCCTTCAGTTCAGTTCATTTCATTTCAGTTGCTCAGTCATGTCCGACTCTTTGCGACCCCATGAATCGTAGCACGATTCCATCACCAACTCCCTGTCCATTACCAACTCCCGGAGTTCACTCAGACTCACGTCCATCAAGTCAGTGATGCCATCCAGCCATCTCATCCTCGGTCATCCCCTTCTCCTCCTGCCCCCAATCCTTCCCAGCATCAGAGTCTTTTCCAATGAGTCAACTCTTCACATGAGGTGGCCAAAGTACTAGAGTTTCAGCTTTAGCATCATTCCTTCCAAAGAAATCCCAGGGCTGATCTCCTTCAGAATGGACTGGTTGGATCTCCTTGCAGTCCAAGGGACTCTCAAGAGTCTTCTCCAACACCACAGTTCAAAAGCATCAAGGGCCTCCAAATTCTTCCTGGCCTTATTGACCAAGACTATTCAGGAGAAATTAAAGTAATGGCTCTCTCTCATTAATTCCATGTCATTCCTCAAGCTCAACAAATTGCTCAACTCTTTCTCTTGCCTTACCATGCCCTTAACAACTATAATTCTGTCACCAGAGGAGAACAAGGATTTGGGAGCACAAGTGATCAAGTAGTGTGCTTTACTCAACAAATAGTCTCAGATCAGTCCATATGTAAGGCTAAAATCCCAGGAAAAATGTCTCTGAACTCTTAGATACTGGGGCTGACATTTCCATCATTACTTCTCCTCAATGGCCAGCTGATTGGCCCCTGACTGAACCCCAGGAAAAGATAATCAGGCTTGGGGGAACCTCAACAATTTGCTGAAAGTGCAACAGTTTTTCCTTGCCTGCTGCTGCTGCTGCTGCTGCTAAGTCGCTTCAGTCATGTCTGACTCTGTGCGACTCCATAGATGAAAGCCAACCAGGCTCCCTCATCCCTGGGATTCTCCAGGCAAGAACACTGGAGTGGGTTGCCATTTCCTTCTCCAATGCATGAAACTGAAAAGTGAAAGTGAAGTCACTCAGTCCTGTCCGACTCTTTGCGACCCCATGGACTGCAGCCTATCAGGCTCCTCCATCCATGGGATTTTCCAGGCAAGAGTACTGGAGTGGGATGCCATTGTCTTCTCCATCTTCCCTGCCTAGGGCCCAACAAACAAACTGCTCACTTTCAACCTTTTATTGCAGACCTTCCCTGCAAAGATCTGCTTGCCCTTTGGCACCTAGTTCTCTCCAATGAGGAAAAGGCAGATCATATGATGGCAAGAATGGGATGCCAACCAGCAAAAGAGCTAGGAAACATTTACAGGGAGATCCTTCTCCTTTACCTATTCATCCGAAACTGGACAGAAAAGGGCTAATTGAGGGCCATTGAAGTTTCTCTGCCACCACAAGCCACACCTCTAACATGATTTACATCTAAACCTGTTTGGGTGGATCAACGGCCTCTAGCAAGGGAGAAACTTATACATTTACAAGCCTTGGTAGAAGAACAGTTTCAAGCAGGACACATAGAGAATGCTAGTCCTTGGAATACTCCAGTTTTCACAGTCCATAAAAAATCAGGCAAATGTAGGCTGCTTCATGAGCTTTGAGCTATTAATGCAGTAATGCAACCCATGGGGACCTTGTAGCCTGGACTCCCATCCCCTTCAGCCTTACAACAGAATTGGCCAATTATAGGCCAATTCTTTGGATCTTAAAGATTGTTTTTATACAATCTGCTTAGCCCCATAAGACAAAGAAAAATTTGCATTTTTGGTACCCAATATTAACCAGCAAGCCCGCATGAAACATACCAATCAAAAATGTTGTCTCTGGGGATGATGAGTCTACAAGTCTTCAATGATGGCAAAGTAGAAGGACGTGTGCTCATCTTCTCTTGTGAGAACTCCAAAATTACAACTCACTGCTGAACAACTGTCAACAGGAGAATGTTGAATCCCACTAAAAAGAGATACCCCACATCCAAGGGCTAAGGAGAAGCCTCAGCAAGAGAGTAAGAGGGACAAAATCACATTTGGAATCAAATCTTGTACCCGCCAGAGACCTCGGAGGGCTCAAACAAACCTTGTGTGGACCAGGACACAGAGACCCCACAGAGACTGAAACAGAACTGTGTTTGAGTCTCTCCTGCAGAGTTAAGGGTCAGCAGTGGCCTGCCATACCCCTCAGTCAGTCTCTCCCATCAGGAAGTTTCTGTAAGCCTCTTATCCTTATCCATCACAGGACAGACAGATGAAAACCACAATAACAGAAAACTAACCAAACTGATCACATTGACTATAGCCTTGTCTAACTCAATGAACTATGAGCCATGCCATGTAGGGCCACCCAAGACAGACAGGTCGTGGTGGAGAGTTCTGACTAACGATATCCACTAAAGAAGGGAATGGCAAACCACTTCAGTATTCTTGCCTTGAGAATCCCATGAAAAGGCAAAATTATAGGACACTCAAAGATGAACTCCCCAGGTCAATAGGTGCCCAATATGCTACTGGAGATCAGTGGAGAAATAACTACAGAAAAAAATGAAAAGACAGAGCCAAAGCAAAAAAACGCCCAAGTGTGGATGTGACTGGTGATGGAAGCAAAGTCCGCTGCTGTAAAGAATGATATTGCATAGGAACCTGGAATGTTAGGTCCATGAGTCAAGGCACATTCAGTTCAGTTCAGTTCACTTCAGTTGCTCAGTCATGTCCGACACTTTGTGACCCCATGAATCACAGCATGCCAGGCCTCCCTGTCCATCACCAACTCCCGAGTTCACTCAGATTCACGTCCATTGAGTCAGTGATGCCATCCAGCCATCTCATCCTCTGTCGTCCCCTTCTCCTCCTGCCCCCAATCCCTCCCAGCATCAGAGTCTTTTCCAATGAGTCAACTCTTCACATGAGGTGGCCAAAGTACTGGAGCTTCAGCTTTAGCATCATTCCTTCCAAAGTAATCCCAGGGCTGATCTCCTTCTGAATGGACTGGTTGGATCTCCTTGCAGTCCAAGGGACTCTCAAGAGTCTTCTCCAACACCACAGTTCAAAAGCATCAATTCTTCGGTGCTCAGCCTTCTTCACAGTTCAACTCTCACATCCATACATGACCACAGGAAAAACCATAGCCTTGACTAGATGGACCTTAGTCGGCAAAGTAATGTCTCTGCTTTTGAATATACTATCTAGGTTGGTCATAACTTTTCTTCCAAGGAGTAAGTGTCTTTTAATTTCATGGGTGCAGTCACCATCTGCAGTGATTTTGGAGCCCCAAAATATAAAGTCTGACACTGTTTCCACTGTTTCCCCATCTATTTCCCCTGAAGTGATGGGATCAGATGCCATGATCTTCATTTTCTGAATGCTGACCTTTAAGCCAACTTTTTCACTCTACTCTTTCACTTTCATCAAGAGGCTTCTTAGTTCTTCTTCACTTTCTGCCATAAGGGTGGTGTCATCTGCATATCTGAGGTTATGGATATTTCTCCCAGCAATCTTGATTCCAGCTTGTGTTACTTCCAGTCCAGCATTTCTCATGATGTACTCTGCATATTGGAAGTGGTCAAACAGGAGATGGCAATAGTGAACATTGACATTTTAGGAATCAACAAACTAAAATGAACTGGAATGGGGGAATTTAACTCAGATTGTGATTGCAGCCATGAAATTAAAAGATGCTTACTCCTTGGAAGGAAAGTTATGACCAACATAGATAGCATATTAAAGAGCAGAGACATTACTTTGCCAACAAAGGTCCATCTAGTCCAGGCTATGGTTTTTCCAGTAGTCATGTATGGATGTGAGAGTAGGACTGTGAAGAAAGCTGAGCACTGAAGAATTGATGCTTTTGAACTGTTGTGTTGGAGAAGACTCTTGACAGTCCCTTGGACTGCAACCAGTCCATTCTAAAGGAAATCAGTCCTGGGTGTTCATTGGGAGGACTGATGCTGAAACTGAAACTCCAATCCTTTGGCCACCTCATGCAAAGAGTTGACTTATTGGAAAAGCTCCTGATGCTGGGAGGGATTGGGGGCAGGAGGAGAAGGGGACGACAGAGGATGAGATGGCTGAATGGCATCACCGACTCGATGGACATGAGTTTGAGTAAACTCTGGGAGTTGGTGATGGACAGGGAGGACTGGAATGTTGCAATTCATGGGGTCACAAAGAGTCGGACAAGATGAGCAACTGAACTAACTGACTGACTGACTGACAGACCATTAATTACATCTACTACTGTGGGCAAGAATCCCTTAGAAGAAATGGAGGAGCCATCACAATCCCCAAAAGAGTTCAAAATGCAGTACTTTGATACAATTTCAAAAACAACAGAATGATCTCTGTTTGTTTACAAGGCAAACTATTCAATATCACAGTAATCCAAGCCTATGTCATGACCAGTAATGCTGAAGAAGCTGAATTTGAATGGTTCTATGAAGACCTACAACACCTTCTAGAACTAACATCTGAAAAAGATATCCTTTTCCTTATAGGGGACTGGAATGCAAAAGTAGGAAGTCAAGAGACACCTGGAGTAACAGGCAACTTTGGCTTTGGAGTACAAAATGTAGCAGATCAAAGGTTAACAGAGTTTTGCCAATAGAACACAATGGTCATAGCAAACACCCTCTTCCAACAACACAAGGGAAGACTCTACATATGGGCATCACCAGATGATCAATACAAAAATCAAATTGATTATATTCTTTGCAGCCAAAGATGGGGAAGCCCCATACAGTCAGCAAAAACAAAACTGGGAACTGACTATGACTCAGATCATGAAGTCCTTATTGAGAAATTCAGACTTAAATTTTAAAAAGTAGGGAAAACCACTAGACCATTAGGTATGACCTAAATCAAATCCTTTATGGTTATACAGTGGAAATGAAACATAGATTGAAGGGATTCGATCTAATAGAGTGCCTGAAGAACTATGGACAGAGGTTCTTGACTTGGTACAGGAGGCAGTGATCAAGACCAACCCTAAGACAAAGAAATGCAAAAATGCAAAACAGTTGTCTGAGGAGGCCTTACAAATAGCTATGAAAAGAAGAATACTGAAAGGCAAAGAAGAAAAGGAAAGATATACCCCTTTGAATACAGAGTTCCAAAGGATAGCAAGGAGAGATAAGAAAGCCTCCCTCAGTGTCAATGCAAAGAAATAGAGGAAAACCATAGAATGGGAAAGAATAGAGATCTCTTCAAAAAAATTGGAGAAAATGCTCCAAGGGAACATTTCATGCAAAGATGGGCTCAATAAAGGACAGAAATGTTATGGACATAACAGAAGCAGAAGATATTAAGAAGAGGTGCAAAGATGCACAGAAGAATTATACAAAAAAGATCTTCACAACCCAGATAATCACGATGGTGTAATCACTCATCTAGTGCCAGACATCATGGAATGGGAAGTCAAATGGGCTTAGGAAGTATAACTAGGAACAAAGCTATTGGAAGTGATGGAATTCCAGTTGAGCTATTTCAAATCCTAAAAGATGATGCTGTGAAAGTGCTGCTCTCAATATGCCAGCAAACTGGGAAAACTCAGCATTGACCACAAAACTGGAAAATATTAGTTTTCATTCCAATCCCAAAGAAAGGCAATGCCAAAGAATGCTCAAACTACCACACAATTGTGCTCATCTCACATACTAGTAAAGTAATGTTCAAAATTCTCCAAGCCAGGCTTCAGCAGTACACGAACTATGAACTTCCAGATATTCAAGCTGGATTTGGAAAAGTACGGGGAAACAGAGATCAAATTGGCAACATCTGCTGGATCATTGAAAAAGTAACAGAGTTCCAGAAAAACATCTACTTCTGCTTTATTGAGTATGCCAAAGCCTTTGACCGTGTGGATCACAACAAACTGGAAAATTCTTCAAGAAATGGGAATACAAGACCACCTTACCTGCCTCCTGAGAAATCTGTATGCAGGTCAAGAAGCAACAATTAGAACCAGATATGGAATAACAGGAAAGGAAAGTGAAGCTGCTCAGTCACGTCCAATTCTTTGTGACCCCATGGACTGTGGCATACCAGGCTCCTCCTTCCATGGGGTTTTCCAGGCAAGGGTACTGGAGTGGGTTGCCATTTCCCTCTCCAGGGGATCTTCCCAACCCAGGAATCAAATCCGGCCTCCCACATTGCAGGCAGACGCTTTACCATCTGAGCCACCAGGGAAGCATGGAACAATAGACAAGTTCCAAGTGGGAAAGGAATAAGTCAAGGCTATATGTTTTCACATACAGAATATGCAGAGTACATCTTGTGAAATGCCTGGATGGATGAAGCACATGCTGGAATCAAGATTGCTGGGAGAAATATCAGTAGCCTCAGATATGCAGATGACATAACCCTTATGGCAGAAATTGAAGACAAACTAAGAACCTTTTGATGAAAGTGAAACAGAGTGAAAAAATTGACTTAAAAATCTACATTCATAAAATAAAGATGATGGCATCTGGTTCCTACACTTCATGACAAATAGATGGGAAACAATGGAAACATGACAGACTTTATTTTCTTGGACTCCGAAATCACTGCAGATGGTGGCTGCAGCCATGAAATTTAAAAATGATTGCTCCTTGGAATGAAAAACTGTGAGAACAACCTAGACAGCATATTAAAAAGCAGGCAGGGTACTTTGTCAACAAAGGACCATCTAGTCAGAGCTATGCTTTTTCTAGTAGTCATGTATGGATTTGAGAGTTGGACCATAAAGAAAGCACAGTGCCAAAGAATTGATGCTTTTGAAACTGTTGTGTTGGGGAAGACTCTTGAGAGTCCCTTGGAGATCCAAACCAGTCAATCTTAAAGGAAATCCTTCCTGAACAATCATTGGAAGGACTGATGCTGAGGCTGAAACCCCAATACTTTGGCTACCTGATTCAAAGAACTGAGCCATTGGAAAAGACCCTGATGCTGGGAGAGATTGAAGTCAGGAGGAGAAGGGGACAACAGAGGATGAGACTGTTGGCTGGCATCAACAACTCGATGGACTTGAGTCTGAGTAAGCTCTGGGAGTTGGTGATGGACAGGGAGGCCTGGTGTGCTGCAGTCCATGGGGTTGCAAAGAGTCAGTCATGACTAAGCAACAGAACTGAAATATTCTGAAATCACAATATCTGCTCTAAATCCTGAGTAACTCTTCCATCAACTGTTAGGATCAACAAAGCCTTTAACTTCATGCTCTAACCTGGGTGACTCTCATAGTCTCCAGCACATTTCTTTGTACTGTGCTCACTGTTGAAGCTGGCATACCAAGACTAAGGATTTAGGCATCCAAACCCCATACAAACACTTAACACCTATCTCACCTGTTTTTTTCTCTATTTATTTCCCATTCTGTGTTTTCATGGTCTTCCTTCCTGTATACAGTTTCATCTGAGCACTTTCACACCTGATTTCTGGTCATGCTTTCAGCTCAGGGAAACACGTCCTCCCTCTAAGTTCTAGAAGCAGGAAGCCATCCCCAACTTTTCCACCCAGAGTTTATCAAAGATACTGTTATAGATTCTATCCACACAGTCCAGACACAGGCTCAGCTCTGTAGAATTCACTCTCCTCAAATGTCAGATAAACAGGAGTGAAGGACAGACAGACATCAGGCTCCAGTGCAAGAAGGAGGTTCTGAAGAGCAGGAGGGAGAGGAGCCGAGCTGCTCACCTGATTGCAGACGGGCTTATACTTGAGCCCCGGCTTGTTCAGGATCTTCTCCAGCTGCTTGTGGTTGAAGTTGGACACCCCGATGGACTTGGTCAGCCCTGCATCCTTACACTTCTCCAGGGCCTGGGAGGGAGTGGTGGTGAGCAGTCACTTGGCATGGGTAATATAGCAATAAGAAATGCTGAAAAATCATTAAGAGGGTCTCTGGTCAAGAATTAGCATTGCTTATCAAGGAGATAAAGGGGGAAATGTCATGACACAAGAAGAAGAAGTATTATCTCCTTAGAAAACCTTGGAGAAGAAGGTCACATGTAAGGAAAGAGATGCCTATCTACACTGTCTCAAATTCTCCATTTCATTCCTCTCTGTGAATATTTGATCAATGGTTCCCTCCCCACAACCCCAGCATCCCAGCCCTTAGATTCATGAACTGCAGAGTGTGATGGTCCACAGCCCATTCTCACAGGTGGAAGAAAGGAAGGAGGTTCCCCCTCTTCTGGCTCTTCCTCTGGTTCTCTTCTCTCCAGACTCACCTCCCACGTGTGACAGAGATCCACGGAGTCAAATATCGGTTTTCCATTTTCATCTGTTGGGAAAATTGCCTCCCCTGGCTGGAAAAGAAGCAGTCATTTCAGAGATGTCACCAAATAATTTCTCCACATTTAGCCAGCCTGCCAGGCACATCTGGGTCTAGGATGCTAAACCTCCATGAGGTTCATTTACTTTCTGCATACTAATATTTGCAAAGGGATTTGCAAATGGAGTTATCAGCAATGTCTTTAGAAGGCAGTTTTCCAGTAATCTCCTATACAAACTATATGTTTTGATAGATATAATTTTCCTACATTTTCCTGGGAACTCTCAGTGCCTTAAGTGAATTTTTTTCTGCCCCTTATAACTTTCCTCTTGCAAAATGCCTCTATTGTGCAGGGAGTGACAGTAAGTTATGCCTTACTGCTGGCATAAAAAATGTAATCTTGACCTGGACTAAATATAAAAATTCCTTTTTCACTCTGAACATCTGATAGCTTCAGGGCATGCACATGAACCAGCAAGGTTCTCTTTAGGTTGATAAGCTATGTGGCAGAAGCAGACATACTCTCAAATATTCTGGACAATGAGGCTTGAACAGATCAGGGTCATTCTGCCACCCATGGAAAATGCTGAAATAAAAATAAAGCAAACCAAGAGTGATGTCATTATAAGGAATAGAAAAACAGAGACATTTCTGTCAAGTATTAGGAATCCTTAAATCTATGTAGATGGGAATTACCATCTACATAGTCCAATAAACTCCTTGGCAAAGGATAGCTTGAGCAGAATTCTGTATTCTAAAAAAGAGTTCTGCATAATAGATGTTGTTCCTGTTGTTTTGTTTCGGCTGTGCCATGGGTTTGCTGTATCTTAGTTCCCTGAATAGGAATTGAACCCACTCCCTCAAAACACCCTGACTCAGCACCGAAAGCACATAATCCTAACCACTGGAACAACTGGAAAAATTCCCCTCTACATAATACAGTTCTTAATGGCTAAGTGCAGTTTGCAAACCTCACTGTGAATACAGGCGACAGTGGAGGCCAGGTCTCTGAAGTCCTGAGAAGACTGTGATTAGACCCACCCAGAAGGACACCACCAAATCCACGAAACATGAAAGGATGAGAGATGAAATGACCTCATCCTGTTCAGGTGTGAGGTCGTGTCAGCGCTCAGCACCAAACTCTGGATATGAAATCCCATCTCCCAGGCCTAATCAGCACCATGCACAGAACTCGCCTATTTCTACTTCCTCAAGATTTTGAGACAGAGTCTCAGATTATTTAATTTGTTTCTCTGGAGGTAGATAAGAGATTCAAAGAATCTCCCCAAAAAGATGAACACAAATGATAATTTAGGGGATTCTGCTCTAGTGTAATCATTCCTTCAACCTAAGAAAAATCTTCAACCATCCATGGAAGTTATAGACATTCTGACCCAAGAAATACAACAGAGGTGATCACACAAAGCACCTACCATCAAAGCCACTGGTTGATGAATAATGTAGAGATCGACATAGTCCAGTTGAAGATCTTTCAGTGACTTTTCCAACGCTGGTCGGACCAACTCCGGACGAAGGGACGTGGACCAAACCTGCAGGGATTAAACAAAGGGAGCTGTGGGAAATGAATGCTTCATGTAATTTTGTTTGACTTGTTTCACTTAATAACTAGACATTATTATTGGTTAGAAAGAGATCACTATGGGAAAAAGTTCCATTTCTTCTTGAGTTCTACTGTTTATCTAACCTACCCATGTAAACTTCATTATTTGATTGAATTTATCATCTGTACATCTTTCACAATGGAATGAAATGAATCAAGATATAAATAACTTTATCAAATGATTACCATACCCATCAACTGACCTATGCTTGATAGAGTATAGAAGCAGAACCTTAGTCTAATTTGACCAAACAATCCATCTTCTCAAAATTAATTACTATCTTGTTTAAACATAACTATGGGGGAAAACGCTTTGAACACTTTAATATGAGCAGAACATAATTCAAGAAACTTTGGCTAGATCTTGTATAATACACTAAGTGTCTCTCCCAATGCTCTCTTACTCTTGGAGCTGAGAACTGAGATTTAGAATGTGAAGAAATTTGAGAAACTCACCCAGATGATAAGAAAAGCTATAATCTGCTCCCAGGTCTGTCTGATTCATTAGCCCATAATAAATTACACTGCTCTGGCCTGGGCTCAAAGAAATAAAGTGACTTTCATGTAAAATTAAAATTTGAGTACACCATGATGATAAAGCTCTAGTTATACTCTTTTGGGAGGGGAGGACACAGTGAGAGGAAAAGGATGCTAGATTTAAGATACAAATAAGTGTGAAAACAGTGGTACCAATAAGCACCTTCACCAAACTACTGATTCTATTACCAAACTGTCATCTGCCCCAGTCACTTGCACACACACAACACACACAGCACCTTTGAAGTGTAGAATATGTCTTCTCTCTTCACAGTGCCATCAGCAATCTTGCTTCGAATGGCCTGGCCAACCTGCTCTTCATTTTGGTATGCATGAGCACTGTCAATATGTCGGAACCCAGCCTCTATAGCAAATTTGGTGACCTCCACAGCTTCACTCTTAGGAACCTACATAAGCAACAAAAATAGTAATTGAATATCCAAATGATTAAGAGATTGCTAAGGCACAAGCTTGATCTTATCAAGAACCAACATTGCTTCATGCATTTGATTCATTCTGCATGTGTGGTGAGGAACCCATAACAATTTCCCTGCATGTTCCTGGTCAGTGATTAAATGGACACCCAGGAACCCTTCAACCCCAGGCTATCACTGGTTGATTACAGGCATCAGAAGACCCAAATACCCTCTAGGTTCAGTAATCTGGTGGTAAAACTCGAAAGACTCAGAATAAAATTGTAGTCATGGATATGATTTATACAGTGAGATGTTTGAAGCAAAATCAATAAAAGTACAAGGGGATGGTAAATACATCAAGAAACCAGGCAAAAGTGTCTAAGACCTCTGTCTACCAGTGTAACCACACAGAAAACACCAAATAAATGCTATATCTATTCAAGGTGTACAAAGTGATGCTCTCATATAACTATCCATTGTTAATGATTACCACATTCAAGCTATTTAGCAGATCCATCATCTCACATAGCTAACTTCTGGGGTGTTTTCATGAGAATACTTAACATCTATTAACTATAGTCACCATACTGTACATCAGGTAGATTTATCTCATTACAGAAGGTCTGGATCTTGAACCAACATCTTTCCATTTTTCTTAACCTTGTCCCCAGTTTCTGGTCACCATTCCTCTACACTCTGCTTCTATGAGTTCACTTTTTCAGATTCTACCTATGAAGAGAACATGTTGTATTTGTCTTTCTATTTCTGGCTTATTTCACTTAGCTTAATGTTCTCCAGGTTCATCTGTGTGGTTGCAAATGGTGGGATTAGCTTCCCTTTTCAAGCCAAATAATATTGCAATATGTTTCTGTAATCCAGGATCTTTCATGTTTCAAGCAGGTAGATGCTTGGTCCAAGTTCCCCCTGTTGGATCTAGTCTTGGTTTCCTTATGATTGCATGCCTTTTGGGGTATACTGAGGAATGAACCAGTGAGCTCTATACTAGCCTGGACCCTTCCCTCTACTCATCACATTTTACAAAGTGAAAAATCCCATCTTTTACCTCCAAAATGTCTTCTGTTCTATAAATTAGAAAAATGAGATTCAAAGTTTGAAGAACAGTCCGTTGTCACAACTATATACTCTAAAACAAGATGGACAGCAAAGTTTCTGGCTTCCAGTCTAGAGGCTTGTCCACTAGTCTCTCTTATGGCTAAGGACTGAAAACTATAATTAAAAGGCACTACAAAATCCAAGGATACAGTACAAAGCCTGGCATGTAAGATAGTAGCATATCCCCTCAAATGATAGTATAGTTACCATCAGAAAAAGTTTCCAAGCAGAAACAGAAGTACAAGGCCAAACACAGCTGGAATGTGTCTTGCCTGGCACCGAGCAGGTATACCACAGGAGAAAGGCAATTCTCTCCCACTAGATTTCACTCACCTCATCTTTAGGCCCTCCCACCTCAATTATTTCACTGGGTCATGTTTTTCTGGGAGGAGGAAAGATTTCTGAAATGAAATATACAGAAAACACCGCCATTGCAATTGCCCTCAAAGTCAAGCTGCTGACAGTGATCTTGACAGCTGAATCTCACTCTTCTGCCAAGCTGGGAAAGAGATAGAAACTGGAGGGGAACCCAGAGTAATCTGCAGGTGAGCACAGCCTCAGACTCTGATGCAAAGTGAAGACTGGATGCTCTCTCCCTTTTCACAGGGCATGGTTCTAGCCTGGTTAGTGGAACCACATGATCCTCCCAAAGTCACCCAGGAACTCAATGCTTAAGAATCTTAACCTCTTTCCACTCATGTTACATCTACTTACTATTTATATCTCAACCCCAAACCACTGCACTTACCTCTGGAGGTGCACCGGTGCCAAATCCCAAGGCAGGAATGAAGTGGCCATCATTAAGCTTCACTCTCTGACTTTTTGGATCCATTGTCTGTTTGGCTTCTACAACTAAGCAGACTCCGATTTTTCTCTTCTGCCTTCACAGGTTATAAATGCCAGTGAGGTAATGCCCTAGCTGTACTCTCCAATGTTAGCAGATACATTGTAGGAGGGGCAAAGTGAAACCAGTACCCCGGGGATAGGATAAGAAAAGGATTGAAGTCAATTAACTTGTTTGCATTTTTATCACTGTAATCATTAATTACACTGATTGAATCATTGACCTGAGGTTAAATCATTAACCACAGATATGCAGATAATACCACCTTTATGGCAGAAAGAGAAGAAGAGTAAAAGAGCCTCTTTATGAAAGTGAAACAGGAGAGTGAAAAAGTTGGCTTAAAACTCAACATTCAGAAAACTAAGATCATGGCCTCTGTCCCATTACTTCATGGCAAATAGATGGGGAAACAGTAGAAACAGTGACAGATTTTATTTTCTTTGGCTCCAAAATCACTGCAGATGGTGACTACAGCCATGAAATTAAAAGATGATTGCTCCTTGGAAGGAAAGTTATGACCAATGTAGACAGCATATTAGAAAGCAGAGAAATTACTTTGCCAACAAAGGTCCGTCTAGTCAAAGCTATGGTTTTTCCAGTAGTCATGTATGGAAGTGAGAGTTGGACTATAAGGAAAGCTGAGTGCCAAAAAATTGATGCTTTTGAAATGTGGTGTTGGAGAAGACTCTTGCGAGTCCCTTGGACTGCAAGGAGATCCAACAAGTCCATCCTAAAGGAAATCAGTCCTGAATATTCATTGGAAAAACTGATGCTAAAGCTGAAGCTCCAATCCTTTGGCCACTTGATGGGAAGAACTGACTCATTTGAAAAGGCCCTGATGCTAGGAAAGATTGAAGGCAGGAGGAGAGTGGATGACAGAGAATGAGATGGTTGGATGGCATCACCAACTCAATGGACATGAGTTTGAGTAAACTCCAGGTGTTGGCGATGGACAGGGAGGCCTGGCATGCTGCAGTCCATGGGGTCGCAAAAAGTCAGACAAAACTGAGCAACTAAACTGAACTGAACTGAATCGTTAATTATATAATGATGAGATTGACTGAACAATTATTGACCATATATTAGACTAGAAACCTCCACATAATTTTTTCATTGTCTAATATGAAGCTTGTGCTGTGCTTAGTTGCTCGCTCATGTACAACTCTTTTGACCCCATGGACTGTATTACACCAGGCTCCTAGTCCATGGGATTCTCTAGGGAAGAAAACTGGAGTGGATTGCCATGTCCTCTTCCCAGTGGATCTTTCCAACCCAGGGATTGAACTCAGGTCTCCCGCATTGCAGGCAGATTCTTTATCGTCTGAGGCACCAGGGAAGCCCATATGTTAGACTAAAAACTTCCACACAATTTTTTTTTCATTTTTCTAATATGAAGCTTGATTTTGATCAAACATCAGTTGAAATAATTAACTATCTTACAATATACACATACAAACATACAGTGAAGTGAAACTCACTCAGTCATGTCTGACTGTTTGTGATCCCATGGACTATATAGTCCTATATAGTCCAGGCCAGAATTCTCCAGGTCAGAACACTAGAGTGGATAGCCTTTCCCTTCTCCAGGGGATCTTCCTAACTCAGGGATCAAAGCCAGATCTCCCGCATTGCAGGCAGGTTGTTTACCCACTGAGCTATCAGGGAAGCCCCTGATACACACGCACACATATAGAGAATCACACAATTTAAGGGAGTAATTAATAAGCGTTTTTCAAAATATTATTTCTTAATAAAGAAAACTTCAAATGAAAATAAATTTGCCTTTTTACTTTTCTCACCACCATAATTATGTTGCTATCCAGACCTAACAGTGGTGATATCCTGAAAAGAATACCAAAACCACACATTCTAACAAAGTGTTTTTTTGAGATTAATTATTTAATAGTTTCTGAATACCATGTGCAGTGTGCAAACAGACCCTCGCAGGGGTTAATCCTTGGACTTAGTTATATAACTTTTTAGAAAGATATCATAATGGAAATGATAACGATTTTATTTACTTTACTATCTTTATCAGTGGTTACTCATAAAAGAAGAATCTGTACACAAGTTAAATTGTTACAAATATGGGAAGAGTCAGGGAAATCAAGATGTATTGATACTATGGGATGTTGTAAAGCTAGAAGTATTGAATTCTCCTTTAGAAATGTGAGAAAACAATCAGAAAACAGATGAAAAACCTCACAGGAGCTCTAGAAATGAATAAAATCTACAGGAAACATTAAACACACTATCAGGAAAATTCCAGAACAGAGCAGAAGGTCATTTCATCATGTTTTTACTCCCACTTACCTCTCCTCTGACTTCTACACTGCAGTCTTGATCTGTAAAGGGTGGCAGTTCAGTTTCCTGTTGCCTCCAGCAAACCAGATTGATCACAAAAACCTTAATGCAATGTTCCGACCTATTTGGATGTTGCCTGGAGACTGGTGTCTGTTTTTCATAAACCTAAGCTTAAACTAAAGAGCAGCTGGAGTGGCTTATCACTGTTGCAGGGAGACTGTATATATATATGGGGCCAGGGACAAGGAATTAAGGGTGGAGACATAGCTAGAGCATATAAAACCTTGAATAGAAACAGGGTGTGGATTTAGGGGACAGAGGACATTCAAAAACAACCATATATTCAGGAGAATCAAAGAGGCACACCTACTCTAGGCAAGATGCTGACTCAGAAATGAACTCAGTGCCCTTAGCTTAACTATTGGGGTAATCCAAGGACTAAAGCATGCCAAGTTAACTAGTGAAAGCCAGTCAGGACATGGCACAAATCTACAAAGAGTGGGTATTTTGTCCTTGTTTCAAGTGCCCAGTTGTAAACACACTCACACCCCATACACATAAAACTCAATATGCATCAAAGACTGACACATACAAGACACAAATATGGAAGTCTTAGAAGAGAAACTAGAGGGAAAACTTCATGGCATTAGATTTGGATATGTCACCAATATATTATGGCATCCATAAGTGATGGTACCAATAAGTGATGGCATCCAGTTTCATCACTTCATGGCAAATAGATGGGGAAGCAATGGAAATAGTGACAGACTTTATTTTCTAGGGCTCCAAAACCCTGCAGATGGTGACTGAATCCTTAAATTAAAAAATGCTTACTCCTTGGAAGAAAAGCTGGACCAACCTAGACAGCATATTAAAAAAGCAGAGACATTACTTTGCTGACAAAGTTTCATCTAGTCAAAGCTATGTTTTTTCCAGTAGTCATGTGTGGATGTGAGAGTTGGACTGTGAAGAAAGCTGAGCGCTGAAGAATTGATGCTTTTGAACTGTGGTGTTGGAGAAGACTCTTGAGAGTCCCTTGGACTGCAAGGAGATCCAACCAGTCCATCCATTCTAGAGGAGGTCAGTCCTGGGATTTCTTTGGAAGGAATGATGCTAAAGCTGAAACTCCAATACTTTGGCCACCTCATATGAAGAGTTGACTGACTGGAAAAGACTCTGACGCTGGGAGGGATTGAGGGCAGGAGGAGAAGGGGACGACCGAGGATGAGATGGCTGGATGGCATCACTGACTCTATGGACATGAGTTTGAGTGAACTCCGGGTGTTGGTGATGGACAGGGAGGCCTGGCATGCTGCAATTCATGGGCTCACAAAGAGTTGGACACACTGAGCAACTGAACTAACTAACTAACTAGGTTGGTCATAGCTTTTCTTTCAGGGAGCAAGCATCTTTTCATTTCATGGCTGTAGTCACCATTTGCAGTGATTTTGGAGCCCAAGAAAATAAAGTCTGACACTGTTTCCACTGTTTCTCCATCTATTTGCCATGAAGTGATGGGACCGGATGCCATGATATTAGTTTTCTGAATGTTGAGCTTTAAGACAACTTTTTCACTCTCCTCTTTCACTTTCATCAAGAGGCTTTTTAGTTCCTCTTCATTTTCTGCCACAAAGGAGGTGTCATCTGCACATCTGAGGTTAATGATATTTCTCCCATCAATCTTGATTCATCTTGTGCTTCCTCCAGCCCAGCATTTCTCATGATGTACTCTGTGTATAAGTTAAATAAGCAGGGTGACAATATACAGCCTTGACATACTCCTTTTCCTATTTGGAACCAGTCTCTTGGTCCATGTCCAGTTCTAACTCTTGCTTCCTGACTTGCATATAGGTTTCTCAAGAGGCAGATCAGGTGGGCTGTTATTTCCATCTCTTTCAGAATTTTCCACAGTGTATTGTGATCCACACAGACAAAGGCTTTGGCATAGTCAATAAAGCAGAAATAGATGCTTTTCTGGAACTCTCTTCATTTTTCATGATCCAGTGGATGTTGGCAATTTGACCTCTGGTTTCTCTGCCTTTCCTAAAACCACCTTGAACATCTGGAAGTTCACGGTTCACATATTGCTGAAGCCTGCCTTGGAGAATTTTGAGCATTCCTTTACTAGCGTGTGAGATGAGTGCAATTGTGCGGTAGTTTAAGCATTCTTTGGCATTGCCTTTCTTTGGAACTGGAATGAAAACTGACCTTTTCCAGTCCTGTGGCCCCTGCTGAGTTTCCAAATTTGCTGGCGTACTGAGTGCAGCACTTTCACAGCACCATCTTTCAGGATTTGAAATAGCTCCACTGGAATTCCATCACCTCCACTAGCTTTGATCATAGTGATGCTTTCTAAGGCCCACTTGACCTCACGTTCTAGGATGTCTGGCTCTAGGGTAGTGATCATACCATCGTGATTATCTTGGTCATGAAGATCTTTTTTGTACAGTTCTTCTGTGTATTCTTGCCACCTCTTCTTAATATCTTCTGCTTCTGTTAGGTCCATACCATGTCTGTCCTTTATCGAGCCCATCTTTGCATGAAATGTTCCCTTGGTATCTCTAATTTTCTTGAAGAGATCTCCTGTCTTTCCCGTTCTGTTCTTTTCCTCTATTTATTTACATTGATCGCTGAGGAAGGCTTTCTTATCTCTCCTTACTATTCTTTGGAGCTCTGCATTCAGAGGCTTATATCTTTCCTTTTCTCCTTTGCTTTTCACTTCTCTTCTTTTCACAGCTATTTGGAAGGCCTCTCCAGACAGCCATGTTGCTTTTTTCATTTTTTTTTCCATGAGGATGGTCTTGATCCCTCTGTCCTGTACAATGCCTCCGTCCATAATTCATCAGGCACTATATCTATAAGGTCTAGCCCCTTAAATCTATTTCTCACTTCCACTGTATAATCATAAGGGACTTGATTTAGGTCATACCTGAATGGTCTAGTGGTTTTCCCTACTTTCTTCAGTTTCAGTCTGAATTTGGCAATAAGGAATTCATGATCTGAGCCACAGTCAGCTCCTGGTCTTGTTTTTGTTGACTGTATAGTGTTTCTCCATCTTTGGCTGCAAAGAATATAGTCAATCTGATTTCGGTGTTGACCGTCTGGTGATGTCCGTGTATACAGTCTTCTCTTGTGTTGTTGGAAGAGGATGTTTGCTATGACGAGTGCATTCTCTTGGCAAAACTTTATTATTCTTTGCCCTGCTTCATTCCGTATTCCAAGGCCAAATTTGCTTGTTACCCCAGGTGTTTCTTGACTCCCTACTTTTGCATTCCAGTCCCCTATAATAAAAAGTACATCTGGTTTTGGTGTTAGTTCTAAAAGGTCTTGTAGGTCTTCATAGAACCGTTCAACTTCAGTTTTTTCAGCATTACTGGTTGGGGCATAAGCTTGGATTACTGTGATATTGAATGGTTTTCCTTGGAAATGAACAGAGATCATTCTGTCATTTTTGAGATTGCATCCAAGTACTGCATTTCAGACTCTTTTGTTGACCATGATGGCTACTCCATTTCTTCTAAGGGATTCCTGCCCACAGTAGTAGATATAATGGTCATCTGAGTTAAATTCACCCATTCTTGTCCATTTTAGTTCGCTTATTCCTAGAATGTCAATGTTCACTCTTGCCATCTCCTGTTTAACCACTTCCAATTTGCCTTGATTCATGGACCTGACGTTCCAGGTTCTTATGCAATATTGCTCTTTACAGCATCAGACCTTGCTTCTACCACCAGTCACATCCACAACTGGGTATTGCTTTGCTTTGGCTCCATCTCTTCATTCTTTTTGGAGTTATTTCTCCACTGATCTCCATTAGCAATTTGGGCACCTACCGACCTGGGGAGTTCCTCTTCAGTATCCTATCATTTCGCCTTTTCATACTGTTCATGTGGTTCTCAAAGCAAGAATACTGAAGTGGCTTGCCATTCTCCAGTGGACCACATTCTGTCAGACCTCTCCACCATGACCTGCCCGTCTTGGGTGGCCCCACAGGACATGGCTTAGTTTCATTGTGTTAGACAAGGCTGTGGTCCATGTGATCAGACTGGCTAGTTTTCTGTGATTATGGTTTCAGTGTCTGCCCTCTGATGCCCTCTCGCAACACCTACCCAGTCTTACTTGGGTTTCTCTTACCTTGGATGTGGGGTATCTCTTCACAGCTTCTCCAGTGATGCACAGCCGTTGCTCCTTACCTTGGACGAGGGGTATCTCCTCAAGGCCCCCCTTCCTGACCTTGAACGTGGAGTAACTCCTCTTGGCCCTCCTGTGCCCATGCAGCAGCAACTCCTTGGAGGTGGGGTTGCTCTTCTCAGCTGCAGCCCCTGACCTCGGGCGTGGGGTAGCTCAATGGATAGTCATAAATGAAGAAGCTGTACACAAGTTATATTTTAACAAATAGGGGAAGAGTTAGGGAGATCAAGATGCATTGATACAATGGGATGTTGTGAAGTCAAATAAAATTTAACACATGGAGTGATGTCAGCAAAATGGTGAGCTAGGAAGTGTTGAATTCTCCCTTATAAATGTGAGAAAACAATCAGAAACCAGATGAAAAACCTCACAGGAGCTCTGGAAACAGTCAAACAGTCAAAATCTACAGGAACACATTGAACACTCAATCAGGAAAATTCCAGAACCTAGAGGAAGGACATTTTACTGTGTTTTTCCTCACACTTACCTCTCCCCTGACTTGAAGAGTGAAGTCTTGATCTATAATGGGTGGCAGCTCTGTTCCCAGCTGCCTCCAGCACACAAGACTGATCACAAAAACCTTAATGCAATGTTCCAACCTGTTTGGGGCTATGTATGTTTCACCTAAGCCTAGGGTTAAAGTGAAGAGCAGCCGAAATAGCTCATTACTGTTGCAAAGGAGACTATATATATATGGGGCCAGGGACAAGGGAGTAAGAGTGGAGATATAGATGAGAACATATAAAACCCTGAGTAGAACTGGGGTGTGGATTATGGGGAGAGAGGACATTTAAAAACAGCCATATATTCAGGACAATCAAAGAGGCACACCTACTCCAGGCAAGATGCTGACTCAGAAATGAACTCAGTGCCCTCAGCTTGACTATTGGGCTAATCCCAGGACTAAAGCATGCCAAGTTAACTAGTGAAGGCCAGTCAGGACATGGCACAAATCTGCAAAGAGTGGGTATTTTGCACTTGTTTTAGATGCCCAATTGTGAACACACTCACTCCCCACACACATAAACCTCGCTATGCATCAAAGACTTACACATACAAGACACAAATATAGAACTTTTAGAAGGCAAACTAGAAGGGAAGCTTCATGACACTAGATTTGGATATGTCACGAAAGCACAGGCAACAAAAGAAAAAAATAGGTAAATCAGTATTCATCAAAACTCAAAATGTTTTTGCCTCAAAGGAAACTATTAATACAAAAGTTGTGAAAAGGCAATCCATAGAAAGGGAAAAAAAACTACAATTTACTTTTATGATAAAGCTTAATGGAGTGGAACTTCCTGGAAACAGCCTAAAACTTTATCTCAAATCGCTTGGCTCAACTGCCAAGTTCTCTTGGTGACCTTTACTCTTTAATGCTTTCAGTTCAGTTCAGTTCTGTCCCTCAGTCATGTCTGACTCTTTGCGACCCTATGGACTGCAGCACACCAGGCTTCCCTGTCCATCATCAACTCCCAGAGTCTACTCAAACTCATGTCCATCGAGTTGGTAATGCCATCCAACCTTCTCATCTTCTGTCATCCCCTTAGCCCTCCGCCTTCATCTTTCCCAGCATCAGGGTCTTTTCCAATGAGTCAGTTCTTCACATCGGGTGGCTCAAGTATTGGAGTTTTAGCTTCCACATCAGTCCTTCCAATGAATACTCAAGACTGATTTCCTTTTGGATGGACTGCTTGGATCCCTTTGCTGTCTATTTTCATAATTAACCGTCTGATTATCCCTATCTACTGAAGAAAAATGCAAAGTTTTTCTGTTTCTTCACTCTTTCTGAGTTTGTGATGACTACCACCATTTCTCTTCCCCACTGAATTTAAAGCATTTTCTAAGAGCATTTGGATTTACACCTTGAACTAGTCCTAGTGTTTCCCCACCAGCAGACATGGATATGGTAGAAATTGTCACAATCTCTATGTGAACAGCTGACACTCAGGAATGGAAACACGTTGTTCCACAAACATCACACCAAGCACTCTGGTATATTCTCTCCCTCCAGTAGCCACTTCTGTTTCTCTTTGACTCTCGTTTTCTACACAGTGCATCCCAAACCATAGTAACTGTGTGGACAGGATGATGGTAAGCTCCAGGTGATGGTGGCCCTGGTGCTTTGGTCATGTTCCCTGGCTCCTGCTTCTGTTCCCTTCCCTCCACGTCTCAGAACCACTACCTGTTCTTCTTCATCTTTGTATTCTTGCACTTACTGGATCTCAGGGTTTGTGGGAACTTGAAGACCAGTCACAATCAGAGGATAAGTGTGGTCAGATCACAACAGGAATAAAGTGCTACATCAATAAACATCTTTATTATAGAAGGAGCTGATAATAATGTAAAAGAAATCTCAGATTTGCAAGGAAGTGTTCAAGGAGCTCTTATTCAGTTCAGTTCAGCTCAGTCCCTCAGTTGTGTCTGACTCTTTGTGACCCCATCAACTGCAGCACACCAGGCTTTCCTATCTATCACCAACTCCCAGAGCTTGCTCAAACTCATGTCCATAGAGTCGGTGATGCCATCCAGCCATCTTATCCTGTTGTCTCCTTCTCCTCCTGCCTTCACAGAATAAGTGTGATCAGATCACAACAGGAATAAAGTGTTACATCAGTTAACATCTTTATTATAGAAGGAGTTGATAATAATGTATAAGAAATGCTCATATTCACAAGCAAGAGTTAAAAAAGCTTTTCTTTGGTAACGTGCATTTCAACATCTGCTGAATGTTCATCCAATCCATCTTCAATGAGAACAATTTCTTCATGTCCTGGAGCAAGCACACTTATTGTTCTTGTTCTGATAACTAGAAAATTCTCCTCAATATAGTGTTCATGATTTCCACCCACAAATTCAGATGAATAAGAAAAAAACACAGTTATTCATTCTTCTTGAAATAGATCTTTCTTAGAAAATGGTAGCTGAAGAACATACTCTAGTCTAGATACAGAACCAAGACTTGGGAGTACCCCCATCATCAGGGACTAGCTCCACAGAGATACCCATTGTCCCAAGTCCTTTGTGCATTCAGGCCCAGCTGCCTGCATGGTGATCAGCCCAACTTCAGAAGGACAAGAGAGGGTTACTGCTTCAAGGTCTCAATGTCTAATTGTTGATACAAAACAGAAACAAGAAAAAAATCTTAATACAATTGCCTATATGAGTGTTTGGATAGAAGACAAATTTGGACCGTGCTGGGAGAAAAGATCCCACATCAAGTCACGAAAAGTCTCTCTCGGGCAGTATCTCGAAGGTTTCATGTCTGAATTTTGGCATTCACAGTAGAAACATATCAAGGACTACTCCTCAAATATACAGAAATTCAAGATCATTCATCTTATTATTTGGTCACAAACTTTTGAAGTTGCTTTCAGTCAAGCCTGTGTTCCCATCTCTAAAAGCCTCTTTAGTTTCCCTTTTGGGGGAGAACCCTGACCTGGTGGACACAACACATTTAAGGTACACAACACGTCTAGTGGATCCAAGGAAGAGAGCTCATTACTCACCACCCAGGTAACACTAGATTTACTTTCACATGTATGCAGACGTGGCTTTGGCAAACTGATGCAAAACTGTTCTTGCAATTCTTATTCAGTTCCAGGGTCAAAGACACAAAGCCCGCCCCTATTAAGAAAAATTCACTCATCCATTTGCTATAGCCCAGAACTATGGCAACATTTTCTTTATTATGAATTTAAAAAAAAATTTTAGGGAGAAATTTTTGGAGGAAAATTGCTTTATAACGTTGTTTAGGTTTCTGCCATACAACAATGTGATTCACTAATAATTATATTTTCTTAATTGATAAGATTTGAACTTATATCAACCTGTGCTTCATTTTTATGTTTATTTAGAAATTAGAACAGTCAGAATGCAGTATGACTGGAGCAAAAGTTAGAACACAAGAATGGTTAGACAATAGTGTGTTGCATTGGGGATGTTAGATTCCTTATGAGGAAAGAAGCAGGTAATAACTCATTAAATACACATGTGAGGTGTTGTTAGACATCTCCAAAGGAAAAAAAACAAAACAACAACAACAACTCAAACTCTAAAAGGTCTTCCCAATGGGAGGAAAGGATCTTCAGGCATTTGGGATGGACACATACACACTGCAATATTTAAAAGAGGTGACTGACAAGGACCTACTGTATAGCACAAGAAACTCTGCTCTATGTTATGTGGCAGCCTGGATAGGAGAAGTTTTGGGGGGAAATGGATACAAGAATATATATGGCTGAGTCCCTTTGCTGTCTGCCTGAAATCATCACAACATTGTTAACTGGCTATATTCTAATATAAAAAAAGTTTAAAAATAAATAAATAAAAGGGTCTTCCCAAATATCAGTCTACAGAATAGCTGCATTCAACTTACTGCTGAAATTTTTATAAAAATGCAAAAATCCTGGGCCCACATTGGGATTTAGGAGAAAACAAAGAGGAAGTTGGTCTGACTCCCTGTCAGTAAAAATCCAGTTTGTGGATTTGGCTGCAGGGTGGACTTGAACTGGAGAAGACAGAGATGGGAGGGAACCATGCTCCCCACCACCGAGGACCCCTTCAGCAAGGAAATGATCCCCCTTTTCCTTTCATTTATGTCCCATAAGTACACTCTGGTTGACTCTGCTCTTAAAATATATTCCAATTCTAACAATTTCTGACCGCCTTTACTACTCGCTCATTCCATGGTCCAGGTCAATATCATCTCTCACCTGAATTTTTGTAGAGCCCTAAAAGAGGACTCTTTTTCCTCCTTTTCTCCCCACAATGTAACACCTGTGCTTAGTTACTCAGTCATATCTGACCCTTTTCTACCCTATGGACTGTAGCCTGCCAGGCTCCTCTGTCCATGGATATTCCAGGCAAGAATACTAGAGTGGATTGCCATTTCCTCCTTCAGGGAATATTCCTGACTCAGGGATTGAACCCATGTCTCCTGTGTGTCCTGCATTGGTGGGCAGATTCTTTACTACTCTGCCACCTGGGAGGCCCACCAGAAATTATTCCATATCCCCAGTATGACATAAAATGTAGAAATGATATTTTGGAAATGATATTTTGGAATAGCATTAACCTTGGAGAACCTATGGAAAGGTGCATGTAAGAATTATAAATGCATGCAAGAATGTATTATGTGCCAGAATAGTATGGACTGAAATGCAAATGCTTTTTTCCCTCAGGGAAGTCATTAAGAATAAAAGTCAATAGGTTATTGTGACTTGGTGCCGATTTTATGGCTGTTTGGGAAAAAAAGCAGAACCTCTTTTTTCTTAAAAAGACCAGCTGAGATACCCTGAGCAAAGTCCAGATAGAGTGGGTATGTGGATATGCCTTTGATCTGGAAAAAATAGGAAAAGGAAAAATACATACAGATACACAGATACACACACACACACACACACACACACACACACACACACACACACTCACACTGATCTTCCACTTAGTTTCTCTAGCCTGTCATACAATCAGGAAATCATAGAACGTAAGAACTGGAAGAGATGATTCAGCTATCTGAGTTATCAACCCTATCTAAATAGTTCCTCTAAGGGTTATCAAATGTTTGCATGACAGAGATAATGAGATACTCTTTTTCATTGCTGTAGAACTAATTCGGGTCATCTGGGAGGCCTTGTATTATGATGAAAAAAACACAGATTTTGGAAGCAGAATCAGTACAGTTCAGTCGCTCAGTCATGTCCAACCCTTTGCAGCCCCAAGGACTGCAGCAGGCAGCACTGTAATAGCTGGAGTGATTTTTTTTTTTTAACTTCTGATCATGTAACTACCCTGTTCGAAACCTGAAATATTGTTGTCCATTTCTCTCAGCCTGAAGTCCTTTCAAGAGCCTACATGACACAGACCCCCTAGCCTCATTAGCTTTCTGACCTTATCTTCAGCTCCTTTCTCCCTCCCTCACTAAACTCCACCCACATAAGCCAACTTGCTTGCCCTTAAATGTGACAGAGGCACTCCTCCTGGACTTAGGTTTTCTATTCTGTGCCTGATGTGTCCACTGTTTGCCTTCACTTTTGCTCAAGTGCATCCATCTCAGTGACATTTATTCTAACTCTCTTGTAAGAGCACTCAACCATTTCACCTCCCAGCATGACCCATTCCCCTCCCTGCTTTCTCTTTCCCCTTATCACTATTAGAAGTCATGAAGAATATAAGATTTTAATGTGACTTGCAGGCCTTCAAATCACCTTGCCCTGGGTTTCAGAGAATCACTTCCTAGGTAGGTTGATAAAAAGTCCAGGTGTCCCCAAGAAGACAGGGGTCTGAAATTCTCAAGGAGGATGAAAGGACAAACTTTTTTTTTGTCTACATTCCTTCAGTTCAGTTCAGTTCAGCTCAGCCACTCAGTCATATCAGACTCTTTGAGACCACATGAATTGCAGCACGCCAGGCCTCCCTGTCCGTCATCAACACCCGGAGTTCACTCAAACTCACGTCCATCCAGTCAGTGATGCCATCCAGCCATCTCATCCTCTGTCGTGCCCTTCTCCTTCTGCCCCCAGTCTCTCCCACCATCAGGGTCTTTTCAAATGAGTCAGCTCTTTGCATCAGGTGGCCAAAGTATTGGAGTTTCAGCCTGAGCATCATTCCTTCCAAAGAACACCCAGGACTGATCTCCTTTAGAATGGACTGGTTGGATCTCCTTGCAGACCAAGGGACTCTCAAGAGTCTTCTCCAGCACCACAGTTCAAAAGCATCAATTCTTCGGTGCTCAGCTTTCTTCACAGTCCAACTCTCAAATCCATACATGACTAATGGAAAAACCATAGTCTTAACTAGATGGACTTTTGTTGGCAAAGTAATGTCTCTGTTTTTCAATATGCTATCTAGGTTGGTCATAACTTTCCTTCCAAGGAGTAAGCGTCTTTTAATTTCATGGCTGCAGTCACCATCTGCACTGATTTTGGAGCCCCCAAAAATAAAGTCCAACACTGTTTCCACTGTTTCCCCATATATTTCCCATGAGGTGATGGGACCAAATGCCATGATCTTCGTTTTCTGAGTGTTGAGCTTTAAGCCAACTTTTTCACTCTCCTCTTTCATTTTCATCAAGAGGCTTTTTAGTTTCTCTTCACTTTCTGCCATAAGGGTGGTGTCATCTGCGTATCCGAGGTTATTGATATTTCTCCCAGCAATCTTGATTACAGCTTGTATTTCTTCCAGCCCAGCGTTTCTCATGATGTACTCTGCATATAAGTTAAATAAGCAGGGTGACAACATTCAGCCTTGACATACTCCTTTTCCTATTTGGAACCAGTATGTTGGTCCATGTCCAGTTCTAACTGTTGCTTCCTGATCTGCATACAGGTTTCTCAAGAGGCAGATCAGGTGGTCTGGTATTCCCATCTCTTTCAGAATTTTCCACAGTTTATTGTGATCCAGAGTCAAAGGCTTGGGCATAGTCAATAAAGCAGAAATAGGTGTTTTTCTGGAACTCTCTTTCTTCTTCCATGATCCAATGGATGTTGGCAATTTGATCTCTGGTTCCTCTGCCTTTTCTAAAACCAGCTTGAACATCTGCAAGTTCACGGTTCACGTATTGCTGAAGCCTGCCTTGGAGAATTTTGAGCATTTCTTTACTAGTGTGTGAGATGAGTGCAATTATGCAGTAGTTTGAGCATTCTTTGGCATTGCCTTTCTTTGGGATTGGAATGAAAACTGACCTTTTTCAGTCCTGTGGCCACTCCTGAGTTTTCCACATTTGCTGGCATATTGCGTGCAGCACTTTCACAACATCATCTTCCTGGATTTGAAGTAGCTCAACTGGAATTCCATCACCTCCACTAGCTTTGTTCATAGTGATGCTTTCTAAGGCCTACTTGACTTCACATTCCAGGATGTCTGGCTCTAGGTGAGTGATCACACCATCATGATTATCTGGGTCCTGAAGATCTTTTTTGTACAGTTCTTCTGTGTATTCTTGCCACCTCTTCTTAATATCTTCTGCTTCTGTTAGGTTCATATCATTTCTGTCCTTTATCGAGCCCATCTTTGCATGAAATGTTCCCTTGGTAGCTCTAATTTTCTTGAAGAGATCTCTAGTCTTTCCCACTCTGTTCTTTTCCTCTTTTTCTTTGCACTGATCACTGAGGAAGGCTTTCTTATATCTTCTTGATATTCTTTGGAACTCTGCATTCAGATGCTTATATCTTTCCTTTTCTCCTTTGCATTTCACTTCTCTTCTTTTCACAGCTATTTGTAAGGCCTCCCCAAACAGCCGTTCTGCTTTTTTTTTTTTTTTCATTTCTTTTCCATGGGGATGATCTTGATCCCTGTCTCCTGTACAATGTCACAAACCTCTGTCCATAGTTCATCAAGCATGCTATCTATCAGGTCTAGTTCCTTGAATCTATTTCTCACCAGCACTGTATAATCATATGGGATTTGATTTAGGTCATACCTGAATGGAGAAGGCAATGGCAACCCAGCCCAGTACTCTTGCCTGGAGAATCCCATGGGCAGAGGAGCCTGGTAGGGTGCAGTCCATGGGGTCTCAAAGAGTCGGACCCGACTGAACGACTTCACTTTCATTTTCACTTCCATGCATTGGAGAAGGAAATGGCAACCCACACCACTGTTCTTGCCTGGAGAATCTCAGGAAGGGCGGAGCCTGGTGGGCTGCCATCTATGTGGTCGCACAGAGTTGGACACGACTGAAGCAACTTAGCAGCAGCATACCTGAATGGTCTAGTGGTTTTCCCTACTTTCTTCAATTTAAGTCTGAATTGGCAATAAGGAGTTCATGATCTGAGCCACAGTCAGCTCCCAGTCTTCTTTTTACTGACTCTATATAGCTTCTCCATCTTTGGCTGCAAAGAATATAATCAATCTGATTCCGGTGTTGACCATCTGATGATGTCCATGTGTAGAGTCTTCTCTTGTGTTGTTGGAAGAGGGTGTTTGCTATGACCAGCGCCTTCTCTTGGCAAAACTCTATTAGCCTTTGACCTGCTTCATTCTGTATTCCAAGGCCAAATTTGCCTGTTACCCCAGGTGTCTCTTGACTTCCTACTTTTGCATTCCAGTCCCCTATAATGAAAAGGACATCTGTTTTTGTGTGTTAGTTCTAAAAGCTCTCGTAGGCCTTCATAGAACTGTTCAACTTCAGCTTCTTCAGTGTTACTGGTCATGACATAGGCTTGGATTACTGTGATATTGAATGGTTTGCCTTGGAAAACAACAAAGATCATTCTGTCATTTTTCAGATTGCATCCAACTACTGCATTTTGGACGTTTTTGTTGACTATGATGGCTACTCCATTTCTTCTAAGGGATTCCTGCCCAGTTCAGTTCAGTCGCTCAATCGTGTCTGACTCTTTCTGACCACGTGAATTGCAGCATGCTAGGCCTCCCTGTCCATCATCAGCTCCTGGAGTTCACTCAAACTCATGTCCATCGAGTCGGTGATGCCATCCAGCCATCTCATCCTCTGTCGTCCCCTTCTCCTCCTGCCCCCAATCCCTCCCAGCATCAGAGTCTTTTCCAGTCAGTCAACTCTTCGCATGAGGTGGTCAAAGTACTGGAGTTTCAGCCTGAGCATCATTCCTTCCAAAGAACACCCAGGACCGATCTCCTTTAGAATGGATTGGTTGGATCTCCTTGCAGTTCAAGGGACTCTCAAGAGTTCTCCAACACCACAGTTCAAAAGCATCAATTCTTCGGCGCTCAGCTCTCTTCACAGTCCAACACTCACATCCATACATGACTACTGGAAAAACCATAGCCTTGACTAAACTGACCTTAGTCGGCAAAGTAATGTCTTTGCTTTTGAATATGCTATCTAGGTTGGTCATAACTTTCCTTCCAAGGAGTAAGTGTCTTTTAATTTCATGGCTGCAATCACCATCTGCAGTGATTTTGGAGCCCCCCAAAATAAAGTCTGACACTGTTTCCACTGTTTCCCCATCTATTTGCCATGAAGTGATGGGACCGGATGCCATAATCTTCGTTTTCTGAATGTTGAGCTTTAAGCCAACTTTTTCACTTTCATCAAGAGGCTTTTTAGTTCCTCTTCACTTTCTGCCATAAGGGTGGTGTCATCTGCATATCTGAGGTTATTGATATTTCTCCCAGCAATCTTGATTCCAGCTTGTGTTTCTTCCAGTCCAGTGTTTCTTATGATGTACTCTGCATAGAAGTTATATAAGCAGGGTGATAATATACAGCCTTGACGTACTCCTTTTCCTATTTGCAACCAGTCTGTTGTTCCATGTCCAGTTCTAACTGTTGCTTCCTCACCTGCATACTGATTTCTCAAGAGGCAGGTCAGGTGGTCCGGTATGCCCATCTCTTTCAGAATTTTCCAGTTTATTGTGATCCATACAGTCAAAGGCTTTGTCATAGTCAATAAACCAGAAATAGATGTTTTTTCTGGAACTCTCTTGCTTTTTCCATGATCTAGCTGATGTTGGCAATTTGATCTCTGGTTCCTCTGCCTTTTCTAAAACCAGCTTGAACATCAGGGAGTTCACAGTTCACAGTTCACGTATTGTTGAAGCCTGCCTTGGAGAATTTTGAGCATTACTTTACTAGTGTGTGAGATGAGTGCAATTATGCAGTAGTTTGAACATTCTTTGGCATTGCCTTTCTTTGGGATTGGAATGAAAACTGACCTTTTCCAGTCCTGTGGCCACTCCTGAGTTTCCCACATTTGCTGGCATATTGAGTGCAGCACTTTCACAACATCATCTTTCAGGATTTGAAACAGCTCCACTGGAATTCCATCACCTCCACTAGCTTTGTTCATAGTGATGCTTTCTAAGGCCTACTTGACTTCACAGTCGAGGATGTCTGGCTCTAGATGAGTGATCATACCATCGTGATTATCTGGGTCGTGAAGATCTTTTTTGTACAGTTCTTCTGTGTATTCTTGCCACCTCTTCTTAATATTTTCTGCTTCTGTTAGGTCCATACCATGTCTGTCCTTTATCGAGCCCATCTTTGCATGAAATGTTCCCTTGGTATCTCTAATTTTCTTGAAGAGATCTCTAGTCTTTCCCACTCTGTTCTTTTCCTCTATTTCTTTTCATTGATTGCTGAAGAAGGCTTTCTTATCTCTTCTTGCTATTCTCTGGAACTCTGCATTCAGATGCTTATATCTTTCCTTTTCTCCTTTGCATTTCACTTCTCTTCTTTTCACAGCTATTTGTAAAGCCTCCCCAGACAGCCATTTTGCTTATTTGCATTTCTTTTCCATGGGGATGGTCTTGATCCCTGTCTCTTCTACAATGTCATGAACCTCATTCCATAGTTCATCAGGCACTCTATCTATCAGATCTAGGCCCTTAAATCTATTTCTCACTTCCACTTTATAATCATAAGGGATTTGATTTAGGTCAAACCTGAATGGTCTAGCGGTTTTCCTTACTTTCTTCAATTTAAGTCTGAATTTGGTAATAAGGAGCTCATGATCTGAGCCACAGTCAGCTCCTGGTCTTGTTTTTGTTGACTGTATAGAGATTCTTCATCTTTGGCTGCAAAGAATATAATCAATCTGATTTCACTGTTGACGATCTGGTGATGTTCATGTGTAGAGTCTTCTCTTGTGTTGTTAGAAGAGGGTGTTTGCTAAGACCATTGCATTTTCTTGGCAAAACTCTATTCTTTGCCCTGCTTCATTCCGCATTCCAAGGTCAAATTTGCCTGTTACTCCAGATGTTTCTTGCCTTCCTACCTTTGCATTCCAGTCCCCTATAATGAAAAGAACATTTCTTTTAGGTGTTAGTTCTAAAAGGTCTTGCAGGTCAACTGTAGAACCATTCAACTTCAGCTTCTTCAGCGTTACTGGTTGGGGCACAGGCTTGGATTTTGTGATATTGAATGGTTTGCCTTGGAGATGAACAGAGATCATTCTGTCATTTTTGAGATTGCATCCAAGTACTGCATTTTGGACTCTTTTTGTTGACCATGATGGCTACTCCATTTCTTCTGAGGGATTCCTGCCTGCAGTAGCAGATATAATGGTCATCTGATTTAAATTCACCCATTCCAGTGTGTTGTAGTTCACTGATTCCTAGAATGTCGATGTTCACTCTTGCCATCTCTTGTTTGACCACTTCCAATTTGCCTTGATTCATGGACCTGACATTCCAGATTCCTATGCAATATTGCTCTTTACAGCATCGGACCTTGCTTCTATCAACAGTCACATTCACAATTGGGTATTGTTTTTTAAACTCTGTACTGGGGATTATACAACAACAATGTATCTTGCTTGAGGACAGTTTCTCCTTCCTGAAAACCTTCAGACTAATCCTGTTATCTTAAGATGTAAATTATGGGAGTGAGTCTAGTAAGATCTTTACAACCTCCAGACATTCTATTGATTCATTGTAATAACTAATTAAAAGTATATAACTCCATTGCTAAGACTAACGAGAGGTGTACTCTTTCCGCCCCCTTCTGATGTCTATGTCAGAATCTTTCTCAATCCC
Organism: Budorcas taxicolor; assembly: GCF_023091745.1. Taxonomy (NCBI): domain Eukaryota; kingdom Metazoa; phylum Chordata; class Mammalia; order Artiodactyla; family Bovidae; genus Budorcas; species Budorcas taxicolor. The sequence continues at coordinate 43,421,323 of NC_068922.1, read as the reverse complement.
TTTTATACTTTAATAAAACTCTATTACACAAAAGCTCTGAGCCATCAAACCTCGTCTCTGGCCCCGGACTGAATTCTTCTCCTCCAGAGGCCAAGAATCCCAGTATCTTTCATGGTTCAGCAACAACCTTTCAGTCATGGATGCTGGTGAAAAATGGAACGTTTATCACCCACAACAAATGCCATAGCCAACCTAAGAATATTGTTTTTCAGCTTTGCTGAGACATAGTTGACATGTCTCATTATGTAGTCTTAAAGATTACCATGTGATGATCTGGTGTACATAGATATCGTGAAAATGTTCACCACAGCAAGAATCATTCTTAACTCTTTCTTTTTAAAGGTTGAAATGGTGGGACCAGGTGACACCTAAACAGGCAATGGATAGGAGGAAAAGTTTAAGTCTAGGGGCCCTGGATGAACTGCACTAAGCACTCAGCATATCTGCCCTTTTTCTGGTTTTCTTTATATCACTGGACAGTGAGCCACGCCCTCCATTTCTCTGGAGGAAGCCACTGTCTCTATGTTGCAAGGCTGTTCCCTGTACAAATAAGAATTAGTGTGGCAGGAAGGTTAGTCAGTGCCTCTGCATCTCAGCTCTCAGAAATGCAAGATGCTGTTGGCAGTCATCTCCCAAAGGGCAATGATCCATTTCTAACAGCTAAATACTCATGACTTCATTTATCATCTTCACTCTCCACTAGACTATTATTTCAAGACACTTCTTACTTTCACTTCATTCTTGCCTGCTTTATGTATTGACAAAACACTGTCTTATTAAAAGTGTTTGATAAAGTTTTGTTGAGTAAATCAGTGAATGAATGAAGAACTCATCAAAACGCTGACCATGGGAGAACAACGTGGCAGAGGAGTAGGTGGACGTGGAGTACATCTCTCTCCTCGGATACATCAGGAATACACCTTCAGACACAGAAGTGCATGCCGAACACCAGCTGAGAGCAGACAGGTGTACCTGACCAGTAGAAAAGAATATACAGAATCATGTAAAACTCGGTAGGACAAAGGAACTAGGGGGAAAAATAGGAGTGTCAGTAGGACTGCACCTGCCCTTGCTGGGTGTGGGAAGTGAAGCAGGAGTCTGATCCCCACAGCAAGGCAATTGTCTGAGTCAGAGGGGAAACATTTAAGGCTGAAAGTGAAACAGCTGCTCTGTGGCACCCTAAATGGAATGAGAATCAGACAGTCCTTGCCACAGCCATACATATGCTGGGCAGGAATGCGCGTTTCCAGGAAGGGACAGTGGCTGGGAGCTGAAGTTTAGGGGTTATGGAGCAATTCCAGTGTGCGGGCTACTGTTGACTGTGGAGAGACGGATTGAGGGGATGTGAGGGAGGAGACTGTGGTGGGAAATGCCTGTGCAGGAAAGCTAGGCAGCCACAGAAGTAAGGTGATACTGCTGAGTCATGCATAGGGGGTAGAGCCATCATCATAGCCTCTCTCTCCCCACCCACCAGAGTCAGCAGATGAACAACAGAGAGGCTGGCCCATCAAACCCCTGGAGTGCTGAACTACTGAGCAGGACCCAGGGTGCCCCTTTAAGTGCCTGATGCACCAAACAACAAAGAAGGACCCCAGGCAAAGGAGCCCTCTAAGTGCCTGAATGGGCAGAGCTATGGACAAAGACTGGCCAAAGACTGATCGCGAGCTACAAGAGACTCGAAAAAAGACTCTGATGGGGCTATAACCCCTGCCACGGAGGCAGTCCGTGTCCCTGCACATCTGGTGCCGCCAGGGTCCCTGCAAGCCAAGCAGCTGCACCACCTTCACACTCCACCCTCACTGTGGTAGAGCTGCCACGGTGGGGGTGGGGGGTGGGTTGGGTAGAGGGGGAAGTCTTGTGCTTATGCACACAGGGTTGCTTTGGCCATGTCTGACTCTTTGCGACCCTGTGGACTGTGGCCTGCTAGGCTTTTCTGTCAGAGAGGGGGCTCTCCAGGCAAGAATACTGGAGCGTATTGGCCAATAATTGTTGCCACACCTTCTAGAGCACTTTATTTTCTACTATCCTAGCTAAGAGTTGGATACAACTGAGCGACTTCCCTTTCACTTTTCACTTTCATGCATTGGAGAAGGAAATGGCAACCCACTCCAGTGTTCTTGCCTGGAGAATCCCAGAGACGGGGGAGCCTGGTGGGCTGCCGTCTCTGGGGTTGCACAGAGTCGGACATGACTGAAGTGACTTAGCAGTAGCAGTAGCAGTAGCAGTGAACTTCCCCGAGTACCTGGTGCTGCCAGAACCCCTGTGACCCAAGCAGCTGCACCACCTCCACACCTGGCCCTCACAGGGGCAAACCTAAACCCTCTAGGACAGCCTCAGGAGCTAAACCCCAGTGGATGACCCGTATGTAGAGGTGGAAATAAAACCACAATTGAAACCCAGGGGTAGTGTGGCTAAGGAAGAAGACTCAAAATCTTCCCACCAGCTGTGCAAGCTGCAGATTAAACCCACATGATCAACTAAGCAGACTCTGTGTCTATGGAATACATAAAAGGCCATTGAGAGCTCCCACAAGAGAAAACGCACTAGCTCCGATAGCTGTGGACACTGGAGGCAAGAACCCACAGGGGTAGGACCAGATTAGAATCTGAGCAGCCCCCACAGCAGGTCCAGAGATCAGTACAGTGTTGGAGGGCATCCTAGGGAGGTGAGGTGGACTGTGATTTCCAGCAAGGGGAAGGATTCTGACAGCAGTGACTCAAGAAAAGCATTTATTAGTCTTATTTTTTCACTTGTTCTGTAGATTCTTTGGATTTTCTTTTTTTGTCTCCTTTGTTGTAGTTGATTTTATTGCCACTAAGAAATTCAACTAAATTTTTGAGCTTTTTCTTTTTCCTCATTCTTTTTATTGTTGTCATAAACCTCTGCCTCTACATTGGGCTTTTGCAGTTCTGTGGAGTTTTCCTCTTTCATTTTCTTTTCTCTTTTTTTAATTTTAATGTTTAATTTTTTAAACCTACTCCTATTTTTTTTCTACATTTATTCCTTTCTTTGCTTTTCCTACTTTTTTCCCCCATTGCAGTTAATCTTTAATGTATATAGCTCTTCTTTGTCTACCTCTATTTAACTTTGCATATCAATTCTTTCTTTCTTTTCTTTCTCTCCTTTCCTCTCAACTTATTTGTTAGTTTCATTTTCATTCCTTTATTCCCCAATTGGCACCTTGCTTTAGTTTTGTTTTCCAGTTTGTGCTTTAATTAGTTTCATTCGGGTAGATATAAATTTTGGTTTCCTTTGTTCACCAGGTCAATCTATTGTACTTAATTTTTGTTGGACTGCTTTGATTTTGTTTATGGGTGTATATGTATATGTGTATATTCAATCACATCTTCTATTGTTATAAAACCTCTGCATCTACATTAGGCTTTGGCAGTTCTGTGGAGTTTTCCTTTTTCTCCCTTTTTTCTTTCTTCCATTTTTTTCTCTTTTCTATTTTTCATAATCTTAATTTTTAATTTTTTGAACCGATTATAATTTTTCTACATTTATTCAGCATTTGCCTTTCCAACAGTTCTTTTCCCCTTACAAGCAATCTTTAATGTATATAAATCTTTTTCATCTATATATATTTAATTTTGCATATCCTTTCTTTTCTTTCTTTCTTTTCTTCTCAACATATTTGTTAGTTTTGTTTTCATTGCTTTATCCCCTACTTGGCATCCTGCTTTAGTTTTGTTTTCCAGTTGGTGCTTAAGTTAGCTTTGTTCTTAATGGATAAATACAATTTTTTATTTCCTTTGTTCACCGGATTAATCTGCTGTACTTTATTTTTGCTGGACTGTTTTCACTTTGCTCATGGGGGTATATGTATATATTCCATTATTTTTATTATTATTTGCCTGATTTTGTAATTGCCATTTATCTGGGCTTCATCTTTGGTTTCTTGTTTTTGGATGTTTGTTTTTCTCTCCCTTAATGCCATAACAAACCACCTGTGGAATCTTTGTTACTGACCAGAGATCAAACCCTGAGCCTTTGGAGTGGGAGCACTGACTCCAAGACCCTAGACTACCAGAGAGCTAACCCTAGGGAGTATCAAATAGTGAAAATTCACACAAAAGAAAGCACTTGAATACAAGACCCAGCATCACCCAACCAGCAGTAGCACCCTGTGCAGCGTGCCTCATCTAAACAACAAACAAAGCAAAAACAAACCCAGTCTTCAGCAGACAGGAGTACCATCTCACTCAGCCTTGCCCATCAGAGGAAAACCAACCAAACAAACAAAAATTCAGCACATATCTCACTGTATACGAAGCTCACACAAACCACTGAACCAACCTTAGGAGGTCAGAAACCAAAAGGAAGAAAGAATTCAACCTTCTTCAAGGAAAGAATTCAACTTTCCTTGAAGCCTGGGAAAAGGAGACATCAAACACAATACCTTAAAAAAAAAAAAAAAAGAAAGGCAGAGAATTACTGCACAAATGAGGGAACAAACTAGAAACACAGAAGTCCAAATAAATCAAGAGGAAATAGGAAAATTACCTGAAAAAGAATTCAGAATAACGATAGTAAGGATGATCAAAAACCTTGAAAACAAAATGGAGAAAAAGCAAGAATCAATTAACAAAGACCTAGAAGAACTAAATAATAAGCATACAGAGACAAACAACACAATTACTGAAATCAAAAATACTCTAGAAGGAATCAATAGCAAAATATATGAATCAGAAGAACAAATCAGTGAGCTGGAAGATAAAATGGTGGAAATAACTTTTGAAGAGCAGAATAAAGTAAAAAGAATGAAAAGAGCTGAGGACGTTCTCAGAGACTTCTGGGACCATATCAAACACACCAACATTCAAATTATAGGGGTCCCAGAAGAAGAAGAAAAAAAGAAAGGATATGAGAAAATTTTTGAAGAGATTATAGTTGAAAATTTCCCCAACATGGAAAAGGAAAGAGCCAATCAAGTCCAAGAGGCACAAAGAGTCCCATATAGGACAAGCCCAAGGGGAAACATGCCAAGACACATACGAATCAAACTAACAAAGACTAAACACAAAGAAAGAATATTAAAAGAAGCAAGGGAGAAGCAAGAAGTAACATACAAAGGAAACCCCATATGCCTAACAGCTTATATTTCGGCAGAAACTCTTCAGGCCAGAAGGGAATGGCAGGATATATTTTAAGTACTGAAAGAAAAAAATCTACAACCAAGATTACTGTACCCAGCAGGGATCTCACTCAAAACTGATGAGGAAATCAAAAGTTTTCCAGACAAGCAAAAGTTAAGAGAATTCAGTACCACCAAACCAGCTTTACAATAAATGTTAAATGGACTTACATAGTCAAGAAATATAACAGAAGAAAAAAGATATACAAAATCAACCCCAAGCAATTAGAAAATGCCAATAGGACTAGATAGATAGATAGATAGATAGATAGATAATTACTTTAAATGTAAGTGGATTAAGTTCTCCAACTGAAAGACACAGACTGGCTGAAGGGATACAAAAACAAGACCCATATATATGCTGTCTATAGGAAACCCACTTCAGACCTCAAGACACATGTAGACTGAAATTGAGAGGATGGAAAAATATATTCCATGCAAATGGGAAGCAAAAGAAAGCTGGAGTAGCAATTCTCATATCAGACAAAATAGACCTTAAAATAAAGCAGATTCCAAGAGATAAGCAAGGGCACTGCACAGTGATTAAGGGATCAATCCAAGAGGAAGACATAACAATTGTAAATATCTATGCATCCAACATGGGAGCACCTCAATACATAAGACAAACAGTAACAGACATAAAAGGAGAAATTGACAGTAACACAATAACAGTAAGAGTCTTTAACACCCCACTCACACCAATGGACAGATCATCAAAATAGAAAATTAATAAGGAAGCACAAGTCTTAAATGATACATTAGATGAGATGGATCTCACGGATATCTTCAGGACATTCCATCCAAATGCAGAAGAATACTCCTTCTTCTCAAGTGCACATGGAACATTCTCCAGGATAGACCACATCTTGGGTCACAAATCAAACCTCAGTAAATTTTTAAAAATTGAAATTGTATCATGCATCTTCTTCGACCACAATGCTATTAGATTCGATGTCAATTACAAGAAAAAACTGTAAGAAACACAAATACATGGAGATTAAACAACACATCTCTAAATAACCAACAGGTTACTGAAGAAATCAAAAGAGAAATCAAACGATTTCTAGAAACAAATGACAATGAAAACATGACAACTCAAAATTTATGGGATGCAACAAAAGCAGTTCTAAGAGGGAAGTTTATAGCAACAAAATCCTACTTCAAGAAACAAGAAAAATATCGAATAGACAACTGAACTTTATACCTAAAGCAACTGGAAAAGGAAGAAGAAAATAAACAAAATTAGGAGAAAGAAAGAAGTTATAAAGATCAGAGCAGAAATAAATGGAAAAAAAATGAAAGAAACAACAGTGAAGATTAATAAAATTGAAAGCTGGTTCTCTGAGAAGATAAAAAAAATGACAAATCCTTAGCCAGACTCATCAAGGAAAAAAGAGAGAAGAATCAAATCAACAAAATTGGAAAAAGAAAAGGAGAGGTTACAACAGACACTGTAGAAATACAAAGGATTATAAGAGACTATTATGAACAACTATAAGGCAATAAAATTGATAACCTGGAAGAAATGGACAGACTCTTAGAAAAATTCAATCTTCCAAGACTGAACCAGGAAGAAATAGAAATTATAAACAACCCAATTACAAGTACTGAAATTGAAGCTGTGATCAAAAATCTCCCCAAATACAAAAGCCCAGAACCTGATGGCTTCACGGGAGAATTCTATCAAACATTTAGAGAAGAGCTAATGCCTATCCTTCTAAAACTTTCAAAAAATTGCAGAGGAAGGAACACTTCCAAACTCATTCTACAAGACCACCATCACCCTAATACCAAAACCAGACAAAGATAACACAGGAAAAGAAAACTATAAGCCAATATCACTGATGAACATAGATGCAAAAATCCTCAACAAAATTTTAACAAACAGAGTTCAGCAACACATCAAACAGCTCATACACTGTGATCAACTTGGGTTTATTCCAGGGATGGAAGGATTCTTCAATACATGGAAATCAATCAGTGTGATACACCATATTACCAAATTGAAAGATAAAAACCATATGGTAATCTCAATAGATGCAGAAAAAAACCTTTGACAAAATGACAAAATTCAGCACCTATTTATGATTAAAACTCTTCCAAAAATGGGCACAGAAGGAACCTACCTCAACATAGTAAAGGCCATAAATGATAAGCAACACAGCAAACATTATTCTGAAAGCATTCACCTTAAGATTCCCTGATCCTAAGATCCCCAAGACAAGGGTGTCCACTTCCTCCACTATTATTCAGCATAGTTCTGAAAGTGCTACCTACAGCAATCAGAGAAGAAAAAGAAATAAAAAGAATCCAGATCAGAAAAGAAGTACAGCTCTCATTGTTTGCAGATGACATGATACGGTACATAGAAAACCCTAAAGATATTATCAGAAAATTACTAGAGCTAAGACTATGGTTTTTCCAGTGATCATGTATGGATATGAGAGTTGGGCTATAAAGAAAGCTGAGCACTGAAGAACTGATGCTTTTGAACTGTGGTGTTGGAGAAGAAACTCTTGAGAGTCTCTTGGACTGCAAGGAGATCTAACCAGTCTATCCTAAAGGAGATCAGTCCTGGGTGTTCATTGGAAGGACTGATGTTGAAGCTGAAACTCCAATACTTCGGCCACTTGATGCAAAGAGCTGACTCATCTGAAAAGACTTTGATGCTGGGAAAGACTGAGGGCAGGAGGAGAGGGGATGACAGAGTATGAGATGGTTGGATGGCATCACCAACTCAACGGACATGAGTCTGGGTAAACTCCAGGAGTTGGTGATGGACAAGGAGGCCTGACATGCTACAGTTCATGGGGTCACAAAGAGTCGGACATGACTGAGTGACTGAACTGAAGTAAAGTGAATCAGTGAATTTAGCAAAGTTGCAGGATAAAAAATCAATATGCAGAAATCACTTGCATTTCTATATAATAACAATGAAAACTCTGAAAGAGCAATTATGGAATCAATCCTATTCACCATTGCAACAGAAAGAATTAAATATCTAGGAATAAACTTACCTAAGGAGATGAAAGAACTATACACAGAAAATTATAAGACATTAATGAAAGAAATCCAAGGTGACATAAACAGATGGAGAGATATTCCATGTTCCTGGGTAGGAAGAATCAATATTGTGAAAATGACTGTATTACCAAATGCAATCTACAGATTTAGTGCAATCCTTATCAAATTACCAATGGCATTTTTCACAGAACTAGAACAAAAATTTCACAATTCATATGGGAACACAAAAGACCCTGAATAGCTAAAGCAGTGAGAAAGAAGAATGGAGCTGGAGGAATCAAGCTTCCTGACTTCAGGTTATACTACAAAGCTATAGTCATCAAGACAGTATGGTACTGACACAAAAACAGAAATATAGACCAGTGAAACAAGATAAAGTCCAGAAGTAAACCCATGCATCTATGGGTACCTTATTTTTTACAAAGGAGGCAAGAATATACACTGGGGCAAAGACAGCCTCTTCAATAAATGGTGCTGGGAAAACTGGACAGCTACATGTAAAAGAATGAAATTAGAATACTTCTTAACACCATACACAAAGATAAACTCAAAATGGATGAGAGACCTAAATGTAAGACCAGAAACTATAAAACTCTTAGAGGAAAACATAGACAGAACACTCAGTGACATAAATTAAAGCAAGATCCTCTATGACCCAACTCCTAGAGTAATGGAAATAAAAAGTAAACAAGTGGGACTTGTTTACTTTTAACTTAAAAGCTTTAAACTTAAGATTAAACTTAAAAGCTTTTGCACAGCAAAGGAAACTATAAGCAAGGTGAAAACACAACCTTCAGAATGGGAGAATATAATAGTGAATGAAACAACTGATAAAGGATTAATTTCCAAAATATATAAGCAGCTCATACAACTGAATACCAGAAAAACAACCCAATCAAAAAGTGTGAAAAAAGACCTAAACATTCATTTCTCCAAAGAAGACATATAGGTGGTTAACAAACATATGAAAAGATGCTCAACATCGCTCATTATTAGAGAAATGCAAATCAAACCTACAATGAGATACCACCTCATATCAGTCAGAATAGCCCCCTCAAAAAGTCTACAAACAATAAATGCTGGAAAGGGTGTGGAGAAAAGGGAGAACTCTTGCACTGTTGGTGGGAATGTAAATTGATACAGCCACTATGGAAGACTGTATGGAGATTCCTTTAAAAACTAGGATTAAAAGCACCATATGACCCAGCATTCCCACTCCTAGTCATATACGTTGAGGAAACCAAAATTGAAAGAGACACATGTGCAAACTGAGAGTTTTACTTCTTCTTTTCCAATTTGGATTCCGTTTATTTCTTTTTCTGCTCTGATTGCTGTGGCCAAAACTTCCAAAACTATGTTGAATAGTAGTGATGAGAGTGGGCACCCTTGTCTTGTTCCTGACTTTAGAGGAAATGCTTTCAATTTTTCACCATTGAGGATAATGTTTGCTGTGGGTTTGTCATATATAGCTTTTATTATGTTGAGGTATGTTCCTTCTATTCCTGCTTTCTGGAGAGTTGTTTTTTTCTTTATCATAAATGGATGTTGAATTTTGTCAAAGGCTTTCTCTGCATCTATTGAGATAATCATATGGCTTTTATTTTTCAATTTGTTAATGTGGTGAATTACATTGATTGATTTGCGGATATTGAAGAATCCTTGCATCCCTGGGAAATGCCCACTTGGTCATGGTGTATGATCTTTTTAATGTGTTGTTGGATTCTGATTGCTAGAATTTTGTTAAGGATTTTTGCATCTATGTTCATCAGTGATATTGGCCTGTAGATTTCTTTTTTGTGGCATATTTGTCAGGTTTTGGTATTAGGGTGATGGTGGCCTCATAGAATGAGTTTGGAAGTTTACCTTCCTCTGCAATTTTCTGGAAGTGTTTGAGTAGGATAGGTGTTAGCTCTTCTCGAAATTTTTGGTAGAATTCAGCTGTGAAGCCATCTGGACCTGAGCTTTAGTTTGCTGGAAGATTTCTGATTACAGTTACAATTTCCGTGCTTGTGACGGGCCTGTTAAGATTTTCTATTTCTTCCCGGTTCAGTTTTGGAAATTTGTACTTTTCTAAGAATTTGTCCATTTCTTCCACATTGTCCATTTTATTGGCATATAATTGCTGAGAGTAGTCTCTTATGATCCTTTGTATTTCTATGTTGTCTGTTGTGATCTCTCCATTTTCATTTCTAATTTTATTGATTTGATTTTTCTCCCTTTGTTTCTTGATGAGATTATTATTTATCAATCTTACTTATCCTTTCAAAGAACCAGCTTTTGGCTTTGTTGATTTTTGCTATGGTCTCTTTTGTTTCTTTTGCATTTATTTCTGCCCTAATTTTTAAGATTTCTAAAGTGCTGCACTCAATATGCCAGCAAATATGGAAAATTCAGCAGTGGCCACAGGACTGGAAAAGGTCAGTTTTCATTCCAATCCCAAAGAAAGGCAATGCCAAAGAACGCTCAAACTACCACACAATTGCACTCATCTCACATGCTAGTAAAGTAATGCTCAAAATTCTCCAAGCCAGGCTTCAGTAATACATGAACCATGAACTCCCTGATGTTCAAGCTGGTTTTAGAAAAGGTAGAGGAACCAGAGATCAAATTGCCAACATCCGCTGGCTCATGGAAAAAGCAAGAGAGTTCCAGAAAAATATATATTTCTGCTTTATTGACTATGCCAAAGCCTTTGACTGTGTGGATCACAATAAGCTGTGGAAAATTCTGAAAGTGATGGGAATACCAGACCACCTAACCTGCCTCTTGAGAAATCTGTATGCAGGTCAGGAAGCAGCAGTTAGAACTGGACATGGAACAACAGACTGGTTGCAAATAGGAAAAGGAGTATGTCAAGGCTGTATATTGTCACCCTGTTTATTTAACTTATATGCAGAGTACATCATGAGAAATGCTGGACTGGAAGAAACACAAGCTGGAATCAAGATTGCTGGGAGAAATATCAATAACCTCAGATATGCAGATGACACCACCCTTATGCCAGAAAGTGAAGAAGAACTAAAAAGCCTCTTGATGAAAGTGAAAGAGGAGAGTGAAAAAGTTGGCTTAAAGGTGAGCATTCAGAAAACAAAGATCATGGCATTTGGTCCCATCACTTCATGGCAAATAGATGGGGAAACAGTGCCAGACTTTATTTTTTTGGGCTCCAAAATCACTGCAGATGGTGACTGCAGCCATGAAATTAAAAGACACTTACTCCTTGGAAGAAAAGTTATGACCAACCTAGATAGCATATTCAAAAGCAGAGACATTACTTTGCCGACTAAGGTCCGTCTAGTCAAGGCTATGGTTTTTCCTGTGGTCACGTATGGATGTGAGAGTTGGACTGTGAAGAAGGCTGAGCACCGAAGAATTGATGCTTTTGAAATGTGGTGTTGGAGAAGACTCTTGAGAGTCCCTTGGACTGCAAGGAGATCCAACCAGTCCATTCTGAAGGAGATCAACCCTGGAATTTCTTTGGAAGGACTGATGCTAAAGCTGAAACTCCAGTACTTTGGCCACCTCATGCGAAGAGTTGACTCATTGGAAAAGACTGTGATGCCGGGAGGGATTGGGGGCAGGAGGAGAAGGGGACAACTGAGTATGAGATGGCTGGATGGCATCACGGACTCAATGGATGTGAGTCTGAGTGAACTCCGGGAGTTGGTGATGGACAGGGAGGCCTGGCATGCTGCGATTCGTGGGGTCTCAAAGAGTCGGACATGACTGAGCAACTGAACTGAACTGAACTGAACTAACCCTGGCGTTCTTCATTTCTTCCTTTTCTAGTTGCTTTAGGTGTGTAGCTGCTGCTGCTGCTATGTCACTTCAGTCGTGTCCAACTCTGTGCGACCCCACAGACGGCAGCCCACCAGGCTACCCCATCCCTGGGATTCTCCAGGCAAGAACACTGAAGCGGGTTGCCATTTCCTTCTCCAATGCATGAATCTGAAAAGTGAAAGTGAAGCCGCTCAGTCATGTCCGACTCTTAGCGTGTAGAGTTATTATTTGACTTTTTTCTTGTTTCTTGAGGTATGCCTGTATTGCTATGAACTTTCCCCTTAGCACTGCTTTTACAGTGTCCCACAGGTTTTGGGTTGTTGTGTGTTCATTTTCATTCATTTCTATGCATATTTTGATTTCTTCTGTGATTTGTTGGTTATTCAGCAGCATGTTGTTCATCCTCCATATGTTGGAATTTTTAATAGTTTTTCTCCTGTAATTGAGATCTAATCTACTGCACTGTGTCAGAAAAGATGCTTGGAATGATTTCTTTTTTTTTTTTTTAATTTATCAAGGCTAGATTTATGGCCCAGGATGTGATCTATCCTGGAGAAGTTTCCGTGTGCACTTGAGAAAAAGGTGAAATTCATTGTTTTGGGGTGAAATGTCCTATAGATATCAATTTGGTCTAACTGGCCTATTGTATCATTTAAAGTTTGTGTTTCCTTGTTAATTTTCTGTTTAGTTGATCTATCCATAGGTGTGAGTGGGGTATTAAAGTCTCCCACTATTATTGTGTTATTGTTAATTTCCCCTTTCATACTTGTTAGCATTTTCTTACATATTATGGTGCTCCTATGTTGGGTGCATATAGCAACTGACAAACAACTAATATCAAAAATATGCAAACAACTCCTGCAGCTCAATTCCAGAAAAATAAACGACCCAATCAAAAAATGGGCCAAAGTACTAAATAGACATTTCTCCAAAGAAGACATACAGATGGCTAACAAACACATGAAAAGATGCTCAACATCACTCATTATCAGAGAAATGCAAATCAAAACCACAGTGGGGTACCATTTCACGCCAGTCAGAATGGCTGCAATCCAAAAGTCTACAAGCAATAAATGCTGGAGAGGGTGTGGAGAAAAGGGAACCCTCTTACACTGTTGGTGGGAATGCAATCTAGTATAGACACTATGGAGAACAGTGTGGAGATTCCTTAAAAATTGCAAATAGAACTGCCTTATGACCCAGCAATCCCATTGCTGGGCATGCACACCAAGGAAACACGTGTGCCCCAATGTTCATCACAGCATTGTTTATAATAGCCAAGACATGGAAACAACCTAGATGTCCATCAGCAGACGAGTGGATAAGAAAGCTGTGGTACATATACACAATGGAGTATTACTCAGCCATTAAAAAGAATACATTTGAATCAGTTCTAATGAGGTGGATGAAACTGGAGCCTATTATACAGAGTGAAGTAAGCCAGAAAGAAAAACACCAATACAGTATACTATTGCATATATATGTAATTTAGAAAGATGGTAATGATAACCCTGTATGCAAGAGAGCAAAAGAGACACAGATGTATAGAACAGTCTTTTGGACTCTGTGGGAGAGGGAGAGGGTGGGATGATTTGGAGAATGGCATTGAAACATGTATAATATCATATAAGAAATGAATCGCCAGTCCAGGTTCAATGCAGGATACAGGATGCTTGGGGCTGGCACACTGGGATGACCCAGAGGGATGGTATGGGGAGGGAGGTGGGAGGGGGGTTCAGGATGGGGAACTTGTGTACACCCATGGCAGATTCATGTTGATGTATGGCAAAACCAATATAATATTGTAAAGTAAAAAATAATAGTAATAATAAAAGAAAGAGACACATATATCCCATTGTTCACTGCAGCACTATTTACAATAGCTAGAACATGGAAGCAACCTAGATGTCCATCGACAGATGAATGGATAAAGAAGTTGTGGTATATATACACAATGGCATATTACTCAGCCATAAAAAGGAACACATTTGAGTCAGTTCTAATGAGGTAGGTGAATGTAGAACCTATTATACAGAGTGAAGTGAGTCAGAAAGAGAAAAATATATACTATAATCTAACACATATACACAAAATCCAAAAAAATGGTACTGAAGAATTTATTTACAGGGCAATAATGGAGAAATAGACATAGAGAATAGACTTATGTACATGGGGAGAGGGGAGGAGAGCGTGAGATGTATGGAAAGAGTAACATGGAAACTTACATTACCATATGTAAAATAGATAGCCAGTGGGAATTTGCTGTATGGCTCAGAAAACTCAAACAGGGGCTCTGTATCAACCTAGAGGGGTGGGATGGGGAAGAAGATGGGAGGTAGTTTCAAAAGGGAGAGGATATATGTATACCTATGGCTGATTCATGTTGAAGTTTGACAGAAAACAGCAAAATTCTGTAATGCAATTATCCTTCAATAAAAAATAAATTAATTTTAAAAAAACGCTGAGCATGGGCAGATGACTTAAAATTGGATAATTTGATATGATGCACTGCTTTACAATAGACAAAATATAATACTGGAATTTTAAAATACTATGCTATAGCTTACCAAGATACTTAAGCTAAGTAAAAAGAAAGTATGCAACCTGTGTGTTGAAGATTATTTCAATTTATAAATAAATACACAAGGTGGCGCCAGTGGTAAAGAACCTGCCTGCCAATGCAGGAGACGCAGGTTCAATTTCTTGATCGGGAAGGACCCTTGGAAGAGAGCGTGGCAACCCCCTCCAGCATTCTTGCCTGGACAATGCCATGGACAGAAGAGCCTCACAGCGTACAGTCCATAGGGTCGCCAAGAGTCAGACACGGCTGAAGTGACTTAGCACGAATGCACACACAGTTGGAAAGGAAAATTACGAAAGTGTGAAATAAATTACATATTTTGTGAAAAGACAAGACAAACTTCAGCAACAAAAAATTCTTCTCTGTCCTTTGCACTCCTCTCTCCTCACTGTGAGTTGTGAGTCTGCATGACCTATGGATCAGACCTCCCCATCAGAGGGAAGACCTGCTCAACCATGAAAAGCAACATTTTCCCAGAATCAGTAAGACAATTCCTTAAAAGAGAGCGTTCTATCTTGACCTTGTTAGGCGTTACATGACCCAGCACGATGATGCTTAGATCTGGATTATGTACACTGTCAATAATATGTCATTTGATGTACAGCCTTCTTTCTAAAAACTTCCATAACTGTACCTAGACCTCTAATGGACAGAACAGTTCTCAGAACTTTCTGAGATGCTCTTCCTTGAAGGTATTAATCCTCACATTTAAATCAAATAAAATTTTCCATTTCTTTCTTAGGTCAACTGACTAACATTTCACTGACAAAGGAAAATGCACCAAAGTTAAGTATTACTAAATGGATTAATCACAGGTTAGCTTCATTGTCTAAACTTTCCCTTTTATTTTCCAAATTTTCTGTAGCTTTTACATGTATTATTTTAATTATTGGGAAAGACAAGAATCAATACTTTCAAGACCACTATTTCATAAAATGTTTTTTAATAAAGGAAAGGCAAGTTTTTGAAATGGAAGACACTTTTTTTAAGCACCTCTACCAAGTACAGAAATCCTCTTCACAGCCCTAGAAGCAAGTCGTTCTGGTATAATGCGCGTATACAGCTCACAGTCAATATTCTTCAAAAAATGGATACTCAGGGTGACCAACACCCCTGAAAGAGAAAGAGGAGTGTTAATTTATTAAATCTGTCATGTTGTCATAGAGAGCTTGACTCTGTGTTGCAGTCAGGATGGGTTAACACTCTGAATCTACAAACACGTCCCTCTTTCTCCCCCAGCAAGAACACACGCAGATGCCATCTCCATGTGCACACTGGACCTGTACGTCCAGTCCCAAAATCTACACAATGACAGGTAATTTGACCCAGGTTACAGTTTATGAAAGGGCCCAAGAACTATGGCTAGGGGCTTCCCTGGTGGCTCAGTAGATAAGAATCTGCCTGCCCATCCAGGAGACACGGGTTTGATCCCTGGTCCAGGAAGATCCCATATGCCATGGAATAACTAAGCCCATGCATCACCACCACTGAGCATGTGTTCTAGAGCCCGGGGACCACAACTCCTGAAGACCATGCACCCTCGAGCCTGTGCTCCACAATAAAAGAAGCCACTGCAATGAGAAGCCCACGAAGCACAACTACAGAGTAACCTCCACTCGCCTCAGCTAGAGAAGAAAGCCCACGCAGCAACAAAGATCCAGCACAGCCAAAATAAATAACTTTTTAAAATTTTTAATGGTTTTTAAAAGTTTTTTAAAAAATGAACGATGGCTAAAGATGGAGCCATAGGTAAAACATAGGACGCTAGATGATGAAAAGGAGAACCCTTAAGGAACTAGTTGATCTTTTTCACACAACATTCAGAAAATAACTACTGAAGCCAGGACACAGGGTGCCCCTGGTGAGGAGCTTCTAATATAATGAAGAGATATCACATTCATCTGAGTGATCATAACTAGAGAATAAATCACTGTATAATTTATGAGAATGCTTATTGTTCATAATTGGTATTACCATTGTCTTCTGCTTCTTGTGTTCCCATTTTTCTTTCTAAATTTGTCCTTTTCAATTCAATTCATTAAAGAGTGTATTTTGAGCAATTCCATATCAAAAGAACCATGCTGTTTACCTAAACCCACAAATATGAGCAAGTCTAGGCATTCACAGCTTAATGAAGGAGCACATAGAAATATAGTTCAAAGGCTGAGAACAGAAAAGGATCCATCTTTTTTCATTTATCAAGATACAGCTTTACAAACAAGAGAGAGTTTTGAGATCTTTCATTCAAAACTAAATGTTTGTTTTATCACTAAATTGTATGTTCTTCTCCTTAAACTCCCTTTCAACTTCTTTGTGTTTGATTAGCCTTCTGTCTCTTCAGTTCTGACAACCACCTGCAGTAATTAGGCAGCTGAAATTCCATGGTACTGACTAAGTCAAAGTCAAGGAGGTATGGGCTCCCCGTGGGATGGAGCCCTGGTTGACAAAGGCTACACTGGGGTGAGTCTGGACTCAAAAAACCAGAGAGACCAGACGATCTTACCTGAGTGTGTCCTGCCAAGGACATGGCCATCACTCACTGGAGGGTCAGTTAAGCTCATGATCTACTTGTGATTCATTTGGTGACATTATAAGGATGAAGAAATGGAAATTAGAACAGGGGGAAAAGGCCAATGAAGAGATAAATTTGAAAGAAATGAATGATGGCTTGGTAAAGAAATGCCCAATAGGGAGAAAAGCAACTAGACTCTTGGCAGGGGGCGGGGGTGGGGCAGAGTTGAAGCAGGCCCACTGTGACCTCTCAGTACCCATATACAGTGGCCTTTGTGGGCCCCTCCTCCATAAAAACATAAGCATGGCATTTTACAATTGTATTAGGATAAACATGAACGTGCTAAAGGATGGATTCATTATTACATAGTAATCATTAATATAATCATTTCCCCCTGATGTAAAAAAGAATTGAAGATGAAATATTTTCATAAGTCCTTAAAAAATAGTGGGCTGAAAGCTCTGTGCTGTCTGTGTCCACAGGGTGCCTGGGCCCTGAGAGGAGGTGCACCAGACACAGGGATGAGCGGTACAAAGTAGTGAATTTACCACCATATCATCTCTGGGCTGGCCTGGGCCCCAGTCACATTTCTGTTGGTCAGAGATAGAGCCTTGGAGAAAACCTCTGGTCTGAGGTCTACAGGAAGCCCCTGGTTTACTCCTATGCTGGAAATTAGGACTGTCTCCCTAAAACTAAGCTTTGAAAAATGTTAGTTCCCTGTTGACCTGCCTGCTACAGAAAATCGTGAAGCATCTGCAAGTCACTTACAGTAGTAGCTCATTATATCTTATGCTGCTGTTGAGGCCATCGATTGCTTTCATGTCTTCTGGAGTCAGTTCAAAGTCAAACACCTGGGAGGAAGGAACAATCACATTACCTCCCCCACCCCCGCAAGGAGCCAGTCTTACCCTGGGGACTGGAGGACTTTCCAACTGGATGGGGACAAGAAGAGGGGACAGGGAAGCCATATCTGTCCTCAGTTGGACAAAGAATGACCCTTGTGAAGGATATTCCTTAGGAGCCCTCTGCCCACAGCCCCACTCATCACCTGTATGTTCTCTTTGATCCGCTTCTTGTTGTAACTCTTGGCCAGAACCACAACCCCACGTTGTATCTGGTAGCGAAGGGCAACCACAGCTGGGGTTTGCTTGTGCTTTTTGGCAATGGCAGAGAGAACTGGGTCCTCCAAGAGAAAGGGGAGGTTTGGGTTCACCCTGAAAGGAAATTCAGAAATGCTGAGGAGCTGAGACTTATTTGTAAGGTGACTTCCCAAACAGACCAAGTAGGTCCACTCTAGACAGTGCTTCTCAAAGTGTGGTCCATGGACCAACAGCATCAGCATCACTTGGGATCTTGTTAGAAATACAAATTCCATGGCTGAGCTGAATACCAACTGAATCAGAACCACAACTGTGTCACTTCCCATTCTGTGTTTACAAAGCTGTGCAGGTGATTCAGATGCATTTTTGAGTTGAGGCCAGTGCTGCCAAACAGGTGGAATTTATTTCTCTTTTTTACTTTTTTTCTTCTTTAACCACCATGAATAGAAAAAGAGAAGGAAAAGACTAGGAATTTTTTTTTTTTTTTTTTTTTACTTTTCTAGGGTATTGATCAAACTTGAATAGTCTCAAAATGAGAGCTATTCATTTCACCATTAGTCTTCTATGGATGTTTAAAAAAATGCTTCATATTTGAATTTTTTCTATCATGATAGATCTGGGAGTTGCATATTACTATCCCAATTTTAAACATAAGGTAAGTGAGGCTAGAAATGCATATTTTTAGAAATATGTTCACGAGTTAATAGATAAGTAAATCATGACATAGCTTGTGTCTTTGGTCTCAAAGAGAGATTATATAGAGATTTTAATACAGACACTTGTTCCTGATGAATCTATAAGGCTAATACAATGTAGAAAAATTGTCTGGGAGCTGGGAAAATAAAAGAGAAGAATTCTTTCCATCCTTCCCCTTTCTCCCCTCTGCCTATGAGAGTTATCTGAGTACTGTACGATTTAAACTATTTCATCAAAAATTGAATTTTAGGCAAACTCCCACTTGTCTTCAATAGGATTCAATACCATCCTTTTATTCTTTGGGATCCCAGAGCGCCATAGGCAACAAGAACAATATCATGTGACTTGCAGAACTCCAACAGTTTGCTCTGATTGAGATAAGGGTGACATTCCACCTGTAGAATGTCAACAAAGAAGAGTGTCAGATTATATGAAAAGGCAATATTAACAGGAAAGAGGAAGATTAAAAGTTTAAGAGGTGCTAAAGGAAAAACTGCAACTTAAATGTAAACTGGAAATATCAATATCAAGAGAAAAATAGAGAAAAGTGTGTTTATATAGTTAATTTTATCATAGACATAGGTGGGAGAACTAATCCAAGATGGAGAAAATCACAAGGTGGGCTCTACATTTGAGTAAATATTTCAGAGTAAATATTTCATCTAGTGTTAGCATCACCATGATCCTTCAACTTCACCCTCTTACCTGGATGATTTTCATCATCTCCAGTACATTTTTGTGTACTGTGCTGCCTGTTTCTCTACTGTGCTCATAAATGCCAAGACACCAAGACTAAGGATTCAGTCATTCAAACCCCATACAAACTCTGAAACCCATCTTATATGACTTTTCTTTGGTGGTGGTGGTTTAGTTGTTTAGCTGTCCAACTCTTGCAACCCCCATGAACTGTAGCCCACCAGGCTCCTCTGTCCATGGGATTTCCCAGGCAAGAATACTGGAGTGAGTTGTCTTTTCCTCATCCAGGGGATCTTCCTGACCCAGGGATGGAGCCTGCTTCTCCTTCAGTGCAGACAGAGTCTTTACTGATGCTCCACTTGGGAAACACATATGTTCATTGTCTTTCTTCCTGTACACAGTTCCCTCTGAGCACTTTCACATCAACTTCTGGTCATGCTTTCAGCTCAGGAAAACACCTTCTTCCTTTAGTTCTGCCTGTCTAGTCTAACCCCTTTCACCTCCATTACCTTCCCTCAGTCCCTACCACAATTTAACAGAAAGTTCTCCCAAATTTTCTACCCAGACATTAGCAGACACAGATACCACTGTGAGTCCTATTCTCTAGAATCTTCTGTCCACAAAGGAGTGGAGGACAGACAGACATCAGGCTCCAGTGCAAGAAGGAGGTTCTGAAGAGCAGGAGCGAGAGGAGCCGAGCTGCTCACCTGGTTGCAGACGGGCTTATACTTGAGCCCTGGCTTGTTCAGGATCTTCTCCAGCTGCTTGTGGTTGAAATTGGACACCCCAATGGACTTGGTCAGCCCTGCATCCTTACACTTCTCCAGGGCCTGGGAGGGAGGGGTGGTGAACAGTCATGAACAGTCACTTGGAATGGTCAATAGAACAAGAATAAAAAAGCTGAAAAACAATCTGTAAAAAAAAGCTGAAAAACAATCTGTAAAAAATGTCTCCTGTCCAGAATTAGCATTGATTATAAGGAAGGAAAAAGGGGAAGAAGGTCATGACACAAGAAAAATTACTATCTCCTAAGAAAAACCTCAGAGAAGACATATCACGTGGAAGGAAATAGATGCCTGTCTTACTGGCCAAAATTCTCCTCTATTCCTTTCTGTGAACATTTCAGCAATGGTTTCCTCCCCCACAACCCTAGCATCACAGCCCTTAGATTCATGAACTGCTGAGTCTGATGGTCCACAGCCCATTCTCACAGGTGGAAGAAAGGAAGGAGGTTCCCCCTCTCCTGGTTCCTCCTCTGGTTCTCTCCTCCCTAGACTCACCTCCCACGTGCGACAGAGATCCACTGAGTCAAATATTGGTTTTCCATTTTCATCTTTTGGGAAAAGTCCCTCCCCTGGCTGAAAT
Source organism: Budorcas taxicolor (assembly GCF_023091745.1). NCBI lineage: Eukaryota > Metazoa > Chordata > Mammalia > Artiodactyla > Bovidae > Budorcas > Budorcas taxicolor. The sequence continues at coordinate 43,400,432 of NC_068922.1, read as the reverse complement.
GGAAGCAGTCATTTTAGAGATGTCACAAATTAATTTCTCCACATTTAGCCAGCTTGCCAGGCACCAGGGATTAAACCTTCATGAGGTAGGTTTATAAATTTCTAGATACTAATATTTGCAGTGATTGCATATGGAGTTTTAAGCAATGTCTTTAAAGGGAGGCTTATTCTAATCTCTTACACATACTATCTGTTGTAATAAATATAATTTTTCTAGGTCCTAATGGGACTCATATTGGCTTATGTGAATTTTGTTTGTTTCCTATAATTGCCTCTTTTGAAATGCCTCTTTTGAGCTGGGAATGGAAGTAAGCTACATGGCTTTATTTCCAGAATAAAAATTGCAACCTTGACCTGGGCTAAATAATCAGACTTCCTTTTCCCTCTGAGCATCTGATACCCTAGGGCAGGCATATGAACTAGCAATGCTCTCCTTAAGTTGATACGGAGTGTGGATGATCCAGACATGCTTTCAAATATTCATGACCATGAGCTTTGAGCTGTCCCAAGGCCATATTTGCCACCAATGGAAAATGTTCAGTAAAAGTAAAGCAAACCTAGAGGATTGCCTTGATAAAGGCTTTTTGTTTTTGTTTTTAAGACATTTCTGAAGAGTACTGCAAATCCTTAGATCTCCGTGGTTGGGACCTGCCATTGTTATAGTCCTCCAAGCTATTTTGCATCAGGTGGCTTGAGTAGATTTCTGTAACTTAAAATCAAGAGTTCTACATGATACAGTTCTTAGTGGTTGAGCGCAGTCTACAAACTTCATGAAAATAGACATTAGTGTAGCCAAGGCTTCCCAATTCCCTATAAAGGCTGGGAGGTTTAGACCTACACAGAAAGAGCACCAAATCTGCTCAACTTGAAAGAAAAGATAAACTCATCATGTTCAATGTAAGGCAGTTTCATGCTCACCATGGCTGCACCAAACTCTGGGTTCATGAAATCCCCAGAGACTCAGGAGTCATAATCTTGACTATATTGAACTGGCCTATTTTTATTTTCACAAGTTTTTGAGTCAGATTATTTAACTCCTTTCTCTGGGAAGCAGGTAATGTATTCAAAGAAACTCAGTAAAAAGATTATCACAAATGAATTTTTGAGAGGATTCTGCTGTAGTGAGGGCTTCCCTACAACCTACTAAGAAAAATCTTGTCAACCATCCATGCAAGTTTATAATCATTCTGAGGCAAGAAAAAATATATATGTGACTGATTTTAAAAATAGATTGCCAACCTTCAGAGCCACTGGAAAATGAATAATATAGAGATCGACATAGTCCAGTTGAAGATTATTCAGTGACTTTTCCAAGGCTGGTCTGACCAATTCTGGATGAAGAGAAGTGGACCAAAGCTGCAGAGGTTAAACAATAGAAGCTGTGTTAAATTAATTCTTTAGGTAATTTGGTGGGGGGAATGGGGGGCCCTAAATGTGAGGCTGAAGAGATCTTAGTTCCCTAGTTAGGGATGAAACCCAGGCTCATGGCAATAATACACTGAGTCCCAACCATTGGACCCCCAGGGAATTTCAATACTTCAGGTAATTTTTTTTCTTCTTTCATCTAATATTTAGACATTTGGGGGCTTCCCTGGTAGCTGAGACAGTAAAGAATCTGCCTGCAATGGAGGAGACCAGATTTGACCCCTGGGTTTGGAAGATGCCCTGGAGAAGGGAATGGCAACCCACTCCAGTATTCTTACCTGGAGAAGATCCCCTGTAGAAGGAGACCCACTCCAGTATTCTTGTCTGTACAATTCCATGGACAGAGGAAACTGGCAGGCTGTAGCCCATGGGGTCACAAAGAGATGGACACAACTAATGGACTATGTCTAACACTTTAGACATTTTTATTGATTAAAACAAATGACCTCAAGAAAGACGCTCATTTTCCTTTCGAGGTCCTTTTTGATCTAACTTACCCATGTAAGCTTTATTATTTGCTTAAATTATCATCAGTTGAATCAGACATAGTTACATCACTCACAATGGAGTGAAATGAAGGAAGAGATAAAAAGAATTATTGGAAAATTACCATGTTCATCATCTGATTATGTTTGATAGAATGTGAAACCTGCTCACAAACTTGCTCTAACTGGATCAAACAATCAGATCTCTCAGAATTAATTAATAGCTTGCTGTTTACGTAACTGTAGGGAAAAGACCTTGAACATATTAACATGGGCAGAAGATAAGTCAAGACACTTTGGCTAGATCTTGTGTGATACACAAAGTGCCTGTCCTAATGCTCTCATACTGACAGATCCAAGAACTGATTCAGAATGAGAAGAAATTCTAGAAAGTCTACCAGGTGATAAGGAAAGCTATAATCTGACAACTGTTCTCTCTGATTCATTCGCCCATACTAAATCACATTGCTCTGGTATAGGCTCAGAGAAGCAAGGGACTAATTTAAAATTAAAATTTGAACACACCGATGATGAGAAGGGTATAATCACATTCTTCCTTTGGTGGGAGAGTATGGTTTGGTGGAGAAGGATATTAGATTTAATATATAAATATATGTGAAAAAAGTTGTAGCAATAAGTACCATTGACCAAATAACTACTGATCCTGTTACCTAATTGTCACCTGCACACAATCACTTACACACATGTGCACACAGAAAACACACAGCACCTTTGAAGTGTAGAATACATCTTTTCTCTTCACAGTCCCATCGGCAATCTTGCTTCGAATGGCCTGGCCAACCTGCTCTTCATTCTGATACAAATGAGCACTGTCAATATGGCGGAATCCAACCTCTATAGCAAATTTGGTGACCTCCAGCGCTTCACTCTTAGGAACCTACATAAGCAACAAAAATAAAGTTAAATATCCACATGATTATGAGATTGCTAAGGCCCAGGCTGATCTTCCCAAGAACCCACTTTTTTGTGTGCCTTTGGTTAGTTCTGTATGTGTGGTGATGTAGCCATGACAGTTTCCCTGAACATTGTTATTGCTCAGTCACCAAGTCGTGGCCAACTCTTTGAGACCTCAGAGACTACAGCACGTCAGACTTCCCTGTCTTTCACTATCTCCTGGAGTTTGCTCAAACTCATATCCACTGGGTCAGTGATGTCGTCCAACCATCTCATCATCTGTCGTCTGCTTCATTCCTAGTAAGTAACTAAATGGGCACGCAGAAACATTTAATACCAGGCAATTGGTGGTTGATTGCTGGCATCAGCAAGACCACTTCAAGTTGCTGGAAGAAATCATAAGACTCAGTATAAGGTTGTAGTCATGGATATGATTTATACTGTGAGATGTTTGAAGCAAAATCAATAAAGGTGTAAGTTGTCTGGTAAAAGCATCAAGAAAGCAGGTGAAAGCTATTGAGACCTCTGTTTACCAGTGAAGCCACACAGAATACACTAAATAAAAACTGTATCTATTAAAGCTGTACAAAGCTATATTCTCATAAAAGATCCATTGTTGATGATCACCAACACTCCTCTTACGACCAAGCACTGAAAATTATACTTTAATAAAAACATATTACGACACCCAAGGAAACATTACAAAACCTTTCCTGTAAGACTGTAGCTTATCCTCTCAAATGACAGTATATTTTCCATTAGAAGAAGCTTCCAAGCAGAAACAGAAGTACAGGCAAAACACAGCTGGAGTGTCTTGCTTAGCACCAAGCAGGCACCCCAGAGTAGAAAAGAAATTGTCTCCCATTAGTTTTCAGTTACCTCATCTTTGAGAACTTTAACTCAAATATTTCTCTGGGTCATGTCTTTTCAGAAGGAGCAAATTTTTGAACTAATTAAATACACAGAGAAACCCCACCATTGCAATCCCCCTCAAAGCAAATCTGGGAAAGAGGTGGAAACTGGAGGGGAACCCAGAGTAATCTGCAGGTGAGCACAGCCTCAGATCCTGATGCAGAGTGAAGACTGGATGCTCTCTCCCCTTTCACAGGGCATGGTTCTAGCCTGGTTAGTGGAACCTCGTGATCCTCCCAGAGTCACACAGGAGTTCAGTGCTTGACAACCCAAGTCCCTTGCTCTCATGTTACATTCACTTACTATTTATATCTCAACCCACAGCCACTAATGTTACCTCTGGAGGTGCGTAGGTTCCAAATCCCAGGACAGGAATGAAGTGGCCATCATTAAGCTTCACTCGCTGGTCTTTGGGATCCATTGTTTGTTGCTCCACTAAGTAAGCAGATTGATTTTTTTCTTTTGACTTCAGAGGTTATAAATAACAGGAAGTTAACGCCCCAGCTGACTGTCCAATGTTAGCAGACATGCTGTAGGAGGAGACGGATTAAATGAGTCCCACAGGGTAAGAGGAGTATTTAACCACTTAGCTTGTTTGCTTTTTCTTATCGGAATATCTCAAGTTATATAATGATGAGATGTGCAGAACAGTTATTGACCATATGTTACACAGAAACCTCCAATGCCCGTCATTTCATTTTTCTAATTAAGAAGCCCACTCTTGATCAAACATGATTTGAAACAACTATCTTGTAGTACATACAAACACACAAGTCACACAATTTGAAAGAATGTTTAATAAGCATTTTTTCAAAATGTAATCCCTTAATAAAGAATAAAAATATCAAATGAAAACAAACTGCCTTTTTACATTTCCCACCAGCAGAATTATTTTGCTTTATAGACCTGTACTGGTGGAAGTTTTAGTTGCTAAGTCCTGTCTGACTCTTTTATAACCCCATGGACTGTAGCTTGGCAGGCTACTCTGTTCATGGAATTTCCCAGCAAGAATACTGGAGTGGGTTGCCATTTACTGTATCACGGGAAATTCCTGACGCAGGGAACACACATCTCTTACAACTCCTGCATTAACAGTCAGATTCTTTAACTCTGAGCCACCTGAGAAACCCTTACAGATCTGACAAGGGTAAAATCCTGAAAAGGATTCCAAAACCAGACATTTGGCAAGATGTTTATAGGAGACTAAATATTAATAATTATTGGTTACCATGTGCAGTGTGCAAACAGACTCTGAGTGTTTATACCATGGAGTTTGTTACATAATTTTTAAAAAACACTCACAATGTAGCTGACAAATATTTACATAATTTACTATCCTGTTCAACATTATTCATAAAAGGAAAACCTATAAACAACTGAAACTGCAACAAAATTGAGAAGAGTAAGGGAAATCATGATGTACTAGTACAAGGGGATGTTGTGAAGGAAAACATAGTTAAACACATAGAGTGATGTTAGCAAAATAGTGAGCTAGGAGGAGTGAAGTCTCCTTTGGAGAAGGAAGTATGGAAACAGGAAGCAGCTGAAAGTGTCATAGGCATTCTGGGAAACAGTCAAAGATCTACAGCTACAAAGTGAGCATGCAACTAGGAAAGATCCAGAACTGTAGAAGGACATTTCCATGTGTTTTTATTCACATTCACCTCTCCTCTGACTTGTACAGTGGTGTCTTGATCTGTAAATGGCAGCAGCTCAGCACCCAGTTGCCTCCCTCAAAACAAACTGATGACAGAAATCCTTATATGCAAAGTTCCCACCTACTTGGGGGCTGACTGAAGACTGGTGTCCATTTCACTTAACTCTGAACTTAAACTGAAGAGCAGCTGGGGGGCTCCTTACAGCTGCAGAGGGATTTATATATGTGGGGACAGGGACAAGGGAGTAACGGTGGAGACACAAGACTAGACCATGTCAAACACTGAGTATAACAGGTGTGGATTTGGGGGATAGTAAAGCATTCAAAAACAGTCATAAATTCCCCAGAACCAGAGTCATCCACGGGTCAGCTACGTTGTTGACTCAGAAATGAATTCAGTTGCAGATGACACCACCCTTATGGCAGAAAGTAAAGAAGAACTAAAGAGCCTCCTGATGAAAGTGAAAGAGGAGAGTGAAAAAGTTGGCTTAAAGCTCAACATTCAGAAAATTGAGATCTTGGCATCCAGTCTCATCATTTCATGGCTAATAGATGGGGAAACAGTGGAAACAGTGGCAGGCTTTATTTTTTGGAGCTCCAAAATCACTGCAGATAGTGACGGCAGCAATGAAATTAAAAAATACTTACTCCTTGGAAGGAAAGTTATGACCAACCTAGACAGCATATTAAAAAGCAGAGACATTGCTTTGTCCATCTAGTCAAGGCTATGGTTTTTCCAGTAGTCGTGTATGGATGTGAGAGTTGGACTGTAAAGAAAGCTGAGCACAGAAGAATTGATGCTTTTGAACTGTGGTGTTGGAAAAGACTCTTGAGAGTTTCTTGAACTGCAAAGAGATCAAACCAGTCCATCCTAAAGGAAATCAGTCCTGAATATTCGTTGGAAGGACTGATACTGAAGCTGAAACTCCAATCCTTTGGCCACCTGATGCAAAGAACTGACTCATTGGAAAAGACCCTGGTGCTGGAAAAGATTGAAGGTGGGAGGAGGAAGTGATGACAGAAGATGAGATGATTGGATGGCATCAGTGACTCAATGGACATGAGTTTGAACAAGCTCCGGGAGTTGGTGATGGACAGGCAGGCCTGGCATGCTGCAGTCCATGGGCTCACAAAGAGTTGGCCACAACTGAGCAACTGAACTGAACTGAACTGCTCTTAGTTTCCTGTTGGGCTGATCCTGGACCAGGCACATGCCATGCCACCTAGTGAAGGACAATCAGGATGTGGTACAAATCTGCAAACAGTGGGTGTGTTGTGGTTGTCCAAGTACCCAGTCATGAACATACAGAGGAGGAGAGAGAAAAAGTGTACAATAAAGAAAAGTGAAACACGAAAGCTAAAAAAAAAGACAGAGTGGAAAAAGAAAGAGGGAATGACATGAGCCATGAAACTGTTGTTGTTATTGTTTAGTTGGCTAAGTCAAAACCCCTCTTTTGCGACAGCATGAACGGTAGCCTGACAGGTTTCTCTGTCCATGGGATTCTCCAGGCAAGAATACTGGAGTGGGCTGCCATTTCCTTTTCCAGTGAATCTTCCTGGATCTGAGATCCAACCTGTATCTCCTGCACTGTCAGGCAGGTTCTTTACCACTGCCCTACCTGGGAAGCCTGATCCATGAAAGGAAGAAAAGAAATCAGCACCAACTCTTCCTGAACAATCACAGGAGCCACACTTAGCAAACAGCGAGTGTCGCAACTGTGCTGGGAGGAGCTCCAGATAGGCAAGAGGACACTGAGCTCAGCTCCCTCAGGAACACATCAGGATCACATCTCCTAATAACACACGACAACAGCAGGAAGCCTTGTCCACACCAGGGCTGTAAAGAACTGTCCCCATAGAGCTGGGTGGGAAGGGAAGAGAAGCCGGCAGATCAGGACTGAACCCCGGGAGGGCCCCAAACAAGTTGGGTGACAGGGGCTCAGAGGTCCTCCCTGGAGAGACCCTTACACACCACACACTGAGCACTGCAGCCCTGGGATGACTCTGGGAGGTCGCGACCCCGCAGCTGCTATGAACCCAGGTGGACCCACAGGAAGCCCAGGAACCTGACTCCTCTCCTGAGACATGAACCCACTCCTGCTCCTGGAACAGGCTGAGAGGGTGACCAGATGCTGCCCAGGACTCGGCCAGTTTACTGGGCAGCCTGTGTGCCCCCAAGCTCACAAATGCCCCCTCAGCACCTCTAGATCCAGTTCACTCTCCCTGGGGCAAGGGCCACCCATGCTGGGCAGAGTGAGCAATGCAGCGTACAGATCCGGCTCAGACCAGCAGGATGTCTGAATGGGCCAAGGTGGTCATCAGCTATCAGAGAGAGGCCTGAGGAACAGTGTTCTGGAACTATCCTTCTCCATTTCCCTCACAGTAAAGTCCTTTAAAAGCCTATGTGACAAGGACCCCCTGCCCCACTGGCTCTCTGACTTGTCTTCAGCTCCTGTCTCCCCACCTCACTAAACTCCACCCACATCAGCAGACTTGATGGCCCTTAAATGTTCCATGAACACCCTTCCTTCCTGGAATAAGTGTTTTCTGTTCCAGAGAAATGCAGGGAACCACTGTCTCTATTTTCAAGGCTGTTTGATACAAATGAAAAGTTGTGTGGGGTGAACGGTAGTTTGTGTCTCTGCCTAACAGAAGTACAGAAATGAGAGAGATTGTGCAGAATTATCTCAACAGACACTTACCCATTTCTAACAGTTAAATTCTCCTGATTTCATTCAGTCTCATTCTCCATGAGACTAATGACTCAAGACATTTCTCATTTCAGTTATTGACATTCGTTGATGCAACAATGTCTTTCTAAAGAATATTCAGTAAAGTTTTGCTGAATGACCACTGAATAAACTCAAAATGTGTAAGGATTCATCAAAATGCTGAGCACAGGCAGACAAATAAGAAATTACATATATGACTAAGATGTGCTGCTTGCTATACAGGAAGCAAAATATAATGCTGGATTTTTAAAATCATGTTTTTAGCTTACCAAGATACTTAAGCTATGTTTCAAAAGAAGCATACAACCTGTAGATTGAAGTTTATATGTCTTTGTAAATAAACAAACACACACATTTGTCAAGTAAAATCACAATGTAAATGCACCAAAGGAAGTATTTTTGAGTGGGTAAACACAGCTGATCATCATTCCCTGTCCTGTCCCTTTTCTATCTAAATATTCTGTCATATATCTGTATTATTTTAATCATCAGGAAAAAGAGTATTCTTACTTTGAAGTCTATGCTGTTTCATAAAAAGTGTATTTTTAAAAGGAAAAGCATGGTTTTAGAAAGTTCAGACACTTTATTTAAACTTCTCCTTCAGGCACAAAAATTTTCTTAACCACTCTAGAAGTAAGAAGTTATCAAAGAACTACAGTGAGAGCTGAGAGTCAATATTATTCAGAGAATGGGTACTCAGGGTGACTGACACCACTGGAAGACAAAGAGATGGATTCATTCATGAAATCTGGCTTAATTATAACATAGTTTTATAATTAATAGAATCATTTTCCCCTGATGTGAAAATAATTAAACATTAAACATGTTCACTGATCCCTGAAAGAACAGTGGACTGTGGAGACTGTGCCCTTTGTGTTTCCTGGCTCCCTGGGCTGTGAGAGGAGGTACACCAAGCACAGGGATTAGGGGCACAAAGTAGTGAATTTATTCACCACAATGTCAACTGTGGGAATTTTACTGATGGACTGTCCTGGGCCCCAATCTCATTTCTGCTGATCAAGGATGGGGCCCTGGAGGGAGCTTCTGGTTTGAGGTCTGCAGGAAGTACCTGGTTGACTCCTGTGCTGGAAGACTTCTATGCTAGACTGTCTTTCTTTTCAGTCTTGAAAAGAGGACTGACTTAAGGACTGACTGAAGCTTTTAAAAAGCTTAGTTCCCCTGCTCACCTGTCCGCTACCAAAAAACAACAACAACAAAAACTCTGTGTGTGAAACAGTCACTTACATTAGAAATTCATAATATCTTATGTTTCTGTTGAGGCCATCAATTGCTTTCATGTCATCCGGACTCAGTTCAAACTCAAACACCTGGAGGGAAAGAACAATCATTTCAACCTCTCCCGGAAGGAGCCAGCCTCCTCCTGGGCACTGGAGGACTTTCCAGCTGGATGGAGACAAGAAGAAGGGACAGGGAAGATGTGTCTGTCCTCAGCTTCCAGGAGAACAACCTAGGATCCTCTGATGAATTCTCACCTCTCCTTTCCACACCTTCTCCTACTCTGTCCACCTCACAAACATTGTGCATCAGTCCCTTATCTTTCTGAGTGAATCACTTGTGACAGAAAACAAACTAAAATTTGCTTTTTTCAAACACACTGCTTTAGACACTCCTGACTTGATACTGAACCTGAGCTGACGTTAGACTGATTGCCTTTCCCCAACACTCCCTAAGGATGACAGCATTCTGCTGAAGCAGTGTGGGAAGGAGGCTCCCTGTGAAAGCCTATTCAAGAATCTGATATGAAACTTGCTCATTATCTAATATAATAAATCTAACAAAACCTATATGTCAATGCCTTAGTTGAGAAGACCCCTGTGTTGGGAAAATGTCCTGGAGAAGAAAATGGCAACCCACTCCAGCATTCTTGCTTGGAGAATCGCATGGACAGAGGAGACGGGCGGGCTATAGTCCATGGGGTTACAAAGAGTTGAACACAACTAAAGCAACTAACACTTTAGTGTAAACAGTTATGAATGAAAAGTGTTTTAAATACTAAAGAACGCAAATTATTAAAAATTCACATCACAGTCATGAAAAAAAAAGCTTAACTTTCTAAAGAAATACGTTTTCCAGAGTGATCTAGTGATTCAGTGCAGTTCAGTTCAGTTCAATCGCTCCGTCGTGTCTGACTCTGCGACCCCATGAATCACAGCACGCCAGGCCTCCCTGTTCATCACCAACTCCCAGAGTTCACTCAGGCTCACGTCTATCGAGTCAGTGATGCCATCCAGCCATCTCATCCTCTGTCGTCCCCTTCTCCTCCTGCCCCCAATCCCTCCCAGCATCACAGTCTTTTCCAATGAGTCCACTCTTCGCATGAGGTGGCCAAAGTACTGGAGCTTCAGCTTTAGCATCATTCCTTCCAAAGAAATCCCAGGGTTGATCTCCTTCAGAATGAACTGGTTGGATCTCCTTGCAGTCCAAGGGACTCTCAAGAGTCTTCTCCAACACCACAGTTCAAACTCATCAATTCTTCTGTGCTCAGCCTTCTTCACAGTCCAACTCTCACATCCATACATGACTACTGGAAAAACAATAGTCTTGACCAGACGGACCTTAGTTGGTAAGGTAATGTCTCTGCTTTTGAATATACTATTTAGGTTGGTCATAACTTTTCTTCCAAGGAGTAAGAGTCTTTTAATTTCATGGCTGCAGTCACCATTTGCAGTGATTTTGGAGCCCCAAAAGATAAAGTCTGACACTGTTTCCATTGTTTCCCCATCTATTTGCCATGAAGTGATGGGACCAAATGCCATGATCTTTGTTTTCTGAATGCTCACCTTTAAGCCAACTTTTTCACTCTCCTCTTTCACTTTCATCAAGAGGCTTTTTAGTTCTTCTTCATTTTCTGGCATAAGGGTGGTGTCATCTGCATATCTGAGGTTATTGATATTTCTCCCAGCAATCTTGATTCCAGCTTGTGTTTCTTCCAGTCCAGCATTTCTCATGATGTACTCTGCATATAAGTTAAATAAACAGGGTGACAATATACAGCCTAGACTTACTCCTTGTCCTATTTGGAACCAGTCTGTTGTTCCATGTCCAGTTCTAACCGTTGCTTCCTGACCTGCAGACAGATTTCTCAAGAGGCAGGTCAGGTGGTCTGCTATTCCCATCTTTCAGAATTTTCCACAGTGTATTGTGATCCACACAAAGGCTTTGGCATAGTCAATAAAGCAGAAATATATGTTTTTCTGGAACTCTCTTGCTTTTTCCATGAGCCAGCAATTTGATCTCTGGTTCCTCTGCCTTTTCTAAAACCAGCTTAAACATCAGGAAGTTCATGGTTCACGTATTGCTGAAGCCTGGCTTAGAGAATTTTGAGCATTACTTTACTAGCATGTGAGATGAGTGCAATTGTGTGGTAGCTTGAGCATTCTTTGGCATTGCCTTTCTTTCAGTGCAACATGAACCAAAGTCTTAAACACATAATCTTTTGTGGAAATCAGTAAAGTAATACTAAATTTTAAATAAAAGAACAGTTGGTCAAGAGCAGTCTAGACATCCTTAAAGACAAATGTACCATTCTAAAGAAGAACACTTATTTTCCTTTTTAAAAACACAGAACAGAAAACTGAATAATTAAATGGAAGAGAAAGGCCACAGATGTGCTTATGGACACTTATTATATGACAGAGTTGATAATAAAAATCGATGAAATACATAGACACTTAGATTTCTATTTAAATAAATAAACATATAGGCAATCATTTTTATATCATATTAGAAAGTCAGTTTCAGGTATATTTTTGAATGAAATTTCAATGGAAACAGAAAAACAATTTTTCAGGGGACCATCCACCTAACCCTTGACATGGCCTGACCTGTAATTTGCAATGGAGATTTAAGTTTTCCAAAAGAAGTGGTGACTTAGTTCTGAGCTGAGACAATGACATGAATTTTTTCCCACTCCCTGGCTTGAAATTACAGCGTTGTCCTGAGATGAAAACCAAGGTAGTTGACCAGATTCTAGCCGAATATATATGAAAAACTACATGGAGAAGCATGCAGTCTCCTCTGACAAGAGTCATATCCACATGCTAAAGCAGAACTGCCAAGCTGTACTGAACTGAACAGCAAATGCACGAGAGCACAGCCAAGAGGACAACAGTTGAGCTGAGTGCAGGCGGAATCTCAAACCATAGAATCAAGAGACACATAACTGATCTCTGCATTAAATCTTAAAACTGGAGAGTTTTCTGTACACCTATGCTTAAGGGCACAGTAATGCTCTGTTACACAGAAAACAAATGAGAGACACCATGCAAAAGTGGACAAAGTCTTGAAGAGGAACTTCACAAAGACAGAAACTCAAGAAGGTTAAATATATGAAGATGAAAACTTATTAGTATTCAGGAAAATGCAAAATAAAGTCACTATTGTTTGGAGATTAAAGATTGCTACCATAATTTTCATGCCCCCAAATTCACATGTGGATGGTGTTAGAAATGGAGCCTTTGGGGGGTGATTAGGTCATGATGGTGGAGCCTTTTTGGTGAGATTTCAACAACATCATGGTCATATAAGAAACTTGGGAGAACTCTGCTGCCCACCTCAACTATGTTAAAATACAAGAAGAAGCCTGGAGGAGGGCCCTCACCTGTCCAAGAGTGCTCCCTGACCTCAGACTTCCAGCTTCAGAAATGTGAGAAACAAATTTTCATTGTTTCTAAGACACCAAATCTGTGGCATTTTGTTAAAACAGTCCAAAAGGCGTAAAATAATCACATAGTGAAATTTTGTCCATTGAGAATGAAGGTAAGAAGACATCATTTGTACAAAGTGATGGGATAAATTTCAGACCTAGCACTGGAACTAAAATCTCTATTTTCTGTCTAAATTTATCTTCTTGGACTCCAAGATCTTGGACACTGAAGATCGTGACCAGCCATGAAATTGAAAGACCCTTGCTCCTTCTAAGAAAAGCTATGACAAACCTAGACAGCATGTTAAAAAGCAGAAGCATTACTTTACCAACAAAGGTCTGTCTAGTTAAAGCTGTGGTTTTTCCAGCAGCCATGTTATGGATATGAGAGGTGGACTGTAAAGAAAGCTGAGTGTCAAAGAACTGATGCTTTTGAACTGTGGTGTTGGAGAAAACTCTTGAAATTCCCTTGGACTGCAAGGAAATTAAACCAGTCAATTGTAAAGGAAATAAGTCCTGAATATTCATTGGAAGGACAGATGCTGAAGGTGAAGCTCCAATACTTTGGCCACCTGATGCAAAGAACTGACTCATTGGAAAAGACCCCGATGCTGGGAAAGATTGAAGGCAGGAGGAAAAGGGGAAGACAGAGGATAAGATGGTTGGATGGCATCACCGACTCAATGGACATGAGTTTGAGCAAGCTCTGGGAGTTGGTGATGGACAAGGAAGCCTGGTGTGCTGCAGTCCATGAAGTCACAAAGAGTCATACATGACTGAGTGACTGAACTGAACTGAACTGAACCCTCCACAGCCAGGCCACCTCTCCTGTTGCCACAGCAGGAGGAGAAAACCATCAGGAATACACACAAGGCATTCATGCACAGGGAAGAACTGGTAAATCATTTTAACTCAAGGAAAGTCTTGAGAAATAGACAAAGAATGACCCTTGTGAAGGATATTCCTTAGGAGCCCTCTACCCATAGCCTGACTCATCACATGTATGTTCTCTTTGAATTGTTTCTTGTTGTAACTCTTGGACAGAACCACAACCCCACATTGTTTATGATAGAGAAGGACAACCAAAGCTGGAGTTCGCTTGTGCTTTTTGGCAATGGCACAAAGAACCAGGTCCTCCAAGAGAATGGGGTGGTTCACATTCACCTTAGAAGGAAATTCAGAAATCCAGAGGAGCTGAGACTAAGTACTCAGTCTGTGAGTAGTTTTCTCAGACAGATTAAGTCGTGCTTCTCAAAGTGTCAGCGTCATCAGTATCACCTGGGATTTTGTTAGAAATACAAATTTCATGGCTTAGCTGAAGAATAACTGAATCAGCATCTCAACTGTGTCACCTCCCATTCTGTGCTTACAAAGCTCTGCAGGTATTGGATGCATTATTGACCTGAGACTAGGATTGCTAAAGTTGTGGGTTTTTTCTTTAATTCTCAGAGGTTGTTTTTCTTCTATAATCAAGGGCATGAACAGAGAAACAGAAGGGAAATTCCAGGAATTTTTTTAAATTTCACTTTCCGGCTGCTACTGCTGGTAAGTTGCTTCAGTCATGTCCGAATCTGTGCGACCCCATAGATGGCAGCCCACCAGGCTCCCTCATCCCTGGGATTCTCCAGGCAAGAACACTGGAGTGGGTTGTCATTTCCTTCTCCAATGCATGAAAGTGAAAAGTGAAAGTGAAGTCGCTCAGTCGTGTTCAACTCTTAGCGACCCCATGGACTGCGGCCTACCAGGCTCCTCTGTCCATGGGATTTTCCAAGCAAGAGTACTGGAGTGGGGTGCCATTGCCTTCTCTGCTCACTTTCCTAAGGTATTAATAAAAAGTAAGTAGTTTCAAAATCAGAGACATTTATTCCCTCATTATTTTTCTTTAGATATTTACATAAGTGGTTCAAGTTTGTTTTTTTCTATCATAATAGACCTCACAATTGCATATTATTATCACAATTTTACACATAAGGTAACTGAGACTTGGAATTTCTATTTTTAGAAATGTTTTATTAGTTAATAATTACATAAATCATGACATAAGCTTGTGTCTCTGGTTCCAACTAGGGGATTATATATAGATTTTAATGCAGACGTTTGTTAATGATGAGTTTACGATCTAATCAGTTCAGTCGCTCAGTCGTATCCAACTCTTTGCGACCCCATGAATCGCAGCTGATACAATGTACAAAAAAATGGCTGGGTGATGGGAAGTTATAAGAAAAGAAAATATTCCATCCATCCCCTCTCTCCCCTTTGCTTAGGAGAGTTATCTGAGTACTGTATTTTAAAATATCTCATCACGTGTTCCCCGTCCTGAACACGTGTATACCTGTGGCAGATTCATGTTGATACATGGCAAAACCAATACAATATTGTAAAGTAATTAACCTTTAATTAAAATAAATAAATTTATATTTTAAAAAATCTCATCAAAAATTGAATTTTAGGGAAACTCCCACTTGTCTTCAATAGGATTCAATACCATTTTTTACTCCTTGTGATCCCAGCACACCACAGGCTAAAAGAACAATATCATGTGACTTGCAGAAATCCAACAGTTTGCTCTGGTTGAGATAAGGGTGACATTCCACCTGTAGAATGTCAACAGAGAAGAGTGTCAGATTATTTGAAAAGGTAATATTAACATGACAGAGGCAGATTAAAAGTTTTAAGTGCCTAAAGGAAAGATTGCAACATTAAATGTAAATGGAAATATCAACATCGAGAGAGAAGTAGAGAAAAGTGTGTTTATACAGTTAACTTTATGACAGACCATGGATGGGAGAACCAGTCCAAGTTGAGTAATAAAAAAGTGTACTCTATATTTGAGTAGATATTCCCAGGTAAATGTTTTATCTTCTGTTAACATCACCTCAAGTCTTTAACTTTACCCTCTAACCTGGATGACTTTAGTCATCTCCAGCACATTTTCTGTTCTGTGCTCTCTGTTGAGACTCATAAAGGCTAAGACACCAAGACTAAGGATTCAGACATCAGAACCCCACACAAACACTTACCACTCATCTCAGCTGATTGGTTACTTTAATACTTTCCATTCAATGTTTTCAAGGCTTCCTGCCTATACACAGTTCATTCCAGGACACTCTCCCATCCAATCTTGTCATCCTTTAATCTCAGCGAAACACCTCCTACCTCTAGTTCTAGATTCTACCCAAAATTCAGAAGGATGCCCTCCCCACCTTTTCCATCCAGATTACATAGAGATACTACTTTGGGTTCTATTCACACCACCCAGACAGAGACTCTGCTCTCTAGAGTCCTCTGTCCCACAAAGGTCAGATGAACAGGAGGGAAGGACAGACAGATATCTGGCTCCAGTGTAAGAAGGAGGTTCTGAAGAGCTGGAGGGAGAGGAGTCGAGCTGCTTATCTGGTTGCAGACCGGCTTGTACTTGACCCTCAGCTTGTTCAGGATCTTCTCCAGCTGCTGTGATTGAAGTTGGACACCCCAATGGACTTGATCAGCCCTGTGTCCTTACACTTCTCCAGGGCCTGGGAGGGAGGGGTGGTGAGCAGTCACTTGGAATGGGCAAGAACAAGAATAAATGCTGAAAAAATCAACAAACATGGTCACCATCAAGAATTAGCATTGAGTATCAAGAGGAAAAAGGAAAGAAAGTCATCACATCAGTTGAACAATTACTATTTCTGCCTTAAAAAAAAAAAAAAAAAACGAAGAAGGCATATCACATGCAAGGAAAGAAATGCCTTGTCTTCATTGTCCAAAATTCTCCATCTCATTCCTCTATGTGAACATTTCAGCAATGGTTTCCTCCCCTCAACCCCAGCAACCCAGCCCTTAGATTCATGAACTGCTGAGTCTGATGGTCCACAGCCCATTCTCACAGGTGGAAGAGATGAAGGAGGTTCTCCCTCTCCCGGCTTCTCCACTGCTTCTCTCCTCCCTGGACTCACCTCCCACGTGTGACAGATCCAAGGAATCAAATATCAATTTTTGATTTTCATCTTTTGGAAATAATTCCTCCCCTGGATGGAACAGAAGCAGGCATATTAGAGATGTGACAAAATAATTTCTCCACGATTAGCCAGGCTGCCAGGCACCAGGAATTAAATCTCCATGAGGTAGGTTTATAACTTTCTACATACTAGTATTTGCAATGTGATTTGTGTTTGGAGTTGTAAGCAATGTCTATAGGAAGGAGGCTTATTCTATTCTCTTACACTTATTACGTTACAAAAAATACAATTTTTCTATGTTCTTAAAGGGATTTCCATGACTTCTGTGAATTATGTCTGTTTCCTGTACTTGCCTCTCTTGAAATGTCTCTGGTCTGAGAATGGCAGTAAGTTCCATGCCATAATTTCCAGAATAAAAATTGCAAATGACTCCTGGGCTAGATAATCAGGTTTCCTTTTCTCTTCAAGCATCAGATGTCCTAGAGCAGGCATGTGAACCAGCAAGGCTCTTGTTAGGCTGATATGGAAGGTGGAAGATCCAGACATACTCTCAAATATTCATGACCATTAGGCTTGAAAAGCCTCCAAAACCATATTTGCCATCAATGGAAATGTTCAGTAAAAATATAGTAATGTCATGATAAGGAATAGAAAAAGGAGACATTTCTGAAGAGTCCTGCAAATCCTCAAATCTCTCTGTGTCTGAGATTTGCAACTACATAGTCCACTAAGCTTTTTTGCATCAGATGACTTGAGTTGATTTCTGTAACTTGAAATCAAGAATGCAAAGTAAACCTTTCCTTTTTTTTAATTCTTTTTTTTAAATTGAAGGATCAACGTTTTACAGAATTTTGTTTTCTGTCAAACCTCAACATGAATCAACCATAGGTAAACATATATCTCCTCCCTTTTCAACCTTCTCCCCATCTCCCTCCAAATTCTACCCCTCTAGGTTGATACAGTGCCCCATTTGAGTTTTAAGCAAAACATTCTTAATGACTAGTTGCAGTCTACAAATCTCATTGTAAAGTAGGGCAGGACTGTAGACAATGTCTCCCAATTCCCTATAAAGGTAGAAGGTTTAGGCTCACCAAGAGGGAGCACCACCAAAACTGCTCAAGTTAAAAGGATGAAAGACAAGATAAAGTTATCATGTTCAATGTAAGGCAGTGTCATGCTCACTACGACTTCACCAAATTCTTGGTTCATGAAATCCCCAGAGACTCAGGAGTCATAACCAGGACTGTGTGCAGAACTTACCTATTTCTACTTCTTCAAGTTTTTCAGGCAGAGACTCTAGATTATTAACTCCTTTGTCTGGGAGGCATGTAACAGATTCAAAGAAACTCGGTAAATAGATGACCACAAATGATTATGTGGGAAATCCTACTCTAGTGTAATCATCCCTTCAATCTGCTAAGAAAAATCTTAATTCAACCATCCATGCAAGTTGATGCGTATTCTTTTTTTTATTTATTTATTTTAGTTGGAGACTAATTACTTTACAATATTGTAGTGGTTTTTACCATACATTGATATGAATCAGCCATGGGTTTACATGTATTCCCCATCCTGAGCCCCCATCCCATCCCTCTGGATCATCCCAGTGCACCAGCCCTGAGCACCCTGTCTCATCCATCAAGCCTGGACTGGTGATATGTTTCATATATGATAATATACATGTTTCAAGGCTATTCTCCCAGATCATCCCACCCTCACGTTCTCCCACAGAGTCCAGAAGACTGTTCTATACATCTGTGTCTCTTTTGCTGTCTCGCATATAGGTCATCGTTACCATCTTTCTAAATTCCATATATATGTGTTAGTATACTGTATTGGTGTTTTTCTCTCTAGCTTACTTCACTCTGTATAATTGGCTCCAGTTTCACCCACCTTATTAGAACTGATTCAAATGTATTCTTTTTAATGGCTGAATAATACTCCATTGTGTATATGTACCACAGCTTTCTTATCCGTTCGTCTGCTGATGGGCATCTAGGTTGCTTCCATGTCCTGGCTATTATAAACAGTGCTGCGATGAACATTGGGGTACACGTGTCTCTTTCAGTTCTGGTTTCCTCAGTGTGTATGCCCAGCAGTGGGATTGCTGGGTCATATGGCAGTTCTATTTCCAGTTTTTTAAGGAATCTCCACACTGTTCTCCATAGTGGCTGTACTAGTTTGCATTCCCACCAACAGTGTAAGAAGGTTCCCTTTACTCCACACTCTCTCCAGCGTTTATTGTTTGTAGATTTTTGCATAGCAGCCATTCTGACTGGCATGAGATGGTACCTCATTGTGGTTTTGATTTGCATTTCTCTGATAATGAGTGATGTTGAGCATCTTTTCATGTGTTTATTAGCCATCTGTATGTCTTCCTTGGAGAACTGTCTCTTTAGTTCTTTGGCTCATTTTTTGATTGGGTCATTTATTCTTCTGGAATTGAGCTTCAGGAGTTGCTTGTATATTTTGGGGATTAATTCTTTGTCAGTTGTTTTGGTTGCTATTATTTTCTCGGATTCTGAAGGCTGTCTTTTCACCTTGCTTATTGTTTCCTTTGTTGTACAGAAGATATTAAGTTTAATTACGTCTCATTTGTTTATTTTTGCTTTTATTTTCACTACACTGGGAGGTGGGTCATAGAGGATCCTGCTGTGATTTATGTCGGAGAGTGTTTTGCCTATGTTTTCCTCTAGGAGTTTTATAGTTTCTGGCCTTACATTTAGATCTTTAATCCATTTTGAGTTTATTTTTGTGTATGATGTTAGAAAGTGTTCTAGTTTCATTCTTTTGAAAGTGGTTGACCAGTTTTCCCAGCACCACTTGTTAAAGAGATTGTCTTTTCTCCATTGTATATTCTTGCCTCCTTTGTCAAAGATAAGGTGTCCATAGGTGCATGGATTTATCTCTGGGCCTTCAATTTTGTTCCATTGATCTATATTTCTGTCTTTCTGCCAATACCATACTGTCTTAATGACTATAGCTTTGTAGTAGAGCCTGAAGTCAGGCAGGTTGATTCCTGTAGTTCCATTCTTCTTTCTCAAGATTGTTTTGGCTAATCGAGGTTTTTTTGTATTTCCACACAAATTGTGAAATTATTCTAGTTCTCTGAAAATACCATTGGTAGCTTGATAGGGATTGCATTGAATCTACAGATTGCTTTGCGTAGTACACTCATGTTCACTATATTGATTCTTATGATCCATGAACATGGTATATTTTTCCATCTGTTTGTGTCATCTTTGACTTCTTTCAGCAGTGTTTTATAGTTTTCCATATATAGGTCTTTTGTTTCTTTAGGTAGATATATTCCTAAGTATTTTATTCTTTTCACTGCAATGGTGAATGGAATTGTTTCCTTAAATTCCCTTTCTGTTTTCTCATTGCTAGTGTATAGGAATGCAAGGGATTTCTGTGTGCTGATTTTATATCCTGCAACTTTACTGTATTCACTGATCAGCTTTAGTAATTTTCTGGTGCAGTCTTTAGGGTTTTCTATGCAGAGGATCATGTCATCTGCAATCAGTGAGAGTTTTACTTCTTCTTTTCCAATTTGGATTCGTTTTATTTCTTTTTCTGCTGATTGCTGTGGCCAAAACTTCCAAAACTATGTTGAATAGTAGTGGTGAGAGTGGGCACCCTTGTCTTGGTCCTGACATTAGGGGAAATGCTTTCAATATTTCACCATTGAGGATAATGTTTGCTGTGGGTTTGTCATATATAGCTTTTATTATGTTGAGGTATATTCCTTCTATTCCTGCTTTCTGGAGAGTTTTTATTATAAATGGATGTTGAATTTTGTCAAAGGCTTTCTCTGCACCTATTGAGAAAATCATACGGTTTTTATCTTTCAATTTGTTAATGTGGTGAATTACATTGATTGATTTGCAGATATTGAAGAATCCTTGCATCTTTGGGATAAAGCCCACTTGGTCATGAAGTATGATCTTTTTAATATGTTGTTGGATTCTGTTTACTAGAATTTTGTTAAGGATCTTTGCATCTATGTTCATCAGTGATATTGGCTTGTAGTTTTCTTTTTTGTGTGGCATCTTTGCCTGGTTTTGGTATTATGATGATGGTGGCCTCATTGAATGTGTTTAGAAGTTTACCTTCCTCTGAAATTTTCTGGAAGAGTTTGAGTAGGATAGGTGTTAACTCTTCTCTAAATTTTTGGTAGAATTCAACTGTGAAGCCGTCTGCTCTTGGGCTTTTGTTTGCTGGAAGATTTCTGATTACAGTTTCAATTTCCATGCTTGTGATGGGTTTATTAAGATTTTCTATTTCTTCCTGGTTCAGTTTTGGAAAGTTGTGGTTTTCTAAGAATTTGTCCATTTCTTCTAAATTGTCCATTTTATTGGCATATAGTTGCTAATAGTAGTCTCTTAGCATCCTTTGTATTTCTGTGTTATCTGTTTTGACTTCTCCATTTTAATTTCTAATTTTGTTGATTTGATTCTTCCCCCTTTGTGTCTTGATGAGTGTGGCTAATGGTTTGTCAATTTTGTTTATCTTCTCAAAGAACCAGTTTTTGGCTTTGTTGATTTTTGCCATGGTCTCTTTGTTTCTTTTGCATTTATTTCTGCCCTAATTTTTAAGACTTCTTTCCTTCTACTAACCCTGGGGTTCATCATTCCTTCCTTTTCTAGTTGCTTTAAGTGTAGAGTTAGGTTATTTATTTGACTTTTTTCTTGTTTCTTGAGGTAAGCCTTTATTGCTATGAACCTTTCCCTTAGCACTGATTTACAGTGTCCCATAGATTTGGGGTTGTTGTGTTATCATTTTCGTTCATTTCTATGCATATTTTGATTTCTTCTGTGATTTGTTGGTTATTCAGAAGAGTGTTGTTTAGCCTCCATATGTTGGAATTTTGAATAGGCTTTTTTCACTGTAATTGAGATCTAATCTTACTGCATTGTGGTCAGAAAAGATGCTTGGAGTAATTTCAGTATTTTTTAATTTACCAAGGCTAGATTTATGGCCCAGGATGTGATTTATCCTGGAGAAGGTTCCGTGTGCACTTAAGAAAAAGGTGAAAGTCTTTGTTTTGGGATGAAATGTCCTATAGATATCAATTAGGTCTAGCTGGTCCATTGTGTCATTTTAAGTTTGAGTTTCCTTGTAATTTTCTGTTTAGTTGACCTATCCATAGGAGTGAGTGGGGTATTAAAGTCCCCCACTATTATTGTGTTATTGTTAATTTCCACTTTCATACTTGTTTGCATTTGCCTTACATATTGTGGTGCTCCTATGTTGGGTACATATATATTTATTTATAATTGTTGCATCTTCTTCTTGGATTGATCCTTTAATCATTATGTAGTGTCCTTCTTTGTCTCTTTTCATAGCCTTTATTTAAAGTATATTTTATCTGATATGAGTATTGCTACTACTCCTTTTTTTTGGTCTCCATTTGCATGAAATATCTTTTTCCAGCCCTTAACTTTCAGTCTGTATGCGTCCCTTGTTTTGAGGTGGGTGCCTTGTAGACAGCATATATAGGGGTCTTGTTTTTGTATCCATTCAGCCAGTCTTTGTCTTTTGGTTGGGGCATTCATCCCATTTACTTTAAAAGTAATTTTTGATAAGCATGGTCTTGTTGCCATTTACTTTGTTGTTTTGGGTTTGAGTTTATATGTACTTTCTGTGTTTCCTGTCTAGAGAAGATCCTTTGGCATTTGCTGAAGTGCTGGTTTGGTGGTGCTGAATTCTCTCAGCCTTTGCTTGTCTGTAAAGTTCTTGAATTCTCCTTCATATCTGAATGAGATCCTTGCTGGGACCTGGGTTGTAGGTTTTTCTCTCATCACTTTAAGTATGTCCTGCCATTCCCTTCTGGCCTGTAGAGGTTCTCATGAAAGATCAGCTGTTATCCTTATGAGAATCCCCTTGTTTGTTATTTGTTGTTTTTCCCTTGTTGCTTTAATATTTGTTCTTTGTGTTTGATCTTTGTTAACTTGATTGATATGTGTCTTGGGGTGTTTCACCTTGGGTTTATCATGTTTGGGACTCTGGGTTTCTTTGACTTGTGTGAGTATTTCCTTCCCCATTTTATGGAAGTTTTCAACTATTGTCTCCTCGAATATTTTCTCATGGCCTTTCTTTTTGTCTTCTTCTTCTGGGACTCCTATAATTCGAATGTTGGGGCATTTCACATTGTCCCAGAGGTCTCTGATGTTGTCCTCATTTCTTTTAATTCTTTTTTTCTCTCTCTCTGCTTCATTTATTTCTACCATTCTATCTTCTACCTCACTTATCCTGTCTTCTGCCTCCATTATTCTACTGTTGGTTCCCTCCAGAGTGTTTTTTATCTCATTTATTGCATTATTTTTTACCAAGGTGTACAAAGGGATGTTCTTATATGAGGATCCATTGTTGATGATCACCAAAATCAAGCTATTTAGCAGATCCCTCATCTCACTTACTTTACTTTAGGGGAGTTAGTAAGAAGATTTCACATCTACTCTCTACAAAATCTCAGGGTATCACCCATTATTTTTAACTATTGTCACAGTGTTGTCCATCAAGTTACCAACTTATTTGTCTTATCATTGAAGTTCTAGACTGTTGACCAATATTTTTCCATTTGTCGCAGATTTATCTCCAGCTTCTGGTCTTCATTTCTCTACTCTCTGTTTCTATAAGTTCCACTATTTTATATTCCACCTACAAAGAGACTCCCCTGGTGTTTCAGATGATAAAGTGTCTACCTACACTGTGGGAGACCTGGGTTAGATCCCTGGGTCGAGAAGATCTCCTGGAGGAGGAAACAGCAACCCACTCAAATATCTTGCCTGGAAAATTCCATGGACAGAGGAGCCTGGTAAGCTACAGTCCACGGGGTCCCAGTGAGTCAGACACGACTGAGCGACTTCACTTTCACTTTTCACAAAGAGATCATGTAGTATTTGTCTTTTTATTTCTGGCTTACTTCACTTAGCTAAAGTTCTCTCAGTTCACCTGTGTGGTTTCAAATTGCAGGACTAACAGTTTAAATGCTGAGTAATATTCCATTTCTTTTACATGTGTAGAATCTTTTCTATTACAAGGAGTTAGATAATTGGTGTAACCGCCCTCTGTTGGGTTCAGTCCTGGTCTTTCTTAAACATTCTGGCATTCGGGGAATGTACTGAGGAATGGACCAGTAAGCTTCAGTACTAACCTGAACACTTTACTCCTTGCACCCTACTTTGCACTAAAAAGTCCTGTCTTCTCTTTCCAAAATGCCTCTGAATATTTCCTTTGTTTTCCAAATGAAAAAAGTGAGATGCAAAGTTTCAGGATCAGACCTTGTCACTACTACATTCTCTAAAGACAAGATGGACAGCAAACTTTCTAGCTTCAGGTCTAGAGACTTGTCTGCTAGACCCTTTTTTGTCCAAGCACTGAAAACTACACTTTAATAAAAAGACATTGCAACACCCAAGGGATTCATTACAAAACCTGGCCTGCAAGATGGTAGCTTATCCTCTCAAATGACACTATATTTTGCATTAGAAGAAGTTTCCAAGCAGCAACCAAAGTACAAGGCAAAACACAGTTGGAGTGTCTTGCCTGGCACCTACCAGGTACCCCACGGTAGAGAAACAATTCTCTCCAATTAGTTCCTATTCACCTCATCCTTAGGACCTTCCACCTCAAATACTTCTCTGGGTCATGTCTTTTTGGAAGGAGGAAGAGTTCTGGAATAAAACATACAGAGAAACCTGGCCATTGCAAAGGCCCTCAAAGCAAAGCAGTTGACAGTCAGTGATCTTGACAGTCAAGTCTCATCTCTTCTGCCAAGCTGGGAAAGAGATGGAAACTGGAGGGGAACCCAGAGTAATCTGCAGGTGAGCACAGCCTCAGACCCTGATGCAGAGTGAAGACTGAGTGCTCTCCCCTTTCACAGGGCATGGTTCTAGCCTGATTAGTGGAACCACGTCACCCTCCCAGAGTCCTCCAGGAACTCAATGCTTGACAACCCAAGTCCCTTTTGCTCATGTTACATCCACTACTATTTATACCTGAACCCCAAATCACCTCTGTTACCTTTTTAGTTTCTCTGGCCTCTAGGATACATTGCTTGTTTCTAATCTGAATAAGCAGACTGATATTTTCTTCTGCCTTCACAGGTTATAAATAACAGGAGGTTAACACCCCAGCCAACTATCCAATGTTAGCAGATACATTGGAGGAGGAGAAGGATTAAACCAGTGCCCATAGAGTAAGAAGAGAATTGAAGCCAGTTACATTTTTTTTTGATCAGAAAGAAAAACTTACGTTATATAAAAATGAAATGTGCCAAACAATTATTGACCAAACTTTACACAGAAACCTCCACACACCAGTCATTTCACTTTTCTAATTATGAAGCCCACTTTTGATCAAATATCAATTGAACCAACTGCTTCATAGTACAGAAAGACATACTAGTCACACAATTAGAAAGTGTTGATTATTAAGCATTTTCTAAAATGTAATCTCTTAGTAGAGAATCAAAATGTGAAACAAACCAAACTTCGCCTTTAAATTTTCCAGCAGCAAAATTATTTTGTTTTACACACCTATGGTGGTAGAGGTATAGTCAGTAAGTCATGTCTGACTCTTTTACAACCCCATGGACTGTATCCTGCCAGGCTCCACAGTTCATGGAATTTCCCGGCTAGAATACTGGAGTGGGTTGCCATTTCCTACACCACAGTATCTTCCTGATCCAGGGATCAAACCCAAGTCTCTTGTGTCACTTACATTGGCAGGCGAATTCCTACCCCTAGGCCCCCTGAGAAGCCCTTACAGACCTGACTAGGGTGAAATTCTGAAAAGGACACTAAAACCAGACAGTTTGGCAAAGTGTTTATTGGTATTAATCATTAACAATGTTTTGATACCATGTGCAAGTTCAAACAGACTTGGCTATTTATACCTTGTACTAAGTTACATAACTTTTTAGAGTACTCTTATAATGTAACCAGTACATATTTTACACAGTGTGTTATCATGCTAAATATTATTCATAAAATAAAAACCTACAAACAACTGAAATTGCAACAAATTTGGGAAAAGTAAGGGAAATCATGATGCACTGGTACAAGGGGATGTTGTGAAGAAAAATTCATTTTATCACATAGAGTGATGTCAGCAAAATAGTGAGCTAAGAGGAGTGAAGTCTCCCTTGGAAAGGGAAGTATGGAAAGAGAAAGTAGCTGGAAAATGTCGTAGGAGTTCTGGGAACCAGTCAAAAAAACCATCTACAGTAACAACGTGAATGCATAACTAGCAAAGGTCAGAACTGTGGAAGGACATTTTCGTACATTCTCTCACCTCTCCCCTGACTTGAACAGAGCCATCTTGCTCTGTAAAGGGCAGCGGCTCAGCACCCTGTTGTCTCCCTCAAAGCAGACTCATTGCAGAAATCCTCGAGTGCAGTATTCTCCCCTATTTGTGGCTTGCCTAGAAACTGGTATCCATTTCACTTAACTCTGAGCTTGAACTGAAGAGCAGCAGGAGTGGCTCGTTAAAGCTTCAGGGGGACTAGATATATATGGGACCAGGGCCAGGGACAAAGTGTGGAGACACACACAAGACCATGTAAAACCCTGATAGAACTGGGGTGTGGATTTGGGGAATAGCAAGGCATCCAAAATCACTGCAGATGGTGACTGCAGCCATGAAATTAAAAGACGCTTACTCCTTGGAAGAAAAGTTATGACCAACCTAGATAGTATATTCAAAAGCAGAGACATTACTTTGCCAACAAAGGTCCATCTAGCCAAGCCTATGGTTTTTCCAGTAGTCATGTATGGATGTGAGAGTTGGACTGTGAAGAAGGCTGAGCACTGAAGAATTGATGCATTTGAACTGTGGTGTTGGAGAAGACTCTTGAGAGTCCCTTGGACTGCAAGGAGATCCAACCAGTCCATTCTGAAGATCAGCCCTGGGATTTCTTTGAAGGGAATGATGCTAAAGCTGAAACTTCAGTACTTTGGCCACCTCATGTGAAAAGTTGACTTATTGGAAAAGACTCTGATGCTGGGAAGGATTGGGGGCAGGAGGAGAAGGGGACGACCGAGGATGAGATGGCTGGATGTCATCATTGACTCGATGGACGTGAGTCTGAGTGAACTCCGTGAGTTGGTGATGGACAGGGAGGCCTGGCGTGCTGTGATTCATGGGGTCCCAAAGAGTCGGACATGACTGAGTGACTGAACTGAACTGAACTGAAGGCATTCAAAAACAATCATAAATTTCCCAGGATCAGAAAGCCACTCATGCTCCAGGTATGTTGTTGACTTATAAATGACCTGAGATTCCCTTTGTTTTCTGTTGAGCTGACCCAAGAACCAGGCACATGCCATGTCAGCTAGTGAAGCACAATCAGGATGTGGTACAAATCTGCAAAGAGTGGGTGTGCTGTGCTTTTCCAAGTTCCCAGTCATGAACACACAGAAGGCGACAAAGAGAAGGTGTATAATAAAGAAAGGTGAAACAAGAAAGCTAACAACAACAACAAAAAAGACAGAGAGGAAAAGAGAGAGAAAAACATGAGCCATGGAACAGTTTTTGTTATTGTTTAGTCGCTACGTCAGACCCCTCTATTGCAACCCAATGGACGGTAGCCTCACAGGTTTTTCTGTCCATGGGATTCTGCAGGGAAGAATACTGGAGTTGACTGCAATTCCTTTTCCAGTGGATCTTCCTGGACGAGATCCAACCCACTTCTACTGCATTGGCAGGCAAATTCTTTACCACTGCCCTACCTGGGAAGCCTGATCCATGAAAGGAAAAAAAAAAAAAAATGGCACCAACTCTTCCTGAACAATCACAGGAGCTACACTTAGCGAACAGTGAGTGTCACAACTGTCCTGGGAGGAGCTCCAGGTGGGCAAGAGGACACTGAGCTCAGCTCCCCCAGGAGCACATCAGGGTCACATCTCCTAATAACACACGACACCAGCAGGAAGTCCCCTCCACACCAAGGCTGTAAAGAACCAGCCCCACTGAACTGGGTGGGAAGGGAAGAGATGCCAGCAGATCAGGACTGAGCCCCTGGGAAGACCCCAGATGAGGAGAGGAGGACAGGGGCTCAGAGGTCCTCCCTGGAGAGACCCGTGCACACCACACACTTGGCACTGCAGCTCTGGCACAACCCTGAGTGGTCTCAGCCCCACAGCTGCTGTGAACCCAGGGGGACCCGCAGGAGACCCAGAAACCTGACTCCTCTCCTGAGACATGAACCTGTTCCTGCTCCTGGAACAGGTTGAGGGGGTGGCCAGATGCTGCCCAGGACTTGGCCAGTTTACTGAGCAGCCCATGTGCCCCCCAGCCCATAAATGCCCCCTTAGCACCACTGGATCCAGCTCACTCCCACTGGGGCAAGGCCACCCATGCTGGGCAGAGTGGGCAGTGGTGGATACAGATCCAGCTCAGACCAACAGGATGTCTGGATTGGGCAGGGCTGCCTTCAGAGAGGGGCCCAAGGAGCAGTGTTCTGGAAATATCCTTCTCCACTTCTCTCACAGTAAAGTCTTTTTAAAACCTATATGACAAGGACCCCCTGCCCCACCAGCTCTCTGACTTGCCTTTAGCTCCTGTCTCCCCACCTCACTAAACTCCACCCACATCAGCAGACTTGTTGGCTCTTAAATGTTCCATGAACACTCTTCCTTCCTGGAATAAGCATTTTCTGTTTCAGAGAAATGCAGGGAGCCACTTTCTCTATGTTTCAAGGCTGTTTTGTACAAATGAAAAAGTTGTGTGGAATGAAGTGCAGTTGATACCTCTGTCTAACAGAAGTACAGAAATGGGAGAGATTGTGCTGAATTTCTCAACAGATATTTCTAACAGTTAAATTCTCCTGATTTCATTCACAGTCTCATTCTCCATGAGACTAACAACTCAAGACATTTCTCATTTCACTTATTTACATTTGTTGATATGACAATGTCTTTCTAAAGAATGTTCAGTAAAGTTTTGCTGAATGACCACTGAATAAACTCAAAATATGTAAGGATTCATCAAAATGCTGAGCACAGGCAGACAAATAAGAAATTACATAAATGACTAAGATGTGCTGCTTGCTATACAGGAAGCAAAATATATTACTAGATTTTTAAAATCATATTTTTAGCTTACCAAGATACTTAGGCTATGTTTGAAAAGAAGCATACAACCTGTAAATGAAGTTTGTTTGTCTTTGTAAAGAAACAAATGCACATATGTGTCTAGGAAAATTACAAGGTAAATGCACCAAAGGTAAGTATTATCAAATGGGTAAACACGACTGATCTTTATTTCCTATCCTGTCCCTTTTCTATCTAAATATTCTGTCATATATATGTATTATTTCAATGACAGGAAAGAAAGAGCATTCTTACTTTAAAGTCTATGCTGTTTCATAAACTGTTTATTTTTAAAAAGAAAGGCATGGTTTCAGAAGTTCAGACACTTTATTTAAACTTCTTCATCAAACACAAAAATATTCACCACCCCAGAAGTAAAGTTATCGAAGAACCACAGTGAGTTGATCAATATTCTTCAGAGAATGGATACTCAGGGTGACTGACACCACTGGAAGACAAAGAGATAGACTCATTTATGAAATCTGGCTTCATATATTAATATAATAACTATATTCTTTTTATTCTTATATAATAACTAATTGTTCTTCCTTATGTAAAAATAATTAAAAATTAAACATGTTCACTGGTCGCTGAAAGAATAGTGGGCTGCAGGCTTTGTGCCCTTTGTGTTTCCTGGCTCCCTGGGCTCTGAGAGGAGGTACACCAGGCACAGGGATTAGGGACACAAAGTAGTGAATCTATTCACCACAATGTCAACTGTGGGAATTTTACTGATGGGCTCTCCTGGTCCCCAGTCACATTTCTGTTGATCAAGGATGGAGCCCTGGAAGAAACCTCTGGGGTGAGGTCTGCAGGAAGCACCTGGTTCACCCCTATGCTGGAAATCAGGACTCTTTCTAGACTTAAGCTTTTAAAAAGCTTAGTTCCCCTGCTCACCTCTCTGCTACAAAAAAACAAGAACGACTGTGTTTGTGAAACAGCCACTTACATAAGAAATTCATAGTATCTTATATTTCTGTTGAGGCCATCGATTGCTTTCATGTCTTCTGGAGTCAGTTCAAAGTCAAACACCTGGAAGGAAGGAACAATCATGTTAACCTCTCCCCCAGGGACCCAGCATCCCCCTGGGGACTGGAGGACTTTCCAGCTGGATGGAGACAAGAGGGGACAAGGAAGACGTGTCTGTCCTCAGCTTCCAGGAGAACAACCTGGGACCCTTGCTGAGTTCTCACCTCTCCTTCCCACACTTTCTCCTACTCTGTCCACCTCACTAACATTACCGTGTATCAATCCCTTATCTTTCTAAGTGAATCACTTGCGACAGGAAACAAACTAAAATCTTTTTCCAAACAAACTTCTGTGGACACTCCTGACTCGATACCTGAACCTGAGCTAACATTAGACTGATTTCCTCTCCCGAGCACGCCCTAAGGGTGACACCATTCAGCTGAAGCAGTGTGGGTGGAGGCTCCCCCTTGAAAGCCTATTCAAGAATCTGACTTCAAACTTACTCCTTACCTGTGAATAAATCTAACAAAACCTATATGTCAGTGCCTTAGTGGAGAAGATCTCTGTGCTGGGAAAATTCCCTGGAGAAGGAAATGGCAACCAACTTCAGTATTCTTGCCTGGAGAATCGCATGGACAGAGGAGCCTGATGGACTACAGTCCATGGGGTCGCAAGGAGTCACACACAACTGAAGCAACTAACACTTTAGTGGAGAAAGTTATGAAAAGTGTTTAAAATGTTAAAGAACAGCAACTTATTAAAAATTAACATCACAGTCATGAAAATAAAAGCTCAATTTTCTAAAGAAATGTATTTCTCCAGAGTGATCTAGTATTTCAGTGCAGCATGATCCAAGGAGTTAAACAAATATTCTTTTGTGGAAATCAGTAAAATGATACTAAATTTTAAATAAAAGAACCGTCAAGAGCAGTCAAGACATCTTTAAAGATGAATGTACCATTCTGAGAAAGAACACTTATTTTCCATTTTAAGAACACAGTACAAAGAACTGAATAAATAGAAGAGAAGGGCCAAGGCAGTCCTAAGATGGCGGAGGAATAGGATGGGGAGACCACTTTCTTCCCCACAATCATCAAAAGATCATTTGAATGCTGAGCAACTTCCACAAAACAACTTCTGAATACTGGTGGAGGACATCAGGCACCCTGAAAGGCAGCCCATTCTCTTTGCAGGGAGACAGGACAAAATATAAAAGACAAAAAGAGAGACAAAAGAGTTAGGGATGGAGACCCATCCTGCAGAGGGAGTCTTGAAGGAGAAGTTTCCAAACACCATGAAACCCTCTCACCAGCAAGTCTGCGGGGAGTTTTGGAATCTCAGAAGGCAACATAACCAGGAGGAAAAAAATAATCCACAGAATACATGCCTTCACTGCAATTCCCAGCAAAGAATAGCCCAGATGCTCATGTCTGCCACCAGTGCGTGGGGGCTGAACAGGGAGGCGGGGGTTACATTTTTAAGGTAAGGACTGGGCCTGAACGCTCTGAGGACAATCTGAGGGAACTAACCTGAGATAGCAACCCAAATCGTGGGTTAGCCAGAGAAAAAAAACAAAAGAAAGAGAGAACTTTCCTGCAAAAAGCTCTAACCAAAGGTACAGCCTGGCCTACTCATAAAACAAAGGACTGAGCGAATACCAAAGGAAAGCTAGCTGGCTGTGGACAGGCCCATCCCCCTGCCAGAGGCAGACTGGCTGGCAGGCAACAGCCAGAGCCAGAAAGTGAGGGGCAATCTCAGCCCCAGAGATGGCATTCTCCACCAAATTGTGAGCAGGCTTCCAGTTGCTAACAAAGTCTTCCTGGGTTCCTGGAAGGTTGACATCTGCCAGGAGGGTTTCAGCCTGAGATCAGCTCCCCAGAAGAGACACAAGGCACATATGAGAAGGCGCTTTCACTGCGTACCCTGGAAACCGAGCAGCTGGGACCAGGGAGGTGATTAAGATGCACAGCACCCCCTGGGACAGTGCACTCACCACGCACCTGGTCACTTGAGCTCCTTGGACCTGGGAAGGGCATAAAACGAAGGCCCACCCAAGTCTTTGCCTTTGCTAAGTACACAAGAACCTGAACCTGAGCAGCTTAGACCCAGGAAGTGCATGCAACCCCAGGCCCACTTTGGACAGTTCCCCTGCAGAGCAACTTGGAGCCTGAGCAGTGTAGACTGGGAAAGCATGCACCGCCGTGAGCTGGGGCAAACCCAGTGTAGCCCAGACACTGAAAGCACTCCCCATACGTACCAGTGATATTTGTTTGCAGTGTTCTGCCCTCCCCACAGCATAACTGAGCAAGTGAGCCTAAATAAGTGACCATTTTCACGCCCTTGTGTCAGGGCAGAAATTAGACACTGAAGAGACTTGCAAACAGAGGAAGCCAATAAACAAAGAAGAGGGAACCGTTCTGGAAGTGAGAGGTGCAACAGATTAAAACCCTGTAGTTAGCATTGACTAGCCATTGGAAGGTGCCTATAGATCTTGAGAAGAAGTATAAGTTGGAAGAAGGAACTATCTGAAACTGAACTGACCCCACACTGCCCTCAAGAGCTCCAGAGAAATTCCTAGGTATATTTTTACTATTATCATTTTTTAGTTTATTTTTATTTTTTTATTTTTAAGTTCTTTATTACTCCTTCAATTTTCATTTTTATAACCTACTATTACCTTGCAAAAAAAAAAAGACCCTATTTTTAAAGCAAACTTCACATTTTTTTTTATAGTTTTTTGATTGCTTTTGTTTTGTATTTTTGATATTGTATTTTTGAGAGTCTAACTTCTATCCTAGATTTTTAATCTTTGCTTTTTGGTATTTGTTATCAATTTTGTACCTTAAGAATCTAATCTTCAGTATCCATTTTCACTTAGGGGTGTGATTACTGGCTTATTTGCTCTCCTCCTTTTTGACTCTTCCTTTTCTCCCCCAGGTCACCTCTATTTCCTCCCTCCCCCTTCTCTTCTCTGCTGAACTCTGTGAATCTCTCCGGGTGTTCCAGGCTATGGAGAACACTTAGGGAACTGATTAGTGGCTAGATTGTTCTCTCCCCTTTTGACTGTCCCCTCTTCTCCTCCTTTTTACCTCTATCTCCCTTCTCCCTCTTCTCTTCTCTCCTCTATGTAACTCCATGAACCTCTCTGGGTGTTCCAGACTGTGAAGAACACATAGGGAATTGATTACTGGCCAGATTGCTCTCTCCCCTTTTGATTTTCCCTCTTCTCCTTTTGATCACCTCTACCTCCCTCCTCCCTCTTCTCATCTCCATGTAACTCTGAGAAGTTGTCTGGGTGTCCCTCACTGTGGAGAATCTTTTCACCATTAACCTAGATGTTTTATCATCTATGCTGTATGGATGGAGAAGTCTTGAGGCTACTATAAGAACAAGACTGAAAGCCAGAGGCAGGAGGCTTCAATCCAAAACTTAAGAACACCAGAGAACTCCTGACTGCAGGGAACATTAATCAATAAGAGCTCATCCAAAAGCCTCCATACTTACACTGAAACCAAGCTCCACCCAAGAGCAACAACTTCCAGAGCAAGACCTACAATGCTAATTCTCCAGCAATGCAGGAACATAGCCCTGAGCATTAAAATGCAGGCTGTCCAAAGTCACACCAAACACACAGACATCTCAAAACGCACTACCAGACACTTCATTGCACTCCAGAGAGAAGAGATCCAGCTCCACCCACCAGAACACTGGTTCAATCTTCCCTTCCTCCCCTTGTCAAGGAAACTTTGACAAACCACTAGTCCAACCCCACCCACAGGGAGCAACCTCCACAATAAAGAGGAACCATAAACTTCCAGCATATAGAAAAGTCACTCCAAACAGAGCAATCTAAACAAAATGAAAAGGCATAGAAATATTCAGCAGGTAAAGGAATATGATAAATGCCCACCATACCAAACAAAAGATGAAGATACAGGGAGTGTACCAGAAAAAGAATTCAGAATAATTGTAGTAAAGATGATTCAAAATCTTGAAAACAAAATAGAGTTGCAGATAAATAGACTAGAGACAAGGATTGAGAAGATGCAAGAAATGTTTAACAAGGAGCTAGACAAAATAAAGAGTCAATCAATAATGAATAATGCAATAACTGAGATCAAAAGCACTCTGGAGGGAACAAACAGTAGAATAACTGAGGCGAAGATAAGATAAGTGAGGTGGAAGATAGGATGGTGGAAATAAATGAAGCAGAGAGGAAAAAAGAATTAAAAGAAATGAGGACAATCTCAGAGACCTCTGGGACCATGCTAAATGCCCCAACATTCTAATCACAGGTGTCCCAGAAGAAGAGGACAAAAATAAAAGCCATGAGAAATTACTTGAGGAGATAATAGTTGAAAACTTCCCCAAAATGGGGAAGGAAATAGCCACCCAAGTGCAAGAAACCCAGAGAGTCCCAAACAGGATAAACCCAAGGTGAAATACCCCAAGACCCACATTAATCAAATTAACAAAGATCAAACACAAAGAGCAAATATTAAAAGCAGCAAGGGAAAAGAAACAAATAACACACAAGGGGATTCTCATAAGGATAACAGCTGATTTTTCAATAGAACCTCTTCAGGCCAGAAGGGAATAGCAGGACATACTTAAAGTGTTGAAAGAGAAGAACCTACAACTCAGATTACTATACCCAGCAAGGATCTCATTCAAATATGAAGGAGAAATTAAAGTCTTTACAGACAAACAAAAGCTGAGAGAGTTCAGCACCACCAAACCAGCACTTCAACAAATGCTAAAGGATCTTCTCTAGACAGGAAACACAGTTTATAAACCCAAACCCAAACAATAAAGTAAATGGCAACAGGACCATACTTATCAATAATTACCTTAAAAGTAAATGGGATGAATGCCCCAACCAAAAGACAAAGACTGGCTGAATGGATACAAAAACAAGATCCCTATATATGCTGTCTATAAGAGACCCACCTCAAAACAAGGGACACATACAGACTGAAAGTTAAGGGCTGGAAAAAGATGTTTCACACAATTGGAGACCAAAATAAAGCAGGAATAGCAATATTCATATCAGATAAAATAGACTTTGAAATAAAGGCAGTGAAAAGAGACAAAAAAGGACACTACATAATGATCAAAGGATCAATCCAAGAAGAAGATATAACAATTATAAATACATATGCACCCAACATAGGAGCACTGCAATATGTAAGGCAAATGTTAACAAGTATGAAAGAGGAAATTAACAGTAACACAATAATAGTGGGAGACTTTAATACCCCCACTCACACCAATGGATAGATCAACTAAACAGAAAATTAACAAGGAAACACAAACTTTAAATGATACAATAGAACAGTTAGACCTAATTGATATCTATAGGACATTTCATTCCAAAACAATGAATTTCACCTTTTTCTCAAGTGCATACGGAACCTTCTCCAGGATAGATCACATCCTGGGCCATAAATCTATCTTTGGTTAAATCAAAAACATTTAAATCATTTCAAGCATCTTTTCTAATCACAATGCAGTAAGATTAGATGTCAACTACTGGAAAAAACTATTAAAAATACAAACTATTGGAGGCTAAACAACATGCTTCTGAATAACCAACAAATCACAGAAGAAATCACAATATGCATAGAAACAAAATATGCAGAGAAAACGAAAACACAACCACCCAAAACCTATGGGATTCAGTAAAAGCAGTGCTAAGGGAAAGGTTCATAGCAATATAAGCTTACCTCAAGAAACAAGAGAAAAATCAAATAAATAACCTAACTTTACACCTAAAGCAACTAGAAAGTAAGCACTCCAGGGTTAGTAGAAGAAAAGAAATCATAAAAATTACGGCAGAAATAAATGAAAAAGAAACAAAGGAGACTATAGCAAAAATCAACAAAACTGAAAGTTGGTTCTCTGAGAAGATAAATAAAATAGACCAACCATTAGCCAGACTCATCAAGAAAAAAAAAAAAAAAAAAAGGAGAAGGATCAAATCAACAAAATTAGAAATGAAAATGAAGAAATCACAATAGACAAAACAGAAATACAAAGGATCATAAGAGACTACTATCAGCAACTATATGTCAATAAAATGGACAACTTGCAAGAAATGGACGAATTCTTAGAAAGTATAACCTTCCAAAAACTGGGCCAGGAAGAAATAGAAAATCTTAACAGACCCATCACAAGCATGGAAATTGAAACTGTAATCAAAAATCTTCCAACAAACAAAAGCCCAGAACCAGATGGCTTCACAGGTGAATCCTACAAAAATTTAGAGAAGAGCTAACACCCATCCTACTCAAACTGAAGAGGAAATTGAAGAGGAAGGTAAATTGCCAAATTCATTCTATGAGGCCACCATCACCCTAATACCAAAACCAGAAAAAGATGCCACAAAGAAAGAAAACTACAGGCCAATATCACTGATGAACATAGATGCAAAGATCCTTAACAAAATTCTAGTAAACAGAATCCAACAACATATTAAAAAGATCATACATCATGACCAAGTGGGCTTTATCCCAGGGACGCAAGGATTCTTTAATATTTGCGAATCAATCAATGTGATACACCACATTAACAAATTGGAAAATAAAAAACATGATTATCTCAATAGATGTAGAGAAAGCCTTTGACAAAGTTCAACATCCATTTATGATAAAAACCCTCCAGAAAGCAGGCATAGAAGGAACGTATGTCAACATAATTAAAGCCATATATGATAACCTACAGCAAAGATTATCCTCATGGTGAAAAATTGAAAGCATTTCCCCTAATGTCAGGAACAAGACAAGGGTGCCCACTCTCACCGCTACTATTCAACATAATTTTGGAAGTTTTGGCCACAGCAATGACAGAAGAAAAAGAAAAAAAGGAATCCAGTTTGGAAAAGAAGAAGTAAAACTCTCACTGTTTGCAGATGACATCATCTTCTACATAAAAAAAAACCTAAATACACCACCAGAAAATTACTAGAGATAATCAATGCATTAGATTTAGTCAAGGCTATGGTTTTTCTAGTAGTGATGTATAGATGTGAGAGTTGGACTATAAAGAAAGCTGAGCACTGAAGGATTGATGCTTTTGCACTATGCTGTTGGAGAAGACTCTTGAGAATCCCTTGGATTGCAAGGAGATCTAACCAGTCCATCCTAAAGGCAATCAGTCCTGAATCTTCATTGGAAGGACTGATGCTGAAGCTGAAACTTCAATACTTTAGCCACCTGATGCGAGGTGCTGACTCATTGGAAAAGACCCTGCTGCTGGGAAAGACTGAAGGTGGGAGGAGAAGGGGATGACAGAGGATGAGATGGTTAGATGGCATCACTGATTCAATGGACATGAGTCTGGGTAAACTCCAGGAGTTGGTGATGGACAGGGATGTCTGTCGTGCTGCCTCCTTGGGGTTGCAAAGAGTCGGACACAACTGAGAGACTGAACTGAACTGAACTGAACTGAATCAATGGATATAGTAAAGTTGCAGGATATAAAATTAACACAGAGAAATCCCTTGCATCGCTATACACTAACAATGAGAAAACAAAAAGAGAAAGTAAGGAAACAATTTCATTCACCATTATGAAGAAAAGAATAAAATACTTAGGAATATATCTACTTAAAGTATCAGAAGACCTATACATAGAAAACTATAAAACACTGATGAAAGAAATCAAAAATAACACAAATAGATGGAGAAATATACCATGTTCATGGATTGGAAGAATCAATATAGTGAAAATGAGTATACTACCCAAAGCAATCTACAGATTCAATGCAATCCCTATCAAGCTACCAGCGGTATTTTTCACAGAACTAGAACAAATAATTTCACGATTTGTATGGAAATACAAAAAACCTCGAATAGCCAAAGCAATTTTGAGAAAGAAGAATGGAACTACAGGAATCAACCTGCCTGACTTCAGACTATAGTACAAAGCTACAGTCATTAAGACAGTATAGTACTGGCACAAAGACAGAAATATAGATCAATGGAACTAAATAGAAAGCCCAGAGATAAATCCATGCACCTATGGACAACTTATCTTTGACAAAGGAGGCAAGAATATACAACGGAGAAAAGACAATCTCTTTAACAAGTGGTGCTGGGAAAACTGGTCAACCACTTGTAAAAGAATGAAACTAGAACACTTTCTAACACCAGACACAAAACTAAAATCAAAATGGATTAAATATCTAAATGCAAGACAAGAATCTATAAAACTCCTAGAGGAAAACATAGTCAAAACCCACTCTGACATAAGTCACAGCAGGGTCCTCTAGGACCCACCTCCCAGAGTAGTGAAAATAAAAGCAAAAATAAACAAATGGGATCTAATTAAACTTAAAAGCTTTCGCACAACTAAGGAAACTATAAGCAAGGTGAAAATACAGCTTTCAGAATGGGAGAAAATAATAGCAAATGAAGCAACTGACAAAGAATTAATCTCAAAAATATAAAAGCAGCTCATGCAGCTCAATTCCAGATAAATAAACGACCCAATCAGAAAATGGGCCAAAGAATTAAACAGAAATTTCACCAAAGAAGACATACAGATGGGTAACAAACACAGGAAAAGATGCTAAACATCACTCATTATCAGAAAAAATGCAAATCAAAACCACAGTGAGGTACCATTGGTTCCTCATTGGTACTGCTATCTCACGCCAGTCAGAATGGCCACTATCACATGTCTACAAACAATAAATGCTGGAGATGGTGTGGAGAAAAGGGAACCCTCTTACACTAAATTGGTGGGAATACAAGCTAGTACAGCCACTCTAGAGAACAGTGTGGAGATTCCTTTAAAAACTGGAAATAGAACTGTCATACAAGCCAGCAACGTGACAAACAAATTTTCATTGTTTCCAAGGTACACAATGTGGGGTGTTTACAGTCCAAACAGCTTAAAATAATCACATAATGCAATTTCATCCATCAGAAAGAAGGTAATAAGGCACCATCTGTACAAGGTGAGAGGATAAATTGCAGACATAAGCACTGGAACTAAAATCTCTTTTTTTGTGTGTGTGTCCAGCTTTATTTTCTTGGGCTCCAAAATCACTACAGATGGTGACTGCAGCCATGAAATTAAAATACCCTTGCTCCTTCTATGAAAAGCTATGACAAACCTGCAAAGCATATTATAAAGCAGAGATATTACTTTACTAACAAAGGTTCATATAGTCAAGCTATGGTTTTTCCAATAGCCGTGTATGGATGTGAAAGTGGACCATAAAGAAAACTGAGTGCCAAAGAACTGATGCTTTTGAACTGTGGTGTTGGAGAAGACTCTTGAGAGTCCCTTGGACTGCAAGGAGATCAAACCAGTCAATTGTAAAGGAAATCAGTCCTGAATATTCATTGGAAGGACTGATGCTGCAGGTGAAGCTCCAATATTTTGGCCACCTGATGCATAAGGGCTGACTCATTGGAAAAGACCCTGATATTGGGAAAGATGGAAGGCAGGAGGAAAGGAGGATGACAGAGGATGAGATGTTTGGACGGCATCACCGACTTAATTGACATGAGTTTCAGCAAGCTCCAGGAGATGGTAATGGACAGGGAAGCCTGGCATGCTGAAATCCATAGGCCATAAAGGGTCAGACATGACTGGGCGACTTAATTGAACAGAACTGAACCCTCTCCAGGGAGGCCACCTCTCCTGCTGCCACAGCAGGAAGAGAAAACCATCAGGAATACACACAAGGCATTCATGCACAAGGAAGAACAGGTAATTCATCTTGTCTCAAGGAAAGTCTCGAGATACAAAGAATATCCCTCATGAAGGCTATTCCATAGGAGCCCTGTGCCGAGAGCCCCACTCATCACCTGTATGTTCTCTTTGATCCGCTTCTTGTTGTAACTCTTGGCCAGAACCACAACCCCACGTTGTATCTGGTAGCGAAGGGCAACCACAGCTGGGGTTTGCTTGTGCTTTTTGGCAATGGCAGAGAGAACCGGGTCCTCCAAGAGAACGGGGAGGTTCGAGTTCACCCTAGAAAAAAATTCAGACATCCACAGGAGCTGAGACTAAGTATGCAGTTTGTGAGTAGTTTTCCCAAACAGATTAAGTAGGTCTGCTCTATACCAGTGCTTCTCAAAGTGTACCAGCATCATCAGTATCACCTGTGATCTTGTCAGATATAAAAATTACATGGCTAGCTGAAGACAAACTAAATCAGAATTTCAACTGTGTTACATCCCATTCTGTGTTTACAAAGCTCTTCAGATTATTTGGATGCATTATTGACCTGAGACCAGGATTGCTAAAGTTGTGGGTTGTTAAAAAAATTCTCAGAGGTTGTTTTGCATCTATAATCAAGGGCATGAACAGAGAACAGAAGGAAAAAAAAACAGGGCTTTTTTTAAAATTTCACTTTCCTAAGTGAATATTCCTAAGTGATAAATATTGAGTACTCTCAAAATCAGAGAAATCTATTCTATTATTTAGATAGATTATCTTCTTTAGATATATACCAAAATGGTTCAAGTTTAGTTTTTTCTATCATAATAGACCTGATTGCATATTATTATGTCAATTTTAGCGATAAGGTAAGTATGGCTTGGAATTTCTGTTTTTTGTTAATATCTGTATAAATCATTACATAAGCTTGTGTTTCTGGTTTCAGCTGGGGGATTATATATAGATTTTAATGCAGATATCTGTTAATGATGAGTCTACAAGCTAATACAATGTAGAAAAATGGCTGGGTGATAGGAAGATAGAAGAAAATAGTCCATCTGTCCCCTCACTCCCCTTTGCTTATGAGAGTTATCTTAGTACTGTATTTTAAAATATCTCATCAAAAATTGAATTTTAAGGAAACTCCCAGTTGTCTTCAGTAGTATTCAATACCATTGTTTTCCTCGTTGGGATCCCAGAGCACCATAGGCTACAAGGACAATATCATGTGACTTGCAGAAATCCAACAGTTTGCTCTGGTTGAGATAAGGGTGACATTCCACCTGTAGAATGTCAACAGAGAAGAGTGTCAGATTATTTGAAAAGGTAATATCAATATGACAGAGGCAGATTACAAGTTTTAAGTGCCTAAAGGAAAGTTTGCAACATTAAATGTAAATGGAAATATCAACATCTAGAGAGCAATAGAGAAAAGTGTGTTTATACAGTTAACTTTATGACAGACCATGGATGGGAGAACCAGTCCAAGTTGAGTAATAAAAAGATGTACTCTATATTTGAGTAGATATTCCCAGGTAAATGTTTTATCTTCTGTTAGCATCACCTTGAATCTTTAACTTCACCCTCTAACCTGGATGACTTTCATCATCTCCAGCACATTGTTCTATTCTGTGCTCCCTGTTGAGACTCATAAATGTTGAGACACCAAGACTAAGGATTCAGTCATCAGAACCCCACACAAACCCTTACCACCCATTTCAGCTGATTGGTTACTTTATTCATTTACTTTCCATTCAATGTTTTCATGGCTTCCTTCGTACACAAAGTTCATTCCAGGGCACTTTTCCATCCAATCTTATCATCCTTTAATCTCAGGAAAACACATCCTATCTCTAGTTGTAGGTTCTACCCACAATTTAGCAGGATGCCCTCCCTACCTTTTCCATCCAGACTACATCAGATAGAGATACCATTTGGGGTTCTATTCACACTATCCGGACAGCAACTCTACTCTCTAGAATCCTCTGTCCCACAAAGGCTGGAGGAACAGGAGGGGAGCACAGAAGCAGACATCAGGCTCCAGTGCAAGAAGGAGGCTATAAAGAGCAGGAGGGAGAGGGGCCGAGCTGCTCACCTGGTTGCAGATGGGCTTGTACTTGAGCCCGGCTTGTTCAGGATCCTCTCCAGCTGCTGGTGGTTGAAGTTGGACACCCCGATGGACTTGGTCAGCCCTGCGTCCTTACACTTCTCCAGGGCCTGGGAGGGAGGGGTGGTGAGCAGTCATTTGAAATGAGTGATACATCAAGAATAAATTAATAGCTGCGATCCAAAAGTCTGCAAGCAATAAATGCTGGAGAGGGTGTGGAGAAAAGGGAACCCTCTTACACTGTTGGTGGGAATGCAAACTAGTACAGCCACTATGGAGAACAGCGTGGTGATTCCTTAAAAAACTGGAAATAGAACTGCCTTATGACCCAGCAATCCCACTGCTGGGTATACACACTTAGGAAACCAGAATTGTAAGAGACACATGTACCCCAATGTTCATTGCAGCACTGTTTATAATAGCCAGGACATGGAAACAACCTAGATGTCCATCAGCAGATGAATGGATAAGAAAGCTGTGGTGCATATACACAATGGAGTATTACTCAGCCATTAAAAAGAATACATTTGAATCAGTTCTAATGAGATGGATGAAACTGGAGCCGATTATACAGAGTGAAGTAAGCCAGAAAGAAAAACACCAATACAGTATACTAACACATATATATGGAATTTAGAAAGATGGTAATGATAACCCTGTATGCGAGACAGCGAAAGAGACACAGATGTATAGAACGGACTTTTGGACTCTGAGGGAGAGGGAGAGGGTGGGATGATGTGGGAGAATGGCATTGAAACATGTATACTATCATGTAAGAAACGAATCACCAGTCTATGTTCGATACAGGATACAGGATGCTTGGGGCTGGTGCATGGGGATGATCCAGAGAGATGATATGGGGTGGGAGGTGGGAGGGGGGTTCAGGATTGGGGACTCATATACACCTGTGGTGGATTCATGTTGATGTATGGCAAAACCAATACAGTATTGTAAAGTAAAATAAAGTAAAAATAAAAATTTAAAAAAAAAAAAGAATAAATGCTGGAAAAAAATCTGTAAAAAGTGTCTCATGTCAAGAATTTACATTGATTTTAAGAAAGGAAAAAGGAAAAGAAGGTCATGATATAAGAAGAGCAATTACCAACTCCTCCTTAGAAAACCCTGGAGAAGAAATATCACAAGGAAGGAAACAGATGCCTGTCTACACTGTCCCATATTCCCCTCCTCTGTTCTTTTCTATGAACATTTCAGCAATGGTTTCCTCGCCACAAACCTAGCATCCCAGCCCTTAGATTCATGAACTGAATGGTCCACAGCCCATTCTCAGAGGTAGAAGAAATGAAGGAGTTTCCCCCTCTCCTGGATCCTCCTCTGACTCACCTCACACGTGTGACAGAGATCCACCGAATCACCTATCAGTTTTCCACTTTCATCTTTTGGAAATGATTCCTCCCCTGGCTGGAACAGAGGCAGATATATTAGAGATGTGACAAAATAATTTCTCCACATTTGCCAGGCTGCCAGGCACTAGGAATTAAACCTCCATGAGGTAGGTTTATAACTTTCTACATACTAGTATGTGCAAAGTGATTTGTGTATGGAGTTTTAAGCAATGTCTTT
Source organism: Budorcas taxicolor (assembly GCF_023091745.1). NCBI lineage: Eukaryota > Metazoa > Chordata > Mammalia > Artiodactyla > Bovidae > Budorcas > Budorcas taxicolor. Next base: position 43,357,271 of record NC_068922.1, on the reverse strand, counting down.
TGAGGGAGGCTTATTCTAATCTCTTACACTTATTATATGTTGCAATAAATATAATTTTTCTATGTCCTAAAAGGGACTTCCGGTGACTTCTGTTAATTGTTTCTGTTCCCTGTACTTGGTTCTTTTGAAATATCTCTGATCTGAGAATGGCAGTAAGTTACATGCCATAATTTCCAGAATAAAAATTATAAACTAGACCTGGGCTAGATAATCTAATTTCCTTTACCCTTCTAGCATTAGACGCCCTAGAACAGGCATGTGAACCAGCAAGGCTCTCTTTAGGTTGATATGGAATGTGAAAGATCCAGACGTGCTCTCAAATGTTTATGACCCTGAGCTTTGAAAGGCCCCCAAGGTCATATTTCCCACCAATGGAAAATGTTCAGTAAAAATAAAGTAATTCTCTTATAAGGGATAGAAAAGAGACATTTCTGAGGAGTCCTGCAAATCCTCAAAACTCTCTGTGTCTGGGACTTGTCACCTACATACTCCACTAAGTTTGCATTAGATGGCTTGCGTTGATTTCTATAACTAGAAATCAAGATATTTCTATAACTACAAATCAAGATTTCTAAGTAAACCATTCTTAATGACTAAGTGCAGTCTACAAACTCATCATAAAGTCAAGCAAGACTGTAGACAATATCTCCCAACTCCTTATAAAGGTACAAAGTTTAGACGCACCCAGAGGGAGCAGCACCAAATCTGCTAACCTTGAAAGGGTGAAAGACAAGATAAACTCATCATGTTCAATATGAGGCAGTCCCAGGTTCACCACAGCTGCACCAAACTCTTGGTCCATGAAATCCCCAGACACTCAGGAGTCATAATCAAGACTGTGTGCAGAACATGCCTATTTCTACTTCCTCAAGTTTTTCTGGCAGAGAGTCTCAGATTGTTAACTCATTTGTCTGGGGGGCATGTAACAGATTCAAAGAAGCTCAGTAAAAGGATGATCACAAATTATTATTTTAGGGATTCTACTCTGGTGTAATCATGCCTTCAATCTACTAAGAAAAATCTTAATTCAACCATCCATGCAAATTGATGCACATTCTAACACAAGATTTAAAATTGATGTGATCACACATATATCCAACCTTCATAGCCAGTGGCAAATGAATAATATAGAGATCGACATAGTCCAGTTGAAGATTTTTCAGTGACTTTTCCAAGGCTGGTCTGACCAACTCTGGTCGAAGGAAAGTGCACCAAAGCTGCAAATATTAAAGAATAGAAATTTTATTAATAATAATTTAGGAAATTTTCTTTTGGTCTTACTGCATGGCTTGTGGGATATTACTTCCCTGACCTATGATGGAATGGGGGCCCATGATAGTAATGTGCCAAGTCTTAAACACTGATCACCAGGGATTTCTAATACCTAAAGAATGTACTAAGAAGCATAGTTCACCAATCAATTCTTCATCAAATATGATCCTATTATATAATAGTGACCTGGGCACACTCACTAGTACACATGTTCAACATACAACATGCAGCACCTTTGAGGTATAGAATATGTCTTCTCTCTTCACAGTGCCATCTGAAATCTTGCTTTGAATGGCCTGGCCAACCTGTTTTTCATTTTGGTACACATAAGCGCAGTCAATATGGCGGAACCCAACCTCTATAGTGAATTTGGTGACTTCCAGAGCTTCACTCTTAGCAACCTACATAAGCAACAAAGGTAGAAGATTAATACCCACATGATTAAGAGATTGCTAGCGCAACCTTTGATCTTCCAAAACTTTTCTTCATATCTTTGATTAGTTCTCTATGTCTGGTGCTGAACATATGATAGTTTCCCTGAACATTCCTGGTCAGATTTTAAATACACACCCGGTAACCCTTACATCCCAAATGATCTGTGGTCGATCACAGTCATCGGAGGACCCCAAGACCACCTCCAGGTTCAGTGGACCCAAAGGACTCAGCATTAAGTTGTAGTCATGAATATGATTTATACTACAAGATTCTTGAAGCAAAATCAAAAAGGTATAAGGTATATGGTAAAGACATTAAACAACAGGAGATAGTGAGAGACAGGGAGCTTGGCCTGTTGCAATCTATAGTGAGAGGGTAACAGGCAGGAAGGCCAGGGGTCTGCAAACGGAGGAAATAGCCTGCAAGTGTCAGACACTTTTATCTCTCTTAAGCAGCAGGAGAAAACAAACTAGCGATATTTTTTACTTCCCTATACAAATTTAAAAGGTTTCTCTTAAAATACTGTGTTGCCATAATGACACCTGGTTTCACCTGAAGTTAACTATACTCAAACCTAGAGATAACCAATGCCTTTTTCTTACGGAAATGTTTATCTTAAGCTATGCTAATGCATTTACCCCAAACTCTGTCTTCAAGTTGGTTCCACCTCTTGGCTCAGAATCCACTTGACAAACCAGTATGTTATACTCAGATATTGTTCCCCTAATCTATGTAAACGAAACTATTTGTATGGTGATCTGCCCTTCTTCAAGATTCAAGTTAATCATTTTATGGCCCATGATGAACCATTTGGTGCCAAGATTATCCCAAAATGCATCTTATGGGTGAGGGGCCTGGTGCCATTCTGAGTTTTAAGACATTCCTTTCTTTCATTACAGACTGCTAGTGACTATATAACATCCAGCTGAAGACTAGCAGGGGGGTACTCTTTCTGCCCCCTTCTGATGCCTATGTCAAAAGCTTTCTCTGTCTCCTTTATACTTTAATATAACTTTATTACACAAAAGCTCTGAGTGATCAAGCCTCGTCTCTGGCCCCGGATTGAATTCTTCTCCTCTGGGGGCCAAGAATCCCGATGTTTTTGCATGATTCAGCAACAACCTTTCAATAGGATCACAAAGAGTCAGACATGAATTAGTGACTGAAAAACAACAATAACAAAAAGCATCAAGAAGCAAGGTGAAAGCTTCTAAGACCACTGTCTACCAGTGAAGCTACTTGGAATACACCAAATATAAACTGTGTCTATTCAAGGTGTAAAAAGTGATGTTCTCATATAAGGATCCATTGTTGATGATCACCAAAATCAAGCTATTTAGCAGATCCCTCATTTCACTTACTTTACTTTAGGGGTTTTGTAAGAAAACTTCAGATCTAATCTCTACAAAATCTCAGGGTATCACCCATCATTTATAACTATAGTCACGGTGCTGTGCATCAGGTCACCAACTTATTCTTCATATCACTGAAGGTCTAGACTATTGACAAACATCTTTCCATTTTTCACAGATTTATCTCCAGCTTCTTGTCTTCATTTCTCTACTCTCTGTTTCTATAAGTTCCACTATTTTAGATTCCACCTACAAAGAGACTTCCTTTGTGATTCAGACAGTAAAGCATCTGCCTAAAATGAGGGAGACCCAGGTTTGATCCCTGGGTCAAGAAGATCTCCTGGAGAAGGAAATGGCAACCCACTCCAGTGTTCTTGTCTGGAAAATCCCATGGACAGAGGAGCCTAGTAGGCTACAATCCACTGGGTTGCAAAGAGTCGGACACGACTGAGCGACTTCACTTTCACTTTTCACAAAGACATCATGTAGTATTTGTCTTTTTATTTCTGGCTTACTTCATCTAGCTAAACTTCTCCCGGTTCACCTGTGTAATTTCAAATGGCAGTATTAACTTTGTTTTAAATGCTGAATAATATTCTATTTCTTTTTCATGTGTCAGAATCTTTTCTATTTCAAGGAGGTAGATAATTAGGGTAACTGCTCTCTGTTGGGTTCAGTCCTGGTCTTTCTTAAACACTTTGGCATTCAGGGATGTACTAGGAATGGACCAGTGAACTTTAGTACTAGCCTGGACACTTTACTCCCTGCACCCTACTTTGCAAAGTCCTGTCTTCTCTTTCCAAAATGCCTCTGAATATTTCCTTCTGTTCTCCAAATGAATAAAGTGAGACCCAAAGTTTCAGGATCAGAACTTGTCACAACTGCATTCTCTAAAGACAAGATGGACAGCAAACTTTCTGGCTTCAGGTCTAGAGATTTGTCCGCTACTCCCTTTTCTGTCCAAGCACTGAAAACTACACTTTAATAAAATGACATTACAACACCCAAGGATACATTACACAACATGGCCTGTAAGATGGTAGCTTATCCCCTCAAGTGACACCATATTTTCCATTGGAAGAAGTTTCCAAGGAGCAACTGAAGTACAAGGCAAAACACAACTGAAGTGTCTTGCCTGGCACCTACGAGGCACCCCATGGTAGAGAAGCAGTTCTATCCCATTAGTTCCTATTCACCTCATCCTTAGGAACTTCCACCTCAAATACTTCTCTGGGTCACATCATTTTTGAAAGAGTTAACAGTTCTGGAACTAATGAAATACACAGAGAAACCAGCCATTGCAATCGCCCTCAAAGCAAAGCAGTTTACAGTCAGTGATCTTGACAGCCAAGTTTCACCTCTTGTGCCAAGCTGGGAAAGAGACAGAAACTGGAGGGGAACCCAGAGTAATCTGCAGGTGAGCACAGCCTCAGACCCTGATGCAGAGTGAAGACTGGATACTCTTTCCCTTTTCACAGGACATGATTCTAGCCTGGTTAGTGGCTAAAGGAGCCAGCCAGAAGCTCAGTGCTTGACAACCCAAGTCCCTTTCACTCATGTTACATCCACTGCTATTTATATCTCAACTCCAAACCACCTCTGTTACCTCTTTAGCTTCAGAGGTGCCAAATCCTAGGACAGGAATGAAGTGGCCATCATTAAGCTTCGCTCTCTGGCCTTTGGGATCCATTGCCTGTTTCACCTCTGAATAAGCAGACTGATCTTTTCCTCTGCCTTCACAGGTTATAAATAACAGGAAGTTAACACCCTAGCTGACTGTCCAATGTTAGCAGATACATTGGAGGAGGAGAGGATTAAACCAGTGCCCATAGGGTAAGAAGAGAAATTAAGCCAATTACATTGGTAGTTTTTTTTTTAATCAGAATAACTTCAGTTATATAATGATGAAATGTGCCAACAATTATTGACCAAATGTTACACAGAAACCTCCACATACCAGTCATTTCACTTTTCTAATTATGAAGCCCACTTTTGATCAAATATCAATTGAAACAACTACTTCATAGTATAGGAAGGCACACTTATCACACAATTAAGAAGTGTTGATTATTAAGCGTTTCCCAAAATGTAATCTCTTAATAGAGAATCAAAATGTGAAACAAACCAAATTTGCCTTTTAAATTTTCCAGCAGCAAAATTATTTTGCTTTACACACCTATGGTGGTAGAGGTATAGTCAGTAAGTCATGTCTGACTCTTTTACAACCCCATGGACTATACCCTGCTAGGCTCCACAGTTCATGGAATTTCCTGGCTAGAATACTGGAGTGGGTTGCCATTTCCTACACCACAGTTTCTTCCTGATCCAAGGATCAAACCTAAATCTCTTGTGTCACTATTTACCAGGTGAATTCTTACCACTGGTCCACCTGAGAAGCCTTTACAGACCTGACTAGGGTGAAATTCTGAAAAGGATACCAAAACTAGACATTTTGGCAAAGTGTTTTTTGACGTCAATTATTAACAATTTGTGGATACCATGTGCAGGTTCAAACAGACTCTTGAGTGTTTATACCTTGAACCAAGTTACATAACTTTTTAGAGTACTCTTATTATGTAACCAATACATATTTTACACAGTTTGTTATCGTGCTAAACATTATTCATAAAAGAAAAACCGATAAACAACTGAAATTGCAACAAATTTAGGAAGAGTAAGGGAAACCATGATGCACTGGTACAAGCAGATGTTGTGAAGGAAAATTCAATTTAACACATAGAGTGATGTCAGCAAAATAGTGAGCTAGGAGGAGTGAAGTCTCCCTCGAAAAGGGAAGTATGGAAAAAGAAAGCAGCTGAAAAATGTCGTCGGAGTTCTGGGAACCAGTCAAAAAAACATCTACAGCAACAAAGTGAACACAAAACTAGGAAAGATCCAAAAGACTGGAAGGACATTTCCGTATGTTTTTATTTACACTCATCTCTCCCCTGACTTGAACAGAGCCATCTTGATCTGTAAAGGTCAGCGGGTCAGCACCCTGCTGCCTCCCTCAAAGGAGACTCATCGAAGAAATCCTTATATGCGATATTCTTCACTACTTGGAGCTTGCCAGGGAAATGGTGTCCATTTCACTTAAGTCTGAGCTTGAACTGAAGAGCAGCTGGAGTGGCTCATTACACCTGCAGGGGGAATAGATATGTATGGGACCAGGGCCAGGGACTAAGGGTAGGGACACACACAGACCATGTAAATCCATGATAGAACTGGGGTGTGGATTTGGGGGGGTAATAAGGCATTCAAAACAATCATAAATCTCCCAGAATCAGAAAGCCACTCATGGGCCAGGTAAGTTGTTGACTCAGAAATGACTTGAGTTTCCCTTAGATTCCTGTTGGGCTGACCCCAGAACAGGGACATGCCACATCAACTAGCAAAGGACAAACTGGATGTGGTACAAATCCGCAAACAGTGGGTGTGCTGTTCTTGTCCAAGTACCCAGTTAGGAACACACAGAAGGAGAGAGAGAAAAGGCATACAATAAAGAAAGGTGAAACAACAAATCTAAAAAAAGAGACAGAGAGGAAAAAAAGAGAGAAAAACATGAACCATGAAATTATTTTTGCTACTGTTTAGTCACAAAGTCAAGACCCCTATATTGTGACCCCCATGAACCCCACAGTTTTCTCTGTCCATGGTATTCTCCAGGCAAGAATACTGGAGTGGGCTGCCATTTCCTTCTCCAGCGGATCTTCCTGGATCAGAGATGCAACTCATATCTCCTGCACTGTCAGGCAGATTCTTTACCACTGCCCTACCTGGGAAGCCTGATCCATGAAAGGAAGAAAAGAAATTGGCACGGACTCTTCTTGAACAATCACAGGAGCCACACTTAGAGCACAGTGAGTGTCACACACTGACTGTCCCATGGAGGAGCTCCAGGTGGGCAAGAGGATGCTGAGCTCAGCTACCCCAGAAGCACATTAGGGGGTCCCATCTCTTGAAAACACATGGCACAAGCAGGAAGACTCCTCCATACAAAGGCTGGATAGAACCATCCCTACTGAGCTGGGTGGGAAGGGAAGAGAAGCCAGCAGATCAGGACTGAGCCCACAAGAGGGCCCCAGATGAGAAGGGGAGACAGGGACTCAAAAGTCCTCCCTAGAGAGACCTGTGCACACCACACACTGGGTACTGCAGCCCTGGGATGACCCTGGGAGGTCGCAGCCCCGCAGCTACTGTGAACCCAGCTGGACCCACAGGCGGTCCGGGAACCTGACTCCTCTCCTGAGACATGCACCCGCTTATGCTCCTGGAACAGGCTGAGGAGGCGGCTGGACATTGTCCAGAACTTGGCCAGTTTACTGGCAGCTTGTGTGCCCCCCAGCCCACAGACACCCCTTCAGTGCCTCTGGATCCAGTTTACTCCCCGCAGGGCGAGGGCCGCCCATGCGGGCAGAGTGGGCAGTGTAGGGTACAGAGCCGGCTCAGACAGGCAGGATGTCTGGACGGGCCAGTGTGGCCGTTGGCTATCAGATAGTAGCCCGAAGAGCAGTGTTCTGGAAGTATCCTTCTCCATTTCCCTCACAGTAAACTCCTTTAAAAGCCTATGTGACAAGGACCCTCTGCCCCACTGGCTCTCTGACTTGTCTCCAGCTCCTGTCTCCCCACCTCACTAAACTCCACCCACATCAGCCAACTTACTGGCCCTTAAATATTCCATGAACACTCTTCCTTCCTGGAATAAGCATTTTCTGTTCCAGAGAAATGCAGGAATCACTGTCTCTATCTTCAAGGCTGTTTTGTAGAAATGAAAATTTGTGTGGGATCAAGGGTAGTTGGTGTCTCTGCTGAATAGATGTACAGAAATGCAAGACGTTATGCAGAACTATCTCAACAGACACATACCCATTTCTAACAGCTAAATTCTCCTGATACCATTCACAGTCTCATTCTGCACGAGACTAAAGACTCAAGAATTTATTTTACTTATTGACATTTTTTGATGAAACAATGTCTTTCTAAAGAATGTTCAATAAAGTTTTGCTGAATGACCAATGAACGAACTCAAAATATGTAATGATTCCTCAAAATGCTAAGCATGGGCAGACAATTAAGAAATTATATAAATGAGCAAAATGTGCTGCTTTACAGGAAGTAAAATACAACACCAGATTTTTAAAAATCATTCTTTTAGCTTACCAAGATACTTATGCTAAGTTTCAAAAGAAGTATACAATCTGTTGACTGAAGTTTATTTGTCTTTGTAAGTAAACAAATGCACATATTTGTGTAGGAAAATCACAAGGTAAATACACCAAAGGTAAGTATTTTTAAATGGGTAAACACAACTGATCTTTATTTTCTATCTGGTCCCTTCTATTTTCCAAATTTTCTACAATTTGGAGGTATTATTTTAATGATCAGAAACAAGAGTCTTACTTGAAGTCTTTATTGTTTCATGAACTTTTTATTTTTTAAAAAGGAAAGGCAAGCTTTCCAAAGTTCAGACACTTCATTTGAGTACCTCCACCAAGTACAAAAGTTGACACAAGAAAATCTTGAAGAATCTCAGTGAGAGCTGAGAGTCAATATTCTTCAGAGAATGGATACTCAGGGTGACCAACACCACTGAAAGAGAAGGAGGAGGATTCATTCATTAAATCAGTCATGTTGTCATAGAGTATTACTCTATGATGCGGTCAGGATGGGCTAAAACTCTAAATCTACAAACACGTCCCTCCTTCTCCCCCGACAAGCACACAGGTGGTGTCTGCTCCATGTGCACACGGCACCTGCACATCCAGTCCCAACATCCACATGTGACATTCACTCCACAGTGACAGGTAGTTTGACTTGTTATAATTTATATGAGAGCACAAGACCTGGCAGTAACTGTAGCGATCATCTCAGACACAGGTGTAACTTCTGCTCCTAGATGATGAAAAGGTGCCCAGTGAATAAATTAGCTGCCGTTTTTCATACACCCATGGATAAGCAAGTGAACACTCCATAAATGCAGAGTGCCTGCATTAAGGAACTTGTCATCTATTGAAGAGCTACCACAAGCACTTGAATAATCACATAGCTCAAAGAGGGAATATTCCTTTCTTAATTTATAATATATTAAAACACTTGTTACTCAGAAATTAGTATTACTGCTGTTTTCCTTTTTTTCCATCTTTTTACTTTCCTTTCTGAATTTGTCCTTTTTGATTAATTAAAAAGTGCACTCTGAGCAATTCCAAGTGCCAGGAGCTGTGCCATTGACCCAAGCCCACAAAGATGAGTAAGTCTAGGCATTCACAGCCTAATGAAGAACATAGAATTATACTTAAAAACTCCTAAGTACAGAAAAATAACCTTCCACATTTTTTCTTTCATCATGGCTTTTCTCAGAAGCATGATACAGCTTACAAGCAATAGGGAGAGTTTTGAGATCCTTCGTTGGAAACAAAAGCTTCATTTTACCAATAATTTGTATTCTCTTCTCTCTAAACTCCCTTCCAGCTTCTCCCTGTTTGATCAATCATCTGTCTCTTCAGTCTTGACATCCTCCTGCAGTAATTAGGCAGCTGGAATCCCATGTTAGTGACTAAGTCAAAGTATGGGAGGTAGGGACTCCACAGTGGATGGATCACTGATGAACAGATACAACACAGGTGTGAGTCTTTACTCAAGAAAGCAGAAGACCCAGATGATCTTACCTGGGTGTGTCCTGCTAAGGACACAACAGTCACTCACTGGAGGGTCAGTTAAGCTCATGATCTACTGGTAATGCAGCTTTGTGAGATAACAAGGGTGAAGATGTAGGAGTTGTAACAGGGGAAAAAAGGCCAATGGGGAAACCAGTTTGAAAGAAATGGATGATGTGTTGGAGGAAAAAAAATGCCCATTAGGGAGAAAATCCACCAGACACTTAGGGGACAGGGTGGAAGCAGGCCCCCTGTGACTTCGTAGCACAGATGCACATTGGATTTCATGGGACCATCCTTCATAAATATATCAACAATACATTTTGTAATTTTGTTAGGCATAATACGAATGACTTCTTCCCAGGTGGCTCAGTGGTTAAGGATCCACCTGCCAAGCAGCAGACCTGGGTTCAATCCCTAGGGTAGCAAGATCCATTGGAGAATGAAATGACAATCCACTCCAGTATTATTGCCTGGGAAATGCCAAGTGCAGAGGAGCCTGTTGGGCTATAGCACATGGGATGGTAGAGAGTCATACAGGACTTAGAGATTAAACAAAAACAACAAAAAAAGAATGTAATGCATGATGGATTCATTATATATAGTTATTATTAATATAATTATTTTCCCCTGATGTAAAAAGAATTAAAGATGAAACATGTTCACAAGTCCTTGAATGAACACTGGGCTGCAGACACTGTGCCCTCTGTTTCCTGAGTCTCTCAGCCCTGAGAGGAGGTACACCAGACACAGGGATCAAGGGCACAAAGTAGTGAATTCACTATGATGTGAACTCGGGATTTTATTGATGCACTATTCTGGGCTCCAATCACATTTTGGTTGGTCTGAGATGAAGTCCTAGAGGAAACCTCTGGTGTGAGGTCTGCAGGAAGCCCCTGGTTTATTCCTACACTGGAAATCAGGACTGTCTTCCAAGAATTAAGCTTTAAAAAACTTAGTTCCCCTACTGAACTGCCTGATACAGAAAATAACATATGTGTGAAACATCTGAAAGTCACTTATGGTAGAAATTCATAGTATCTTCTATTTCTGTTGAGGCCATCAATTGCTTTCATATCTTCCAGAGTCAGTTAAAAGTCAAACACCTGGAAGAAAGGAAAGAACCATGTTTACTCCCCCAAGAACTGGCCTTCCCCTGGGGACTGGAGGAGTTTCCAGCTGGATGCAGACAAGAAGAGGGGACAGGAAAGCTGTATCTGTCCTCAGCTTCCAGGTGAACAAGCCTAGGAACCTCTGCTGAGTTCCCACCTCTCCTTCCCACACCTTTTCCTTCACTGTCCACCTCACATACGTTACAGTGCATCAGTCAGTCCCTTATCTAAGTGAATCACTTGAAAAAACAAACAAATTAAAATCTTTTACCAAGCATGCTCATTGGACACTCCTGACTCGATACTGAATCTGAGCTAACATTAGACTAATTAACTCCCCCCAACACACCCTAAGGGTGACAGCATTCAGCTGAAGCAGAGTCAGAAGGAGGCTCCTCCATGAAAGCCTATTTAAGAATCTGATATCAAACATACTCATTACCTATCAGTTCAGTTCAGTTGCTCAGTTGTATCCGACTCTTTGCAACCCCATGAATTGCAGGCTTTGCAACCCCATGAATTGCAGCATGCCAGGCCTCCCTGTCCATCACCAACTCCCGGAGTTCACGCAAACTCACGTCCATAGAGTTGGTGATGCCATCCAGCCATCTCATCCTCTGTTGTCCCCATCTCTTCCTGCCCCCAATCCCTCCCAGCATCACAGTCTTTTCCAATGAATCAACTCTTCGCATGAGGTGGCCAAAGTACTGGAGTTTCAGCTTTAGCATCATTCCTTCCAAAGAACACCCAGGACTGATCTCCTTTAAAATGGACTGGTTGGATCTTCTTGCAGTCCAAGGGACTCGCAAGAGTCTTCTCCAACACCACAGTTTAAAAGTATCAGTTCTTTGGCACTCAGCTTTCTTCACAGTCCAACTCTCACATCCATACATAACCACTGGAAAAACCATAGCCTTGACTAGACGGACCTTTGTTGGCAAAGTAATTACCCATAATTGAACCTAAAAAACTTTATGTAAATGCCTTTGTGGAGAAAGTTATGAAGTGTTTAAGACATTAGAGAACACCTAAATAATTAAGAATTCATATCATAATTTTGAAATGGAAAGCTCAATTTTGTCAAGAAATTCATTTTCTCCAAAGTGATGTAGTGTTTCAGTGCAATATGAACCAAAGACTTAAACATGTATTATTTTGTGAAATTCAGTAAAGTGATACTAAGTTTGAAATAAGAAATAGCTAGTCAAGAGCAATCAAGATATCCTTAAAGAAGAAAAATATGCCATCCTGAAAAGCAAGACTTATTTTATACTTTTGTAACAGAGTACAGAAAACTGAATAGTTAAATATAAGGGAGAGGCCAGAATGTATTTATGAACATTTGATATATGAGACAGCTGGCAGTGAAAATCTGTGGAAAATGTGGACACTTAGATTTCATTTAAATAAAAAAAAATAGGTAATCATTTCATATCATATTAGAAAATCAGTTCCAGGTGTATTTCAGAGCCAAATTTGAATGCAAACACAAAAACAATTTTTCAGGGGACTATATAACTGACCCTTGACTTGGCCTGACCCATAACTTGCATTGGGCAGTGAAATTTGCCAGAAGAAATGGTGAGTTAGTTTTGAGGCTAGACATGAAGAGGATTTTTTCCTACTCCCTAGCTTGGGATCATAATTGGGAAATTAAAAGACACTTGCTCCTTGAAAGAAAAGCTATGACACACCTAGACAGCATATTAAAAAGCAGAGACATCACTTTTCTGACGAAGGTCCATCTAGTCAAAGCTATGGTTTTTCCAGTAGTCATGTATGGATGTGAGAGTTGAACTATAAAGAAAGCTGAGTGCTGAAGAATTGATGTTTTTAAACTGTGGTGTTGGAGAACACTCTTGAGTCCCTTGGACTGCAAGATCAAACCAGTCAATCGTAAAGGAAATTATTCCTGAGTATTCATTGGAAGGACTGATGCTGAAGCTGAAACTCCAATACTTTGGCCACCTGATGCAAAGAACTGACTCATTGGAAAAGACCCTGATACTGGGAAAGATTGAAGGCAGGAGGATAAGGCGACAACAGGGGATGAGATGGTTGAATGGCATCACTGACTCGATGGACATGAGTTTGAGTAAACTCCAGGTGTTGGTAATGGACAGGGAAGTCTGGCGTGCTGCAGTCCATGGGGTTGCAAAGAGTCGGACATGATTGAGTAACTCAACTGACTGACTGACTTGGGATCATAGGGCTGTGCTGAGACAGTTGTCACAGTCTAGCTAAATATATATGAAAAAATATACAGCAAAGCGTGCAGGCTCCTCTGACAAGAGTCACATCCAGCTGGTAAAGCCCTGAACTGCAAATGCCCAAGAGAGCCCAGCCTAGAGGACAACCACTTAGCTGAGTGCTGGCTGATTGTCAAAGCACAGAATCGAGAGATGCAGAAGTGATCTCTGCGTTAAATCATAAAACTGGGGAGAGTTTCCTGTACAGCTACGCCAAAGGTACAATAATGGTCTCCTAGACAGAAATTAAAACACAGACAGCTTAGCAATAATAGGCACAGTCTTGAACAGGAACTTTGCAACAGCAGAAACTCAAGGAGATTAAATGTGTGAAGTAAAACCTTATAGTATTCATGAAAATACAAGATAAAACCACAATTAGGAGGTTAAAGATCACTGCCATAATTTTTGTACCCCCAAATTCACATCTTGATGGTGTTAAAAAAGGAGTTTTTAACAGGTTATTAGGACATAATCATAGAGCCCTCATGCATGAGATTTAAACAATATCATATAAGAGACTTGGGACAGCTCTGTTGGCCCCTCCACCATGTTAAGATACAAGGAGAAGCCAGTGACCTGGAGGAGGGCCATCACCCAACCACATGGGCACCCTGACCTCAGAACTCCAGCTTCAGAACTGTGAAAAACAAATTTCATTTTTTTCTAAGTCACTCAGTGTGTAGTATTTTGTTAAAACACACAAAATGGCCTAAAAAAAAAAATCACATAATGCAATTTCATCAATTGAGAAAAAGACATTTGTACAATGTGACATAATAAATTGGAGACATAGCATTGGAGCTAAAATCTCTGTTTTCTGTCCAACTTTAGCGAAAGTGAAAGAGGAGAGTGAAAAAATTGGCTTAAAGCTCAACATTCAGAAAACTAAGATCACGGCATCTGGTCCCATCACTTCATGGGAAATAGATGGGGAAACAGTGGATGACTTTATTTTGGGGGGCTCCAAAATCACTGAAGATGGTGATTACAGCCATGAAATTAAAATACTTTTACTCTTTGGAAGGAAAGTTTTTACCAACTTAGACAGCATATTAAAAAGCAGAGACATTACTTTGTCAACAAAGGTCCATCTAGTCAAGGCCATGGTTTTTCCAGTGGTCATGTATGGGTGTGAGAGTTGGACTGTGAAGAAAACTGAGCACCGAAGAATTGATGCTTTTGAACTGTGGTGTTGGAGAAAACTCTTGAGAGTCCCTTGGACTGCAAGGAGATCCAATCAGTCCATCCAAAAGGAGATCAGTCTTTTGTGTTCATTGGCAGGACTGATGTTGAAGCTGAAACTCCAATACTTTGGCAACCTGATGCGAAGAGCTGACTCATGAAAAGACCCTGATGCTGGGAAAGATTGAGGGCAGGAGGAGAAGGGAACAACAGAGGATGAGATGGTTGGATGGCATCACCGACTCAATGGACATAGGTTTGGATGGACTCCAGGAGTTGGTGAATGACAGGGAGACCTGGCGTGCTGCAGTTCATGGGGCTGCAAAGAGTCAGACATGACTGAGTGGCTGAACTGAACTGAACTGAACCCTCTCTAGTAATGCCAACTCTCCTGTTGCCACATCAGGTGGGGAAAACCACGAGGAATACACACAAGGCTTTCATGCACAGGAAAGAACAGGTAACTCATCTTGACTCAAGGCAAATCTTGAGAGACAGACAAAGGATGACCCTTGTGAAGGATATTCCCTAGGAGCCCTCTGCCCACAGACCCACTTATCATCACCTGCATGTTCTCTTTGACCCACTTCTTGTTGAAACTCTTAGTCAGAACCACAACCCCATGTTGTATCTGGTAGTGAAGGGCAACCAGAGCTGGAGTTTGCTTGTGCTTTTGGGCAATGGCAGAGAGAACTAGGTCCTCCAAGAGAACAGCATGGTTCAGGTTCACCCTTGAAGGAAATTCAGAAATGATGAGGACCTGAGACTCATTCGAGAAGAGACTTCCTAAATAGACCAAGAAGGTCCACTGTAGACAGTGCTTCTCAAAGTGTGGTCCATGGACCAACAGCATTGGCATCACTTGGGATCTTGTAAGAAATACAAATTCCATGGCTGAGCTGAAGACAAGCTGAATCAGAACCTCAACTGTGTAACCTCCCATTCTGTGTTTACAGAGCTCTGCAGGTGATTCGAATGCATTATTGAGTTGAGACCAGGACTGCCAAACTCGTGGATTGTTCTTTAATTCTGAAAGGTTGTTTTTCTTCTATTATCAAGAGCATGAATAGAGAAACAGAAGGAAAAAAAAAAAAAAAACAGGGATCATTTTAAAATTTCACTTTTCTAAGGTACTAATGAAAATTGAGAAGCCTCAAAGTAAGAGACATTTATTTCATTATTATTCTGCTATCAGTTCAGTTCAGTTGCTCAGTCGTGTCCAACTCTTTGCGACCCCATGAATTGCAGCACGCCAGGCCTATAGATGTTTACAAAAATGGTTCATTGAAATTTTTTCTATCATGATTGATCTATGAGTTATATATTATTATCCTAATTTTAGACATAAGATAAGAGGCTTGGAACATCTATTTTTAGAAATGTGTTCCATGGTTAATAAATAAGTAAATCATGACATAATGTTGTGTCTCTGGTCTCAATTAGGGGACTATATATAGATCTTAACACAGACATTTATTACTTGTGAGTTGACAAGCTAATACAATGTGGAAAACAGACTGGGTGATGGAGAAATAAAAGAGAATTCATTCCATCCCTCCCCACTCTCCCCACTGCCTAGCAGAGCTATCTGAGTACCATACAATGTAAACTATTCCATCAAAATTTGAATTTTAGGGAAACTTCCAGTTATCTTCAATAGGATTCAGTACCATTCTTTTACTCGTTGGGATCCCAGAGCACCAAAGGCAACAAGAACCATATCATGTGACTTGCAGAAATCCAACAGTTTGCTCTGATTGAGATAAGGATGGTATTCCACCTGTAGAAAGCCAACAAGAAGAGTGTCAGATCAAGTGCATCCCAAACTATAGGTTAACTGTACCTAATACACCCAAGGTGATGTTAGTCAGACCACTGATGACCAATGTGAAGATGACTGTTAGAGACGACTATGCTGTTTCTGCATGTAACCCCCCCCCCACACACACACACACTCTCTATAAATGGTCTCACCCCCTCCTGGCCGAGCGTGCATGGGAGTTGGCCTTTGGGCAGGTGTCTGCCACCCTCCCCTCCAGTTGCTGGCACCTGAAATAAAGCAAACTTTCTTTTCCAAAAAAAAAAAAAGATTATATGAAAAGGTAATATTAACAGGACAGAGAATGATTAAAAGGTGAAAAATATGTTGAGGGAAAAACTGTAACATTAACTGGAAACTTGAAATATCAACAGCAAGAGTGAAATAGAGAAAAGTGTGTTTATATAGTTAATTTTATGATGGAAATGGATGGGAGAACCAGTCCAAGATTGAGTAGTCAAAATATGGGCTCTAGATCTGAGTAAAAGTTTCAGAGTAAATAATTTATCTCCTGTTAGTTTCTCATGCATTGGAGAAGGAAATGGCAACCCACTCCAGTGTTCTTGCCTTGAGAATCCCAGGGAAAGGGGAGTCTGGTGGGCTGCCGTCTATTGGGTTGCACAGAGTCGGACACGACTGAAGCGACTTAGCAGCAGCAACAGCAGTTTTACCGTGAGCCTTTAACTTCACCCTCTAACCTGGACAGTTTTCATCATCTCCAGCACTTTTTATTTTTCTGTGCCCCCTGTTGAAGGCCCATAGAGGATGAGACCTCCAAGAATAAGGATTTAGTCATCAAAATTCCACACTAATTCTTAAGCCAGTCTTACATGATTTGTATTTTTTATTTACTTCCCATTCCATCTTTTCATGGTTTTCCTTCCCATACACAGTTTGCTACAAGGCACTTTCCAGTCCAATTTTTGGTCATGTTTTCATCTCAGAAAAATGTCTTCTCCTTATTCTAAGTTCTGGGTTCTACGCTCAATTTACTTGGAAGCTTTCCCCACCTTTTCCACCTGAATTTATCAGACAGGCATAACATTCTGGGTTCTATGCACACCATCCAGACAGAGGCTCTGCACTTTTGAATCTTCTGTCCACAAAGGTCAGATGAACAGGAGGGGAGGAAAGATAGACATCAGGCTCCAGGGCAAGAAGGAGGTTGTGAAGAGCAGGATGGAGAGGAGCCAAGCTGCTCACCTGGTTGCAGACGGGCTTGTACTTGAGCCCTGGCTTGTTCAGGATCTTCTCTAGCTGCTTGTGGTTGAAGTTGGACACCCCAATGTACTTAGTCAGCCCTGCATCCTTACACTTCTCCAGGGCCTGGGAGGGAGGGGTGATGAAAAATTACATGGAATGATAGAGCAAAAATAAATGCTGAAAAACATCAGTAATCACCGTTATCCATCAAGAATTAATTAGCATTGATTATCAAGAAGAAAAAGGGAAATATCGTGACACAAGAATTACTGTCTCTTCCTGAGAAAAATTCTAGAGAAGACATATCACATGGAAGGAAAGAGATGCCTGTCTTACTGCCCCATATTCTCCTCCTTCATTCCTCTCTGAGGAGCATTTCAGCAACGGTTTCCTCCCCACAACCTCAGCATCATAACCCTTAGATTCATGAACTGCTGAGTTTGATGGTCCACAGACCATTCTCACAGGTGGAAGAGATGAAGGAGGTTCCCCCTCTCCTGGCTCCTCCCCTGGTTCTCTCTTCCCTGGACTCACCTCCCACGTAAGACAGAGATCCACTGAGTCAAATATCAGTTTTCCATTTTCATCTTTTGGAAATAATTCCTTCCCTGGTTGGAAAAGAAGCTGGCATTTTAGAGATGTCACAAAATAATTTCCCAACATTTATCCAGGCTGATAGGCATCAGGAATTAAACATCCATGAGACAGGTTTACAACTTTCTAGATACTAATATCTGCAAAGTGATTTGTGTATGGAGTTGTAAGCAGTGTCTCTAGGAGGAACACTTATTTTAATCTCTAATACTTAATATATGTTGTAAAAAATACAATTTTTCTAGGTCCTAAAAGTGACTCAGTGATTTCTGTGAATTTTGTCTTTTCCTTGTACCTGTCTATTTTGAAATGCCTCTCTTGAGCTAGAATTGGTAGTAAGCTCAGTTCAGATCAATTCAATCACTCAGTCGCGTCTGACTCTGTGACTCCATGAACTGCAGCATGTCAGGCTTCCCTGTCCATCACCAACTCCCGCAGTTTACCCAAACTCAGGTGGCTCAAAGGTTAAAGCCTCTGCCTCCAATGCAGGAGACCCGGGTTCGATCCCTGAGTCGGGAAGATCCCCTGGAGAAGGAAATGGTAACCCACTCCAGTATTCTTGCCTGGAGAATCCCATGGATGGAGAAGCCTGGTAAGCTACAATCCACGGGGTCACAAAGAGTCGGACACGACTGAGCAATTTCACCTCACCTCATGTCCATTTAGTCGGTGATGCCATCCAACCATCTCATCCTCTGTCATCCTCTTCTCTTCCTGCCCTCAATCTTTCCCAGCAGCAGGGTCTTTTCAAATGAGTCAACTCTTCACATTAGGTGGCCAAAGTACTGGAGTTTCAGCTTCAACATCAGTCCTTCCAATGACACCCAGGACTGATCTCCTTTAGGATGGATTAATTCGATCTCCTTGCAGTCCAAGGGACTCTCAAGAGTCTTCTCCAACACCACAGTTCAAAAGCAACAATTCTGCACTCAGCTTTCTTTATAATCCAACTCTCACATCCCTACATGACTACTGGAAAAAACCATAACATTGACTAGATGGACCTTACATGGGTTTTATTTCCAGCATAAATATTGCAATCACTTCCTTTTCCCTCTGAGGATCTGATGCCCTAGGGCAGGCATATGAACCAGCAAAGCTCAAGTTAGGTATGTATGGAATGTGGAAGATCCAGACAAACTCTCAAATTCGTGACCACGAGCTTTGAACTGCCCCAAGGCCATATTTGCCACCAATGGAAATGTTCAGTAAACATAAACCATACCATGAGTAGAGCCATGATAAATCATAGAAATTAGGAGACATTTCTGAAGAGTACTGCAACTCCTAAAATCTGTCTGTGATGGGACTTGCCATCTACATAGTCCACCAAGCGATTTTGCATCAGATGACTTGAGCTGATTTCTATAACTTGAAATCAAGAATTCTAAGTAAACTGTTCTTATTGGCTAAGTGCAATCTACAGATGTCATCCTGAAGACAGGCAAGAGTGTAGGCAAGCTTTTCCAAGTCCCTATAAAGGTATGAGATTTAGACGCACCCAGAGGGAGCACCACCAAATATGCTCAACTTGAAAGGGTGAAAGACAAGGTAAACATGTTCAATGTAAGGCAGTGTCATGCTCACCACAACTACACCAAACTCTTGGTTCATGAAATCTCCAGAGACTCAGGAGTCATAACCAGGACTATGTGCAGAACTGGCTTATTTCTCAAGCTTTTCAGGTAGAAAAACAAGTTATTTAATACTTTCCCTAAGAGTCATGTAAGGGATTCAAAGAAACTCAGTAAAAAGAGGATCACAAATGATTATTTGAGGGACTCTACTCTAGAGTAATCATCCATTAATTCAACCATCCATGCAAGTTGATGCACATTCTAACACAAGATATAAAATTGATGTGATCACACAAAGTTCTAACCTTCAGAGCCACTGGAATATGAATAACATGAAGATCAACATAGTCCAGTTGAAGATTTTTCAGTGATTTTTCCAAGGCTGGTTGGACCAACTCTGGTCAAAGGGAAGTTAACCAAAGCTGCAGAGGTTAAAGAGTGAAAGTTGTATTAATAACACATTATGTAACTTTTTCCTTACCACTTGCCTTGTGAGATATCACTTCCTTGACCAAGGATAGATCCTAGCACATGGTATTAAAGTATCAAGTCTTAACCACTGAACCACCAGGGAACTCTAATACTTCAGGAATGTATGTAAGAATAGTTCACCAAACAATTATTCACTGAACAATGATCCTATTATATAACTGTCACCTGGGCAAAATCACTTGCACACATCTGTACACACTCAACACACAGCACCTTTGAGGTGTAGAATATGTCTTCTCTCTTCACAGTGCCATCTGCAATCTTGCTTCGAATGGCCTGGCCAACTTGCTCTTCATTTTGGTACACATGAGCACAGTCAATATGGCGGAACCCAACCTCAATAGCGAATTTGGTGATTTCCAGAGCTTCCCTCTTAGCCCCCTACATAAATAACAAGGTAGAAGTTGAATAGCTACATGATCAAGAGATTGCTAAGGCACAAGATTGATCTTCCCAAGAATCAACATTTCTTTGTGCTTTTAGTTCATTTTGCAACTGTTGTGATGAACTCATGACAGTTTCTCTGAATGTTCTGGCCAGAGATTAAATGGGCAGTAAGGAACCCTTCAATCCCAGATGGCCAGTGGCTGATCACAGGCCTCAGAGGACCCCAAGACAACCTCCAGGTTCAATGACTTGCTGGAAGACCCAAAGGACTCAGCATAAAGTTGTAGTCATGGATAAGATTTATACTGTGAGATGTTTGAGGCAAAATCAACAAAGGTGTAAAATGCCTGGTAAAAGCATCAAGAAACATGTGAAAGCTACTAAGACTTCAGTCTTCAGTGAAGCCACAGAGAATACACCAATTAAAAAGCATATATATTGAATAAAGTGATGTTTTCATATAAGTACACATTGCTAATGATTACCACAATCAACCTAGGCAACAGATCCATCACCTCACATACTTGAATTTATGGCATGTTTGTAAGAAAATTTAAGGTCTAGTCTCTACAAAATCTCAAGATATAGCCCATAATCTTTAACTATAGTCACTGTGCTATACAACAGGTGTTCAGATTTATTCGCCTTAGGACTGAAAGTCTGTACCCTTGACCAACGTCTTTTCATTTTTCCTAGACTTGTCCCCAGCTTCTGGTCACCATACCTTATTCTTTCTTCTATGAGTTCCACTGTTTTAGATTCCACCTATAAGTAAATTATATAGTAATTGTCTTTCTGTTTATGGCTTATTACACTTAGCTTAAAGTTAGTTCATCTATGTGGTTCAAAATGACAGGATTAATTTCATTTATAATATTGAATAATATTCCACTTCTTTTTATGTGAATCAGACTCATTCCTATTTCAAGGAGGTAGATAGTTGGTATAGCTTCTCTCTGTTAGGGTTGGTCCTGGATTTTCTTAAATGCTCCAGTATTTGTGTGTATACCAAGGAATGAACCCAATGAGCTTCAGTAACAGCCTGGACTCTTCCCTCCCCTCACCCCAATTTGTACTACAAAGTCCTGTCTTATGTTTCCAAAATGTATCTAATTATTTCCATCGGTTTTATAGATGAAAATTTTGAGGCTTAAAGTTTAAGGACCAGTCCATTGTCTCAACTACATACTATAAACACAAGATAGATAGCAAATTTTCTGGCTTACAGTATAGAGACTTGTCCACTAGCTCCTCTTCTATAACCCAGCACTGAAAACAATACTTAAATGAAAACACATTACAAAACACAAAGATACATTACAAAACCTAGCCTGTAAGATTGCATCTCATCACGTCAAATGATACTATAGTTCCCATCAGAAGTTTCCAAGCAGAAACAGAAGCACAGGGCAAAATACAGCCGGAGTGTTTCTGCCCTGGCACCTACCAGGCACCCCACAGTAGAAAAACGATTTTCTGCCATTATTTTTCAGTCACCTCATCTTCAGGACCTTCCACCTAAAAGCTTCTCTGGGTCATTTTTTTTTGGAAGGAGGAAAGAGTTCTTGAAATAATAAAATCTACAGAGAAACCCCACCACTGCAATCACACTTAAAGCAAAGCAGCTGACAGTAAGTGTTCTCCACAGCCAAGTCTCACCTCTTCTGCCAAGCTGGGAAAGAGATGGAAACTGGAGGGGAACCCAGAGCAACCTGCAGGTGAGCACAGCTTCACACCATGATGCAGAGTGGAGATTGGATGCTCTTTCTCCTTTCACAGGGCATGGTTCTAACCTGGTTAGTGGAACCACGTCACCCTCCCAGAGTCACACAGAAGCTCAGTGCTTGACAACCCAAGTCCCTTTTGCTCATATCACACCCACTACTATTTATATCTCAACCCCAAACCACTACTGTTACCTCTGGAGGTGCATAGGTTCCAAATCCCAGGACAGGAATGAAGTGGCCATCATTAAGCTTCACCTTCTGGCTTTTGGGGTCCATTGCCTGTTGTTCCCCTGAGTAAGCAGATTGATTTTTTCTTCTGCCTTCAGAGGTTAGAAATAACAGGAAGGTAACACCCCAGCTGCACTGTCCAGTGTTAGCAGATGCATTGCAGGAGAAGTGTGATTAACCTAATGCCCATGGAGTCAGAGAGTTAACTTGTTTGATTTTTTTTTATCAGTATAACCTAAAGTTTTATATAAAGTGAGATTGGCTGAGCAATTAATGACCATTAGTTAAACTAGAAATTTCCACACTCCAACCTTTTATATTTTCTATTATAGGCCCAATCTCAATCAAACATAAACTGAGACAATTGTCTAACAGTACAAACAGCACACATACACACATCACAAAATGTAAAGTGATAACAGCATTTTTGAAAATGTTATCCCTTAATAAAGAATCAAAACTTCAAGTGAAAGTAAATTTTCCTTTTTACATTTCCCACCAGCAAAATTATTTTGCTTTACAGACCTGACTGTGGTGAAATCCTGAACAGGATACCTAAACCAGACATTTTGGAAAAGTATTTATTGGAGGTTAATTATTAATAGCTTTAGGATACCATGTGCAGTGTGCAAAGAGAACGTTGTAATTAGTTATATAACTTCTACAGTACGCTTGCTTTCCAGGTGGCCCTAGTGGTAAAGAACCTGCCTGCCAATGCAGGAGATGTACAGTTTCGATCACTGGGTTCAATCCCTGGGTTGGGAAGATCCCCTGAAGGAGGGCATGGCAACCCACTCCAGTATTCTTGCCTGGGGAATCCCATGAACAGAGGAGTCTGGCGGGCTGCAGTCCATGGGGTTGCAAAGAGTCGGATGGAACTAAAACAGCTTAGCACACACCCAGAGTACTTTCATAATGTATCTGGTACATACTTTACATAATTTACTAACTTGTTGAACATTATTCATAAAAGAAAACGCAAGAAACTACATGTATATTAGTAGCTCAGTTGTGTCTGACTCTTTGCGACCCCATGGGGTGTAGCCCACCAGGATCCTCAAGCCATGGGATTTTCCAGGTAAAAATTCTGGAGTAGTTTGCTATTTCCTTCACCAGAGGATCTTCCTGACCCAGGGATAGACCCGAGTCTCCTGCATAAGCTACACAAATTATAACAAAGAGTAAGGGAAAGAGTAAGGGAAATTGTGATGCACTGATATATGGGGGTGAGGTGAAGTTAAATAAAATTTAACATATATAGTGATGTCAGCAAAATGGTGAAGTAAGATGACTGAATTCTCCCTTGGAAAGGCTAGAAAAGGAAGAGAAAGCGGCTGAAAAACCTCATGAGATCTCTGGAAAACACTCAAAGATCTACAGCAACAAAGTGAACACACAATTAGGAAAAATCCAGAACAGAATGGTAGGAAATTTCATCGTGTATTACTCACCTGTACCCTCCTCCTCCCTGGGACAGTGCACTCTTGATCAGCCCCCAGTTGCTTCCCTCAATCCAGAGTGATCAAAGAAAACCAACTGTGCAATGTTCCAACCAACTTGGGGGCTGGCTGCCTGGGGACTGGTGCCTGTTCCAATTAACTCTAAGCTTAAACCGAAGAGCAGCTGGAATGGCTATTGCAGCTCGAGGGGAACTATATATATATATATATACATACATACACACAGAGCCAAGGACAAAGGAATAAGGGTGGAGCCATAGACTAGACCATGTATTGATAAAACCCTGAGTAGAACTGGGGTGTGGATTTGGGAGCCATAAGGCATTCAAAAACAGTCATAAATTCACTGGACTCAGAAAGCCACCCATGGGCCAGGCAAGACGCTGACTCAGAAATGAACTGAGTCACCCTTAGCTTTCCTGTTGGGGTGAAAGAAGCACAAGGAGAATGCCAGGCAAACTAGTGAAAGCCAGTCAGGACAGGGAACAAGATCTACCAAGAGTGAGTATTTGCCTGCTGTTTCAGGTAGTCAATTATGAACACCTACATATACACACACACACACAGACACACACACACAGGAACACACACACATCTGGATGGGGCAGGGAGGCCAGACGGGCCTGAGGAGCAGGGTCTGGGGTTCTGACGGTGTGCCAGGGATGCACCACAGTCACGGCTGCCCACACCAGGGGCTGCTCCAGCATTCCTCCCTCCAGCTCTGCCACCCTCTAGGGCAAAGGTGCCAGAGTGGGGGAGGGGGGTGCACACTTACTAGGGGTGGAACCAGTGTGGGCCCAACCCTCAGAGTTCTGCTCCAGCATATTGGGACCTGCCTGGCCCAGTAGGGTGGGGACAGCCACTGAGCACAGGAGAAGCCTTTGCTCACACTGGGCTCTGGCTCTAGTCTTCCCCTCCCCGTCCCACAGAGGTGACAGTTGCCAGCACTCCCTGGGAAGGGGTGACCCTGCCCACCTCAGCTCCAGCTCTGCCCCAAAGCCTCTGGGCACACAGACTGCACAGGGACACAGCCACAGAAGGACAGCCCCGCAAAACCAGGACAGGTAACTTTTTCACCTAATTTCATAGAGACAGAGGATGTTAAACAAAATGAGAAGACAGAGGTATCTGTTTCAAATGAAACAATTAAAAAAAAAGAAAAACCTGAAAAAAATCTGCTAATAAGATAGATATTAATAATTTACCAGAATTCAGAACAGTAATAAGAATGTTATTCTAACTAGGGAATAGAGCATACTAACATTCACATGATAGGGGTTCCAGAAAGAGAAGAGAGAGGAAAAGGGGCAGAAAATGTATCTGATGAAAATACGGCAAAAAAAAAAAAAAAAAAATTTCTGAACCTGGGACTTCCCTGGTGGTCCAGTGGTGAGGATTCTGTGCTTCCACTGCAGGGGGCAGAAGTTCTGAAAATGGTCAGAGAACTACTTAGCAAAGGTGATTAAAACCATGAGATGGGGCCACGGCGTGCTGGCTCCTGTGGAGGCTTTGTCGGCCGGTCTGCGGGGCGTGCAGCTGGCAGTCCGCGTGTGGGGCGCCGGCGTCCTCTCGCCCTTGGGCGCCGGGTCAGTGGAGCGTTCCGGGCCCCGAGCGGGATGGCAGGGTCCTCTGGTCGGGTGGACGGGCGGACTGAGCGCGGCCAGCCCCTCACGGGGGTCCCGGAGCCTCGGGCTCGGTGAGCCTGGCTCCCAGCAGCCGTCAAGGCTGCCCCCGCCGGACTGCAGTCCGGCCCGGGTCCCGCAGCTTCTCTCCCCAGGGAACGTCGTGTGGGTAAATTCTACTCTCTTGGTTCCTTTCCCTGGTTGCAGGGGCCACACACCCAGGCGTAGAGCCCCCAGCTTCAGCGTCTGTGTCGCGGCTTTCAAGCCCACTGC
Organism: Budorcas taxicolor; assembly: GCF_023091745.1. Taxonomy (NCBI): domain Eukaryota; kingdom Metazoa; phylum Chordata; class Mammalia; order Artiodactyla; family Bovidae; genus Budorcas; species Budorcas taxicolor. Next base: position 43,331,631 of record NC_068922.1, on the reverse strand, counting down.
CTGCTTTGGGGTGGCCTGAGGGTAGGTGAGGGTCACGGTGCGGGTAGTGCTGCTCTTTTGTTGCAAGCCAGCCGGCCTCTCCCTGGAGCCCGAGGGAGCTCTCCAGATGATGCTGGGAGAGTGACCGGCGCCTCGAGCCTGCCTGTGCTGGAGGAGGTGCAGAGCCGGCACCGGTGCCCTGGCCGGGTAGAGGTGAAGAAGAGAATCGCCTCCAGATGATGGGCTGCGCTGTCCTTTTCTCGAGTCGTATCAGTCCTGGAGGCCATCTCTGCTGATGCCCTGGACGTCCTACCCCTCATGCAGTGGCTGCATCGTAGTCATAGGAGCCTCAGGGCCTGAGTACCATGCCTTTCTGTATTCCCGGGAGTGTTAGCTGGAGACCAGTTTGAACTCTGGCAGTTTGTCTGTAGAGCTCATGCTCTTAATCAGGCCACAGTGCCCTCTCTCTGGAGCACATCTTTCCCCTGAGCTCCAGTCCCAGTGAATGACAGGACTTGGTCCTGTCCATGGAGGTGGGACTTAGATGTGACAATAACAGTCTCTTAATAATGGCAATAGCTACAGCATCACTCATGTGGAAGATACGAGAGAAATGGGGCAGGGCGGGGCGAGGTTGCTATGTCTTTTCACAAGCCTAACTTCCTAGCTCCAGTGTCTCCTGGAGAGATGGGGATGGATTTCTCCTGCAAAGGCCTTAGGGATGGTAAGGCTTGCACGGTGGAGCTGAGAAAGCCCTAACCGCGTTCAGAAGCTGGTAATGGAAGAGGTGCTCAGAGAAGCAGCTGACCCAGAATAGGCCAGGGCCTTGAAGCAGTTCAGGGAGCTGTCAGGCACGTCCAGTGCTGCCTCAGGTTGTGGAATATGACCAGTGAAAGGACACTGAACTGCTCAGGAAAGGAGAAGACCATTGACATCTGGGCAGAGCCCTGGGAGCAAAGCAGATGGCTGTGCGGTGGTGGGGGGAGGAGACCGCAGCTAGCAGCTGGCTCAGCTGTAAGCCAGTCACCTCCCTGAACCTCATGGATGATTGTGTGGCGAACACAGGAAATAAGAAAAGCATGTGCCGGGTACTTGGTCCCCGCTGTGGCTGTGGTGGCATGAGTGCAGGGTGGTGGCATGAGTGCAGGTTGGTGACACTGGCGGCCGTGGGGCCGTGCAGGGGTGCAGATTCTCCTGCAGCTCTAGTCCGTGTCTTCCTTGGGTGCCCTTTTACTATCCTTTTCCTGCTGCTCCCAAGGGTGGAGCTCTGCACACCTACCTGCTTCCTTTCTTTAGACTGTAACCAGCAGACAGCCACGCTGGTAACTTGCAAGCCCAAGGCTTATAACATCCCTTTACTAGTGCGCGTGCACAAACAGCTTCCTGTCCCTGCAGTGGGCACTGCCCTCTCCCGTCTCAGAGCCACTCTGGCAGTTCATAACCTTCACTCCCAGCTCTGAGGCTTGCCCCATCTCAACATCAACAATGTGTTATATTTTGTCCAGCAAGTTCTAACAGAAGGGAGGGCCATGTTAGCCCCAGACATTATGGAACCAGCAGTCTGATATATTTTTACTTCGTTTGCTTATTTCATTCAGGTTTCTTTAAATGAAAAAGTATCAATTTAACTTTATATGAATTCACAGGGGGAAAAGGCGTTAAGGAGAAACTGAAAGATTGCTGACATTCAGATAAATGTTTATTCAAAGCAAAGTATATTTAATTTTAAAAACTTCCTGAAAAGTTAAAGTTATGAAAATCACAAAAAGGCACACATTTTAAAGCTATATTCTTATAAATAGATGCAAGCCTGTTTTCAGGTGGTATAACAGTCCTTTTAAACAACAACAACAAAAAAAAAAATCAGGAAATATCACCTCCAAAACAAAAAACCAAATATACTCCCTTTTTTTGGATTAAAAAAATAACAAGATTTAAAATATAAGACTTTTAGAATACCAATCCCACCTGCTCTAAGCAAAATACCCTGTAACAGCAATATCACACTTGGGGAGGGAAAAACATCTTTGAGAATGGACTCTGGAGGCAGACAGGCCTGACTCTGAGCCTAAGTTCTGCCACTGACTGGCTTAGCAGCCTTGGGTAATTGACTTTCTCAGCCTCTGTAAAATAGAGCAAACAATCGAGGTCATGGCTGCCTTGCAAGGTTTGGAGCTGTGCCTGAGACTGTGCAGGCCAGTTCAGCAGTGCCTGGTTGGGGTTGAGGGACACTCATCAATAGCACCCCTCCTGCCCTCCCAAATCTGCACCAGTGAGGCCCATGAAGAGTGAAAGTTCAGCTCACCACTTGTCCAAGCCTTGGTTGGAGTGATGCTGGACCTCTAGACCAAGTGCCGGTTAGGCTATGTCCTGCCTGCCCACAGGAGGCGCTGGATCGCCACAGCCTCTCCACAGCACTGCACTCCTGGCCCAGAGCAGCAGGACCTGTGCCCCAGTGGACGAGGCTGGGTGCCACGTGCCTAGTTATTCTCCCACCCTTTCATTTGGTTAACTCCTTCCCCCAGTCTGGGGAAGGGAGGTGGGCTGAGTACTTCAGGGAATGTCGTTCCTCATGACACCAGGGGCACCTCCAGCATCTGAAGTGTAGTGGGACCTCCGAGCACCAGGGCTCCATGTGAATGAACTTGAAGGATGTGGGGATGTGTTAGAAGGGGGAAGGTGTACAGATGGACAGGTATATGTGACCCCATGTTTATACCTACAGATGGCGTGCATGGAAGTAAATGTTGTTTTTGCTTAAGCAGAAGTCTGGATGAATACGTATAAACTGAACAGCTTGCAGTGGTCTCTGGGATTGCTGAGGATTATCCTTGTTTTTGTTTACCACTTGAAGTGTTCTTACAGTGTGGGTCTTGTGTCTGTTATTGCTCAGAATGGACAGTACAAAAGTGAAGTAAAATAGGATATGAGACTGAGGAGTGTGATCCTCATTTCATAATATATTGGTGCAGAAAAAAACACTAGAGGAACACGTCACTGTGTAATCTGAGTACTGGGGTTAAGAATAATTTTATTTTTAGTCTTAAAGTTTTTATCAACTAGCATAGTTTACCCTTATGCCTTGAAAAAATAACTAATTTCTGTAAGCAGGAAAAAGATTTAAATCAAGTTAGTGGGCCTTTAACTCAGAAGAACAGTGTCAGTGAATGTCACCGGGCAATGGTCAGAAATGCTGTGTCACAGGGCACCCAAGAGGGCCACTGCTCCAGGAAGCTGTGTTGCAAAACTCACATGGAGAGAAATGCCTCACATAAACTTGCAGCTTCTCACTCTTACTGTCAGCTGTTGGTTCAGTGTCTTCATCATCACAGGGAGCGTTGCATCTGAATAGTCAGGTTATCTAACAGCATTATTTAAGCGAGGGTTCCTCTTGCTATAACGGAGATTCAAAACTAGTTTTCCCAATAGGAAACTTGGTTTCTGGTATCCCATCTCAGAGGCAGGGGGAGGGTCTTGCCCCCCAGGAGCCTGCAGTATGGCCTCGCGCACATCCCACGGGCTGGGCAAGAGGGTGGCATGCTGGAATCAGTCACAGGTCACCCCTGACATCAGGGGACTTCAGGAAACATGGTGGTTCGCTGCTGGCTGGCTCTGTGTCCACTGAAATTTCTGGAGGGATTTTTGTCACTCAAAGCAGGGACACTGGGCAGCTTCATGTTTGCCGTAGCTGACCAGCTGACCCTGTGGCCCTCACACTAGGCTGTGCTCAGTTGCTGCCTCCAGCCGGAGCCAGGATCTCTGGCCGGTGGCCTTCTCTCAGCATCAGTGCATGTCCACACAGCCACAGTCTAAACTTGACAAGTTCCGGCCTCCCCAGATGCTGCCTCCTCCCCCAGCAAGAGCAGATGACCACGTGAATGCATCCACTCAGGAAGGGGAGGAGCCCCGAGCACAGGCAGTTGCTGGTCCACAGCTTCAGCAGTTTCCGGGAGTCTCTAAGGGTGGCCTGAGCTGTAGCCACTGAAACAAAGGAGTTCCAGGGCTCAGCAGGAATGAAGACCTCTGTCAGCCAGAAGACAAGCACAGGACCGTGCCCAGCCCTGAGCTGCCAGTCCCTTGGGGTGAAGGGCAGAATCGTGGAAAGGACATGGCATTGTGCTCACACAATGAAGGCTGCCCATGCTGAGGTCCACGCAACATAGGCAGCCTCCCTGGTGTGGTGCTCAGCATCAGCAGACACCTGGGGGGGTCCTGACAATGCTCAAATTAGTGTGAAAAGTCCTACAACCTTAGAAATATGCTAAGAAGCAGTGAATTGTATGCTTTAAAATGGTGGATTCTATGATGTGTGAATTCTAGCTCTATAAAAAGTGGGTGCCTATTGAATAAAAAGCAGACACAAACAAATAAATAAAACCATGAGATGGGGATGTTCCTGGATTACCTGGTCACCCTGGTGTAATCACAAAGTCCTTATTCGTGGGACCTGTCAAAGGGTTGTAGTCAAAGAGAAGGTGGGAAGATAGGAGCATTAGATAAGAGACTCGAAGACACTATGTGCTGTCTCTGTCTCTGAGATGGCTGGAGAGTCTACAAGACCAAGAACGGAGTGTTCTCCTGCTGTTCAGTCCCTCAGTGGTATCCAACTCTACCATAGCATGGACTGCAGTGCACCAAACACTTCTACCCTTCACTGTCTCCCAGAGTTTGCTCAAACTCATGTCCAGTGAGTTGGTGATGTCATCTAAGCATCTCATCCTCTGTCACCAACTTCTCCTCCTAATCTTAATCTTTCCCAGCATCGGGGTCTATTCCAATGAGTTGCCTCTTCTGGTCAGATGATCAAAGTATTGGAGCTTCAGCTTCAGCATTAGTCCTTCCAATGAATATTCAGTGTTGATTTCCTTTAGGATTGACTGGTTTGATTCCCTTGCTGTCCAAGGGACTCTCAAGAGCCTTCTCTGGGACCACAGTTTGAAAACATCAATTCTTCGGCACTCAGCCTTCTTTATGGTCCAAATCTCACATCCGTACATGACTACTGGAAAAACCAGAGCTTTGACTACATAGAACTTTGTCAGAAAAATGATATCTCTCCTTTTTAATATGCTGCCTAGTTTTGTCATAGTTTTTCTTCCAAGGAGCATTTAATTTTATGGCTAAGGTCAGTGTCCGCAGTTATTTTGGAGCCCAAGAAAATAAAATCTGTCACTGTTTCCATTGTTTCCTCCATCTGCCATGAAGTGATGTGACCAGATGCCATGATGTTAGGTTTTTGAATGTTGAGTTTCAAGTTGGCTTTTTCACTCTCCACTTTCACCTTCATCAAAAGGCTCTTTAGTTCCTCTTCCCTTTCTGCCATAAGGGTGGCATCATCTGCATGCATGAAGTTATTGATATTTCTCCCCAAATCTTGTTTCCAGCTTGTGATTCATCCAGCTTGGCATTTTGCAGGATGTACTCTGCATGTAATATAGATAAGCCTGGTGACAACATACAGCCTTGATGTGCCTCTTTCCCAATTTTGAACCACTTTGTCATTCCATATCCAATTCTAACTGTTGCTTCTTGGCCTGCATACAGGTTTCTCAGGAGGCAGGTAAGGTGGTCTGGTATTGCCAACTCTTTAAGATGTACCACAGTTTATTGTGATCAATACTGTCAAAGGCATAAGCCTAGTCAATAAAGCAGAAGTAGACATTTTTCAGGAATTCTTTTGTGTTTTCTGTGATCCAGAGGATGTTGGCAATTTGATCTCTGGTTCCTCTGCCTTTTCCAAATCCAGCTTGTATATCTGGCAGTTCTCAGTTCACATGCTATTAAAGCTTAACTTGAAGGATTTTGACCATTACTTTGCTAGCATATGAGACGGGCACAATTATGTGGTAGTTTGAACATTATTTGGCACTGCTCTTCTTTGGGATTGGAAAGAAAACTGACCTTTTCCACTGCTGAGTTTTTCAAATTAGCTGCCATGTTGAGTGCAACACTTTAACAACATCATCCTTTAGGATTTGAAATAGCTTAGCTAGAAATCCTTCACCTCCAATAGCTTTGTTCATAGTAATGCTTCCTAAGGCCCACTTGACCCCACACTCCAAGATGTCTGGCTCTAGGTGAGTGAACATACCACCCTGGTTATCCAGGTCATTAAAACCTTTTTTGTACAGTTCTTCTGTGTATTCTTGCCACTTTTTCTTAATCTTTTCTGCTTATGTTAGAGCCTTACAGTTTCTGTCCTTTCTGTGGTCATTTTCACATGAAATGTTCCCTTGGTATCTCTAATTTTCTTGAAGAGATCTCTGGTCTTTCTCATTCTATAGTTTTAATCTATCTCTTTGCATTGTTCACTTATGAAGGTGTTCTTAATCTCTCTTTGCTCTTCTTCAGAACTCTGCATTCAGTTGCCTATATATTTCCTGTTCTCTTTTGCCTTTCACTTCTCTTCTTTCCTCAGGTATTTGTAAGGCCTCCTCAGACAACCATTTTGTATTCTTGCATTTCTTTTTCTTGGGGATGGTTTCAGTAACTGCCTATTGTACAATGTTATGAACCTCCATCCACAGTTCTTAAGGCACTGTGGATCAGATCTAATCTCTTGACTCTATTTGTCACTTTCATTGTATAATCATAAGGGATTTGATTTAGGTCATGCCTTAATGGACTAGTAATTTTCCATACTACAGGGAGGAACCACAGTCCCATCCATTAACAGAAAATTGGGTAAAAGATTTACTGAACATGGCCTTGCTCAACAGAGCAAGACTCAGCTTCCCCCACAGCCAGTCCCTCCCATCAGGTAGCTTCAACAAGCTTCTTATCCTCATCCATCACTAGACAGACAGAAGGAGCAAGAATTTCAATCCCATGGCCTCCAAAATGAAAACCACAATCACAGAAAAGTAACCAAAATGATCACATGGGTCACAGCCTTGTGTAACTCATGAAACTATGAGTCATGACATACATGGCCCCCAAGATGGATGCGTCATGGTGGAGAGTTCCAACAAAACTTGGCTCACTAGAGAAGGGAATAGCAAACCACTTAGAATTCTTGCCTTGAGAACCCCATGAACGGTAGGAAAAAGCAAAAAAGATACAACCCTGAGAGATGACTCCGCCAGGACAGTAGGTGTCCAATATGTTATATGCTAGAGAAGAGTGGAGAAATACAACCTGAAAGAATGATGAGGCTGATCCAAAACAGAAATGATTTCCCCTTTCATACTTGTTAGCATTTGTCTTACATATTGCGGTGCTCCTATGTTGGGTGCATATATATTTATAATTGTTATATCTTCTTCTTGGATTGATCCTTTGATCATTATGTAGTGGCCTTCTTTGTCTCTTTTCACAGCCTTTGTTTTAAAGTCTATTTTATCGGATATGAGTATTGCCACTCCTGCTTTCTTTTGGTCTCTATTTGCGTGGTATATATTTTTCCAGCCCTTCATTTTCAGTCTGTATGTGTCCCTTGTTTTGAGGTGGGTCTCTTGTAAGCAGCATATAGAGGGGTCTTGTTTTTGTATCCATTCGGCCAGTCTTTGCCTTTTGGTTGGGGCGTTCAACCCATTTACGTTTAAGGTAATTATTGATAAGTATGATCCTGTTATCATTTACTTTATTGTTTTGGGTTCGGGTTTATACACCCTTTTCGTGTTTCCTGTCTAGAGAATATCCTTAAGAATTTGTTGGAGAGCTGGTTTGGTGGTGCTGAATTCTCTCAGCTTTTGCTTGTCTGTAAAGCGTTTGATTTCTCCTTCGTATTTGAATGAGATCCTTGCTGGGTACAGTAATCTGGGCTGTAGGTTATTGTCTTTCATCACTTTAAGTATGTCTTGCCATTCCCTCCTGGCCTGGAGAGTTTCTATTGAAAGATCAGCTGTTATCCTTATGGGAATCCCCTTGTGTGTTATTTGTTGTTTTTCCCTTGCTGCTTTTAATATTTGTTCTTTGTGTTTGATCTTTGTTAATTTGATTAATATGTGTCTTGGGGTGTTTCGCCTTGGGTTTATCCTATTTGGAACTCTCTGTGTTTCTTGGACTTGGGTGATTATTTCCTTCCCCATTTTAGGGAAGTTTTCAACTATTATCTCCTCAAGGATCTTCTCATGGTCTTTCTTTTTGTCTTCTTCTTCTGGGACTCCTATAATTCGAATGTTGGAGCGTTTCATATTGTCCTGGAGGTCTCTGAGATTGTCCTCGTTTCTTTTAATTCGTTTTTCTTGTTTCCTCTCTGATTCATTTATTTCTACCATTCTATCTTCTATTTCACTAATCCTATCTTCTGCCTCCGTTATTCTACTATTTGTTGCCTCCAGAGTGTTTCTGATCTCATTTATTGTGTTATTCATTATGTTTTGACTCTTTTTTATTTCTTCTAGGTCCTTGTTAAACCTTTCTTGCATCTTCTCAATCCTTGTCTCTAGGCTATTTATCTGTGATTCTATTTTGATTTCAAGATTTTGGATCATTTTCACTATCAATATTCGGAATTCCTTCTCAGGTAGATTCCCTACTTCTTCCTCTTTAGTTTGGCTTCGTGGGCAACTCTCCTGTTCCTTTACCTGCTGAGTATTCCTCTGTCTCTTCATCTTGGTTATATTGCTGCGTTTGGGGTGGCCTTTTTATATTCTGGTAGTTTGTGGAGTTCTCTTTATTATGGAGCTTCCTCACTGTGGGTGGGGTTCTATCAGTGGCTTGTCAAGGTTTCCTGGTTAGGGAGGCTTGTGTTGGAGTTCTGGTGGGTGGAGCTGGGTTTCTTCTCTCTGGAGTGCAGTGGAGTGACCAGTAATGGGAAATCAACAATAACACAATAATAGTGGGAGACTTTAATACCCCACTCACACCTATGGACAGATCAACTAAACAGAAAATTAACAAAGAAACGCAAACTTTAAATGATACATTAGATCAGTTAGACCTAATTGATATCTATAGGACATTTCACCCCAAAACAATGAATTTCACCTTTTTTTCAAGTGCTCATGGAAACTTCTCCAGGATAGATCACATCCTGGGCCATAAATCTAAACTTGATAAAGTCAAAAAAATCGAAATCATTCCAAGCATCTTTTCTGACCATAATGCATTAAGCTTAGATCTCAATTATAGGAGAAAAACTACTAAAAATTCCAACATATGGAGGTTGAACAACACACTTCTGAATAACCAACAAATCACAGAAGAAATCAAAAAAGAATTCAAAATATGCATAGAAACTAATGAAAATGAAAACACAACAACCCAAAACCTGTAGGACACTATAAAAGCAGTGCTAAGAGGAAAGTTCATAGCAATACAGGCATACCTCAAGAAACAAGAAAAAAGTCAAATAAATAACCTAACTCTACAACTAAAGCAACTAGAAAAGGAAGAATTGGAGAACCCCAGAGTTAGTAGAAGGAAAGAAATCTTAAAAATTAGGGCAGAAATAAATGCAAAAGAAACAAAAGAGACCATAGCAAAAATCAACAAAGCCAAAAGCTGGTTCTTTGAAAGGATAAATAAAATTGACAAACCACTAGCCAGACTCATCAAGAAGCAAAGACAGAAAAATCAAATCAATAAAATTAGAAATGAAAATGGAGAGATCACAACAGACAACACAGAAATACAAAGGATCATAAGAGACTACTATCAGCAGTTGTATGCCAATAAAATGGACAATGTGGAAGAAATGGACAAATTCTTAGAAAAGTACAATTTTCCAAAACTGAACCAGGAAGAAATAGAAAATCTTAACAGACCCATCACAAGCACGGAAATTGAAACTGTAATCAGAAATCTTCCAGCAAACAAAAGCCCAGGTCCAGACGGCTTCACAGCTGAATTCTACCAAAAATTTCGAGAAGAGCTAACACCTATCCTACTCAAACTCTTCCAGAAAATTGCAGAGGAAGGTAAACTTCCAAACTCATTCTATGAGGCCACCATCACCCTAATACCAAAACCTGACAAAGATGTCACAAAAAAAGAAAACTACAGGCCAATATCACTGATGAACAGAGATGCAAAAATCCTCAGCAAAATTCTAGCAATCAGAATCCAACAACGCATTAAAAAGATCATACACCATGACCAAGTGGGCTTTATCCCAGGGATGCAAGGATTCTTCAATATCCGCAAATCAATCAATGTAATTCACCACATTAACAAATTGAAAAATAAAAACCATATGATTATCTCAATAGATGCAGAGAAGGCCTTTGACAAAATTCAACATCCATGTATGATAAAAAACTCTCCAGAAAGCAGGAATAGAAGGAACATACCTCAACATAATAAAAGCTATATATGACAAACCCACAGCAAACATTATCCTCAATGGTGAAAAATTGAAAGCATTTCCCCTAAAGTCAGGAACAAGACAAGGGTGTCCACTTTCACCGCTACTATTCAACATAGTTCTGGAAGTTTTGGCCACAGCAATCAGAGCAGAAAAAGAAATAAAAGGAATCCAAATTGGAAAAGAAGTAAAACTCTCACTGTTTGCAGATGACATGATTCTCTACATGGAAAACCCTAAAGACTCCACCAGAAAATTACTAGAGCTCATCAATGAATATAGTAAAGTTGCAGGATATAAAATCAACACACAGAAATCCCTTGCATTCCTATACACCAATAATGAGAAAGTAGAAAAAGAAATTAAGGAAGCAATTCCATTCACCATTGCAACGAAAAGAATAAAATACTTAGGAATATATCTACCCAAAGAAACTAAAGACCTATACATAGAAAACTATAAAACACTGATGAAAGAAATCAAAGAGGACACCAATAGATGGAGAAATATACCATGTTCCTGGATTGGAAGAATCAATATAGTGAAAATGAGTATACTACCCAAAGCAATTTACAAATTCAATGCAATCCCTATCAAGCTACCAGCCATATTTTTCACAGAACTAGAACAAATAATCTCAAGATTTGTATGGAAATACAAAAAACCTCGAATTGCCAAAGCAATCTTGAGAAAGAAGAATGGAACTGGAGGAATCAACTTGCCTGACTTCAGGCTCTACTACAAAGCCACAGTCATCAAAACAGTATGGTACTGGCACAAAGACAGACATATAGATCAATGGAACAAAATAGAAAGCCCAGAGATAAATCCACACACATATGGACACCTTATCTTTGACAAAGGAGGCAAGAATATACAATGGAGTAATGACAATCTCTTTAACAAGTGGTGCTGGGAAAACTTGTCAACCACTTGTAAAAGAATGAAACCAGATCACTTTCTAACACCATACACAAAAACAAACTCAAAATGGATTAAAGATCTAAATGTAAGACCAGAAACTATAAAACTCCTAGAGGAGAACATAGGCAAAACACTCTCCGACATAAATCACAGCAGGATCCTCTATGATCCACCTCCCAGAATTCTGGAAATAAAAGCAAAAATAAACAAATGGGATCTAATTAAAATTAAAAGCTTCTGCACAACAAAGGAAAATATCAGCAAGGTGAAAAGACAGCCTTCTGAATGGGAGAAAATAATAGCAAATGAAGCAACTGACAAACAACTAATCTCAAAAATATACAAGCAACTTATGCAGCTCAATTCCAGAAAAACAAACGACCCAATCAAAAAATGGGCCAAAGAACTAAATAGACATTTCTCCAAAGAAGACATACAGATGGCTAACAAACACATGAAAAGATGCTCAACATCACTCATTATCAGGGAAATGCAAATCAAAACCACAATGAGGTACCACTTCACACCAGTCAGAATGGCTGCGATCCAAAAATCCGTGAGCAATAAATGCTGGAGAGGGTGTGGAGAAAAGGGAACCCTCCTACACTGTTGGTGGGAATGCAAACTAGTACAGCCACTATGGAGAACAGTGTGGAGATTCCTTAAAAAATTGCAAATAGAGCTGCCTTATGACCCAGCAATCCCACTGCTTGGCATACACACCGAGGAAACCAGAATTGAAAGAGACACATGTACCCCAATGTTCATCGCAGCACTGTTTATAATAGCCAGGACATGGAAACAACCTAGATGTCCATCAGCAGATGAATGGATAAGAACGCAGTGGTACATATACACAATGGAGTATTACTCAGCCGTTAAAAAGAATTCATTTGAATCAGTTCTGATGAGATGGATGAAACTGGAGCCGATTATACGGAGTGAAGTAAGCCAGAAAGAAAAACACCAATACAGTATACTAACACATATATATGGAATTTAGAAAGATGGCAATGACGACCCTGTATGCAAGACAGGAAAAAAAGACGCAGCTGTGTATAACGGACTTTTGGACTCAGAGGGAGAGGGAGAGGGTGGGATGATATGGGAGAATGGCATTCTATCATGTATACTATCATGTAAGAATTGAATCGCTAGTCTATGTCTGACGCAGGATACAGCATGCTTGGGGCTGGTGCATGGGGATGACCCACAGAGATGTTATGGGGAGGGAGGTGGGAGGGGGGTTCATGTTTGGGAACACATGTAAGAATTAAAGATTTTAAAATTTAAAAAAATAAATAAATAAATAAAAATAAAAAGAAAAAAAGAAAAAAAACAGAAAAAAAAAAACAAACATATATGCAACCATTTTCATATTATATTGGAAAAGCAATTCTAGGTGTATTGCAGGGCCAAATTAGAATGGAAACACAGAAGCAATTTTTTAGGGGACCATACACTTGACCTTGACTTAAATGGACCCTGTAACTTTGGGCAGTGAACTTTCCCAGAATTGATGACTCAGTTCTGAGTCTAGAAATGAAGAGGGTTTGTTTTTTTTTTTTTTTTCCATTCACCGACTATGGATCATAGTACTGTGCTGATGTGATAACCAGGTTAATTGACCACAGTCTAGCCAAATATACATGTAAAACTACATGGAGAAGTGTGCAGGCTCCTCTGACAAGAGTCATATCCACCTGCTAAAGCAAAACTGCTGAGCTGCTCTGCACTGAGCTGCAAATGCATGAGCGAGAGCAGTTAAGAGGACAGCAGCTGAGCTGAGTTCAGGCTAATTGTCAAAATACAGAATCAAGAGACACAGAAATGATCTCTGCATTAAATCCTGAAAATGGGGAGAGTTTCCTGTATAGCTGTGACTATGGGTACAATAATGGTATCCTACAAATAAATCAAAACAGAAACAACCTAGCTAAAGTGGACACAGTCTTGAAAAGGAGCTTCACAAAGAGAAACTCAAGAAGATCAAATGTATAAACATGAAAACCTATAATATTAAGGGAAAAGCAAAATAAAACCATGATGGTTTGGGGGTTAAAGATTGCTGCTAGAATTTTTGTGCCCCCAAACTTCCAAATAGGAAAAGGAGTACATCAAGGCTGTATATTATCACCCTGCTTGTTTAACTTATATGCAGAGTACATCATGAGGAATGCTGGGCTGGAAGAAGCACAAGCTGGAATCAAGATTGCCGGGAGAAATATCAATAACCTCAGATATGCAGATGACATCACCCTTATGGCAGAAAGTTAAAAAGAATTAAAGAGCCTCTTAATGAAAGAGGAGAGTGAAAAAGTTGACTTACAGCTCAACATTCAGAAAACTAAGATTATGGCATCTGGTTCTATCATTTCATGGCAAATAGATGGGGAAACAGTGGAAAGAGTGGCTGACTTCATTTTTGGGGCTCCAAAATCACTGCAGATGGTGACTGCAGCCATGAAATTAAAAGACACTTACTCCTTGAAAGGAAAGTTATAACCATCCTAGACAGCATATTAAAAAGCAGAGACATTACTTTGTCAACAAAGGTCTGTCTCGTCAAGGCTATGGTTTTTCCAGTAGTCATGTATGGACGTGAGTTGCACTATAAAGAAAGCTGAGTGCCAAAGAATTAATGCTTTTGAACTGTAGTGTTGGAGAAGACTCTTGAGACTCCCTTGGACTGCAAGGAGATCCAACCTGTCCATCCTAAAGGAGATCAGTCCTGGGTGTTCATTAGAAGGACTGATGTTGAAGCTGAAACTCCAATATTTTGGCCACCTGATGCAAAGAGCTGACTCATTTGAAAAGACCCTGATGCTGGGAAAGATTGAGGGCAGGAAGAGAAGGGGACGACAGAGGATAAGATGGCGGGATGGCATCACCTACTCAACGGACATCAATTTGGGTAAACTCTGGGAGTTGGTGATGGACAGGGAGGTATGGCATGCTGTGGTCCATGGGGTCACAAAGAGTCAGACACAGCTAAGCAATTGAACTGAACTGAACTGAACTGAAATTTACATTTTGATGTTGTTAGAAATGGAGTCATTGAAAGGTCATGATAGTGGAGCTCTCACGAATGAGATTTTAAAATAGCATATTCATATAAGAGACTTGGGAGAAGGCTCTGTTGCCCCGTCCATGATATTAAGATGCAAAGAGAAACCTGTGACCTGGATGAGGGCCCTCACCTGACCACACAGGAACCCTGACTCAGATCTCCAGCTTCAAAACTGTGAGAAATAAATTTCAATTTCTCTCAGCCACCCAATCTGTGATATTTTATTAGAGCAGTTCAAATAGTCTAAAAAAAATCACATATTGCAATTTCATCAACTGAGAAAAAAGGAAATAAGATGTCATTTGGACAAGATGACAGAATAAATGCTGACATAACTCCGAAACCAAAATCTCTGTTTTCTGTCCAACCTGAACCCTCTCCAGCCATGCCGCCTCTCCTGTTGCCACATCAGGAGGAGAAAACCACCAGGAACACACAACACATTCATGCATGGGGAAGAACTGGTAACTTGTCTTGATTCAAGGAAAGTCTTGAGAGACAGACAAAGAATGACACTCGTGAAGGATGTTCCTTAGGACCCCTCTGCCCACAGCCCAACTCTTCACCTGTATGTTCTCTTTGATCCACTTCTTGTTGTAACTCTTGGCCAGAACCACAACCCCACGTTGTATCTGGTAACGAAGGGCAACCAGAGCTGGGGTTTGCTTGTGCTTTTTGGCAATGGCACAAAGAACTGGGTCCTGCAAGAGAACAGGCAGGCCCAGGTTCACCCTGGAAGGAAATTCAAAAATGCTGAGTAGCTGAAACTAAGTACTCAGTTTGTGAGTAGTTTCACCAAATAAACCAAGTATGTCCACTCTATACCAGTGCTTCTCAAACTGTGGTCCATGTACTAAGAGCATCAGCATTACTCAGAATCTTGTTAGAAATACAAATTCCTAGCTTAAATGCAGACACACTGAATCAGAACCTCAATGGAGGCACCTCCTAATCTGTATTTACAAAGTTCTTCAAGTCATTTGGATGCATGTTTGAGTGAGACCAGAACTGCCAAACTCGTGGATTTTTTTCCTTTTTTAATTCTCATTTGTTGTTTTTCTCCATTCATAGCTCTAAAGTTTGTACAATGGCATGAAAAGAAACAGTGATGGAAAAAGACTGGGAATTTTTTTTTAATTATAACTTTTCACAGGTATTGACACAAGTTGAATAGTGCAAAATATAGAACTATTCATTTCATCATTATTTATATTATGCAATTTTCTATATATGTTTACAAAAATGGTTCATATTGAAATTTGTTATGATGATAGACCTGGAAGTTGCATATTATCATCCCAATTTTAGATAAAAGATATGTGAAGTTTAGACATGTATTATTAGAAATATGTTCATTGTTGAATAAATAAATAAATCATGATATGAGCTTGTGTCTCTGGTATCAACTGGGGGATTATATATAGACTTTAATGCAGAGATTTGTTATTTATGGGTCAACAATCTAATACAATGTAGAAAAATTGGCTGGGTGATGGGAAGACAAAAGAGAAGGATTCATTCCAGCCCTCCCTGCTTATCCCCTGTGCCTATGAGTTATCTGAGTAACATATGATTTACACTATTTTATCAAAAATTGAATTTTACATAAACTCCTTGTTGTCTTCATGAGGGTTCAATACCATTCTTTTAGTCGTTGGGATCCCAGAGCAGCATAGGCAACAAGAACGATATCATGTGACTTGCAGAAATCCAACAGGTTCCTCTGGTTGAGATAAGGGTGACATTCCACCTGTAGAATGTCAACAGAGAAGAGTGTCAGATTATATGGAAAGGTATTAATGTGACAGAAAAAGATGTAAGCTGGAAATATCAACACCAAGAGAGAAATAGACAAAAGTGTGTGTGTACAGTTAATTTATGATAGACATGGATGGGAAAACCAGTCTAAGACTGAATAATCAAAACGTGGGCTCTACATTCCAGTAAATGCTTCTGAGTAAATATTTCATGTAATGTTAGCATCACCATGAGCCTTTAAATTAACACTCTAACCTGGATGATATCCATCATCTCCAGCACATTTTTCTGTTCTGTGCTCCCTGTTGAGACTCATAAATGCTGAGCCACCAAGATTTTGGATACAGCCAACAGAACCACACACGAACGCTTAACACCCATCTCAGCTGATTTGTCTCTTTATTACTTCCCATTCCAGTTTTTTTATTTTTTTTAATTTATTTTTTTTATTTTAAAATCTTTAATTCTTACATGTGTTCCCAAACATGAACCCCCCTCCCACCGCCCTCCCCATAACATTCCAGTTTTTTTAAATTATTTTTTACTGAAGAATGATTGCTTTACAGAATTTTGCTGCTGCTAATTTGCTTCAGTCTTGTCCGACTCTGTGAGACTCCATGGACGGCAGCCCACCAGGCTCCCCCATCGCTGGGATTCTCCAGGCAAGAGTACTGGAGTGGGGTGCCATTGCCTTCTACACAGAATTTTGCTGGTTTCTGTTAAACCTCAACATGAATCCATTCCAAGTTTTCATGGTCTTCCTTCTTGCTTGCAGTTCGCTCCAAGCCACAAAAGCTGGTCATCCCTCCATCTCAGGGAAATGCCTCCTTCCTCTAGCTCTGGATTCTACCCACAATTTACCAGGAAGCCTTCCACACCTTTCAACCCAGACTTTAGCAGAGATATTGTTATGGATTTCATTCAGAAAGTCCAGACAGAGGCTCTACTCTCTAGAACCCTCTGACCCACAAAGGTCAGATGAACAGAAGGAGAGGACAGACAGACATCAGGCTCCAGGGTAAGAAGGAGGTTGTGAAGAGCAGGAGGGAGAGGAGCCAAGCTGCTCACCTGGTTGCAGACGGGCTTGTACTTGAGCCCTGGCTTGTTCAGGATCTTCTCCAGCTGCTTGTGGTTGAAGTTGGACACGCCGATGGACTTGGTCAGCCCTGCATCCTTACACTTCTCCAGGGTCTGGGGACGGGTGGGTGCTGAAAAATCACTTGGAATGGGCAATAGGACAAGAATAAAAGCTGAAAAAAATACCTGTAAAAAGTCATCCAGAAAGAATTAGCATTGATTATCAAGAAGGAAAGAGGGGAAGAATGACATGACACAAAAAGGAGAATTGCCATCTCCTGCTTGGAAAACCCTGGAGAGCACATATCACATGGAAGGAAATAGATATCTGTCTCACTGTCCCAGATTCTCCTCCTCTGTTCCTCTCTGTGACCATTTCAGCAATGGTTTCCTCCCCACAACCCCAGCATCACATCCCTTAGAGTTCATGACCTGCTGAGTCTGATGGCCCACAGCCCATCTCATAGGCAGAAGAATTGATGGAGGTTTCCCCTCTCCTGGCTCCTCCTTTAACTCTCTACTCTTGGAACTCACCTCCCATGTGTGACAGAGACCCACTGAGTCAGCTATCAGTTTTCCATTTTCATCTTTTGGGTATAATTCCTCCCCTGGCTGGAATAAAAGCAGTCATTTTAGACATGTCACAAAATAATTTCTCCACATTTAGCAAGGTTTCCAGGCACCCAGATTAAACCTACATGAGGTAGGTTTATAACTTTCTAGATACTAATATTTGCAAAGTGATTGCATATGGAGATGTAAGAAAGGTCCTTAGGAGGGAGGCTTATTCTACTTTTTTACACTCAATACATGTTGTAATAAGTACAATTTTTCTAGGTCCTAAAAAGGACTTCAAGTGACTTCTGTGAATATTGTCTGTTCTTGTACTGCCCTCTTTTGAAATATCTCTAATCTGAGAATGGCAGTAAGTTACATGGATTTATTTCCAGAATAAAAATTTCAACCTTGACCTGGGCTAGATAATCAGATTTCCTTTTCCCTCTGAGTATCAGATGCCCTAGGGCAGGCACATGAACCAGCAAGACTCTCCTTAAGTTGGTATGGATTGTGGAAGATCAGGGTCTCAAAGATCAATGGTCTTTGAGACCATTGTGGAAGATCAAGGGTCTCAAATGTTCATGGCCGTGAACCTTGAGCTGCCCCAAGGTCATATTTTCCATCAGTGGAAAATTTTCAGTAAAAAATAAGCAAACCATGAGTAACATCCTGATAAGGCATAGAAATTAGTAGAAATTAGGAGACATTTCTGAAGAGTACTGCGAATCCCCAGTCTGTCTGTGGCTATGACTTGTCATCTACATAGTCCACTAAGCTATTGTGCATCAGATGGTTTGAGCTGCTTTTTGTAACTTGAAATCAAGAGTTCTCAGTAAATCATTCTTAACAGCTAAGTGCAGTCTACAAACCTCATCATAAAGTCAGGCAAGAGAGGAGGCAATCTCTCCTATGTCCTTATAAAGGAACAAAGTTTAGATGCACCCAGAGTTTAAGGACCAGTCCCTCGTGACAGTTACATGGTCTAAAGACAAGACAGACAGCCAACTTTCTGCCTTCCAGTCTAAAGACTTGTCCACTAGCCCCACTTATGCCCAGGCACTTCAGACTATACTTTAATAAAAACACACACTGAAACCCAAGAATACATTGCAAAACTTGGCTTGTAAGACTGTAGTATCCCCCTCAGTGATATATCCCCTCAGTTTTATCCTCCTGCCCACTCAAATGATACTATAGTTCTCATCAGAAGAAGTTTCTGAGCAGAAAGAGGAGTACAGGGAAAAACATAGCTGGAGTGTTTCTGCCCTGGCACTGAGCAGGTATCCCACAGCAGAAAAGCAATTCTCTCCCATTATTTTTCAGTCACCTCATCTTCAGGACCTTCCACCTCAAATGCTTCTCTGGATCATGTCTTTTTGAAAGAAGGAAAGTGTTTTGTAATGAAATAAAGAGAAACCCTAACTTGCTGTCCCTTAAATGTTACATAACACTCAGCCTTCTTGAACTTAGTATTTTCTGTTCCGGAGTAATGAATGGAGCCACTGTCTCTATGTTGCAAGGCTGTTTCTTGTACAAATGAGAAGTTGTGTGGGATGAAGGGTAGCTGGTGTCTCTGCCTAACAGATGTACAGAAATGAGAGAGATTGTGCAGAATTATCTCCTACAGGCACTTACTCATTTCTAACAGCTAAGTCCTCCTGATTTCATTCACAGTCTTATCCTCCAGTAGGTGATCGACTCAAGAATTTCTCATTTGAATTGATATTTATTGATAATAAATGTGTTACTAAAGAATATTCTATAAAGTTTTGCTGAATTAATGAGGGAATGACAACCAATGAATCAATGGCAAAATATATAAAAATTCATCAAAATGCTAAGCATGGGCAAAAATTAAGAAATTAAATAAAAGAATAAGATATGCTGCTTTGTAGTAAGCAAAATATAATACTGAATTTTTAAGTCATATTTTTATTTTACCAAGATAATTATGCTAAGTTAAAAATAAGTAGAAAACCTGTAATTGAAGATCCTTTCCCTTTGTAAATGAAAACACACATGCATTTCTCCAGGAAAATCATAAGGGAAAGGCACCAAATTTAAGTATTATTAAATGGGTTAATCACAGCTTATCTTTATTCTCTATCATTTCCTTTCAACTTTCCAAATTTTCTGTAATTTGCATTTTTTAACTATCATAAAAAAGTATTTTTACTTTGAAGTCTTTATTGTTTCATACACTGTTTATTTTTTAAAAGGAAAGGCAGACTTTCAAACATTCAGACACTTCATTTAAGCACCTCCACCAAGTACAAAAATTCTCTTCATAGTCCTAGAAGCAAGTAATTCTCAAAGAACCACAGTGAGAGCTGAGAGTCAATATTCTTCAGAAAATGGATAGCCGGGCTGACCAACACCACTGAAAGAGAGGAGAAGGATTAACTTATTAAATCTGCCATGTTGTCAAAAACTGCTGCTCGATAGATGCAGTCAGGATATATTTGTCTAAATATGCAAACACGTCCCTCATTCTCCCCCGACAAGCACACCTGGAGGTGCCTGCTCCGTGTGCACACGGCACCTGCACGTCCAGTCCCAACATTCACGTGTGATCTCCACTCCACAGTGACATGTAGCTGGACTCAGGTTACAGTTTATATGGGAGCACAAGATCTAGGGCTAACTGTGGAGCCATTTCACACACAGGGAGAACTTCTTTGGTCCCTAGTTGATGAAAAGGTGCACAAATTAGCTGCCCTTTTCCACACATCCATGGATAAGCAAATACTGAGCACTCCAAAAATACAGAGCACCTCCATTAAGGAACTTGTCATCTATAGGAGAGCTAGCATGCACACCTGAATATTCATACAGTTCAAAGCGGGATTATTCTCTCTTTAACATAGTCAAACATTGGTTATGCAGTAATACTGCTTTTTTCATTTTTCCTATGTTTTTACTTTTCTTTCAGAATTTGCCTTTTTCAATTTGATTCATTAAAGAATGCATTCACAGCGATTCCAAGGACCAGGAACCTGGCTAATGACCCGAGCCCACAAAGATAGATAAGTCTAGGCATTCACAGCCTAATGAAGGAAAACATACAATTATACTTAAAAACCTGTAAGTACAAAAAAGTAACTATCCACCTTTTTTTACAATTCTCATGTCTTTTATCAGAAGCATTATAGCTATAAAAACAAAAGGGAGAGTTTTGAAATCTGTCATTGGAAACAAAATTTCATTTCTCCAATAATTGTTATTGCCTTCTCTCTAAACTCCCTTCCAAATTCTCCCTGTTTGATTAGCCCTCTGTCCCATCAATCCTGACATTGTCCTGCAGTAATTAGGCAGCTGGAATTCAATGTTAGTGACTAAATCAAAGACAAGAAGGTAGGGGCTCCCCAGGGGATGGACCTCTGATGGACAAATACAACAGTGGTGTGAGTCTTGACTCAAGGAACCAGAGAGACCCAGACGATCTTACCTGAGTGTGTCCTGCTAGGCAGTCACTCACTGGAGGGTCAGTTATGCTCAAGATCTACTTGTAATTCAGTTTTGTGAGATAACAAGGATGAGGACATAGGAGTTGTAATAGGGAAGAAAGGGCAGTGAAGAGGTTGATTTGTAGGAAGTAGATGGTGTCTTGGTGAAGAAATGTCCATAAAGGAGAATGTCCACCAGACCCTTAGGGGACAGGGTGGAGGCAGGCCCATGTGACATTGTAGCACTGATGGATATTGGCCTTTCTAGGACCTTCCTCCATAAAAAAACATCTACAATACATTTTATAGTTGTGTTGGGGTTAACATGATTGCAGGCTTCCTAGGTGGCTCAGTGGTAAAGGATCCACCTGCAAAGCAGGAGACATGGGTTTGATCCCTGAGTCAGCAAGATCCCCTGGAGAAGGAAATGGCAACTCACTTCAGTATTCTTACCTGGGAAATCCCAGGGACAGAGGAGCCTGGCAGGCTACAGTCCATGTGATACCAAGAGTTGGAAATGACTGAGTGACTAAATAACAGCAAAACTTGAATGCAATTTATGATGGATTCATTATTATACAATTATTATTAATATAATAATTTTCCACTGACGTAGAAAGAAATAGAGATTAAACATGTTCACAGGACCCTGAAAGAATACAGGGCTGCAGGCCCTGTGCCTTCTGTGTTTCCTGGGTCCCTCAGTCTTGAGAGGAGGCATACCAGGCACAGGGATTAGGGGCACAAAATAGTGAATTCACCACGATGCCAACTGAGTGATTTTATTGATGGGCTGGCCTGGGCCCCATCACATTCCTCTTGGTCAGAGACAGAGCCCTGGAGGAAACCTCTGGTCTGAGGTCTGCAGGAAGCCCCTGGTTTACTCCTACTCTAGGAATCAGCACTGTTTTCCTAGATTTAAGCTTTTTAAAAGCTAAGTTCTCCTGCTGACCTGCCTACTACAGAAAACAGTATTTGTGGGAAACATAGGCAAGTCACTTACGGTTGACATTCGTAATATCTTATATTTCTGTTGAGGCCATCGATTGCTTTCACATCTTCTGGAGTCAGTTCAAACTCAAACACCTGGAAGGAAAGAAGAATCACATTGACCTATCCCCCAAGGAGCCAGCCTTCCCCTGGGGACTGGAGGACTTTCCAACTGGATGGAGACAAGAAGAGGGGACAGGGAAGCCATGTCTCTCCTCAGCTTCCAGATGAACAAGCCTTGGACCTTCTGCTGAGTTTTCACCTCTCCCTTCCCACACCTTCTCCTTCTCTGTCCACCTCACAAACATTACAGTGCATCAGTCACTTATCTTTCTAAGTGAATTACTTCAGACAAAAAATCTAAAACCGTTTTCTTTTTTCCAAACACACTGCTTTTAGACACTCCTGACTCGATACCTGAACTTGAGCTGACATTAGACTGATTGCCTCTCCCCAACACACCCTAAGGGTTACAGCATTCAGCTGAAGCAATGTGGGAAGGAGGCTCCCCTGAGAAAGCCTGTTCAGGAATCTGATATCAAACTACTCATTATATATGATTGGATCTAAAAAAAACTTTATGTATATACCTTCCTGGGGAGAGTTATGAAAAGTGTTTAAACATTAAGGAACAACAAATTATTAAAAATTCACTTTATAACAATGAAATGGAAAGCTCAATTTTGTAAAGAAATTCATTTTCTCCAATGAGTTCTCTTCTTTCAATGCAACATGAACCAAAGACTTAAACGCATATTCTGTTGTGGAAGTTGGTATAGTGATACTGAATTTTAAATAAGAGAAGAACTAGTCAAAAGCAGTCAAGACATCCTTAAAATAGAAGAATGTACCATACTGAAAAGCAAAACTTATTTTTTACTTCAGTAGCACAGTACAGAAATCGTTAAATAGAAATGATTGGGCAGAAATGTACTTATGGACACGTGATATGTGGCAGAGTTGACAAGGAAAATCTGTGGAAAATATGGACAGTTGTTTTTGTTATTCAGTCACTTAGTATGTCCGACTCTTTGTGACCCCAAAGGAAGAGGTTTTTCTCCCCACTCACTGACTGAGAATCATATCACAGTGCTGAAAAGAAGACTAGGTTAGTAGCCTTATTCTAGGCAATAAAAACTATACAGAGGAGTCTTCAGGCTCCTCTGACAAGAGCCACATCCACCTGCTAAAGCAGAACTCCCGAGCTGCTCAGCACTGAACTGAAAATGCACAAAAGAGCCCAGCCTAGAGGACAACAGCAGAGCTGAGTGCAGGCTCATTTTCAAACCACAGATTCAGATACACAAATGAACTCCGCATTAAATCCTGAAACTCGGGAGACTTTCCTGTACAGCTAAGGGCAGAATAATGGTCTCCTACAAATAAATCAAAAGAGAAACAACCTAGCTAAAGTGGACAAAGTCATTAAGAGGAACTTCACAAAGACAGAAACTCAAAAAGATTAAATGTATGAAGATGAAACCCTATTAGTATTCAGGGAAATAGTAATAAAACCACAAGGCTTTGGAAGTTAAAGAAAATTTTTGTGCCCCCAAATTCACATGTTATGGTGTTAAAAATGGAGCCTTTGTGGGAGGAGTAGGTCATGATGTCAGAGGCCTCGTAAATGAGATTTCAAGAATATCATATTCATATAAGAGACTTGGGAGAGCTGTGTTTCCCCTCCAACATGTAAAGATACAAGGAGAAGCCTGTGACCTGGAGGAGAGCCCTCACCCAACCACCCGGATCCTGATCTCAGATCTACAGCTTCACAACTGTGAGAAACAAATTTAATTTTTTTCACAGCCACTCAGCCTGTGGTATTTTGATAGAGCAGTTCAAACAGTCTAAGAAAAATCACATAATGCAATTTTATCAATTGAGAACAGAGAAACTAAGGTATTTTCCTTAGGAGCCCTCTGCCCACAGCCCTGCTCGTCACCTGCATGTTCTCTTTGATCCACTTCTTGTTGTTACCCTTGGCCAGAACCACAACCCCACGTTGTATCTGGTAGTGAAGGGCAACCAGAGCTGCCGTTTTCTTGTGCTTTTGAGCAATGGCAGAGAGAACCGGGTCCTCCAGGAGAACGGGGTGGTTTGGGTTCACCCTGGAAGGAATTTCAGAAATGCTGAGGAGCTGAGACTATGCAGTTTCTAAGAAGGCTTTTCACAAAGAACAAGTAGGTCCACTCCAGACCAGTGCTTCCCAAAGTGAGGTCCAGGGACCGGCAGCATCAGCATCACTTGGGATCTTATTAGAAATACAAATTCCATGGCTGAGCTGAAGACAAACTGAATCAGAACCTCAACTGAGTCACTTCCCATTCTGTGTTTAGAGAGCTCTGCAGGTGATTCGGATGCATTATTGAGTTGAGACCAGAATGCCAAATTGTGGATTATTTTCTTTAATTCTCAGGGGTTGTTTTTCTTCTGCAATCAAGGGCATGAATAGAGAAACAGTAGGGAAAGCCCAAGAATTCTTTTTAAATTTCACTTTTTAAGGTACTGATAAATATTGAGTAGTCTCAAAAATAAGAGACATTTATTTTATCATTATTTTTCTATAGATGTTCATAGAAATGCTTCAAACTGAATTTTTTTCTATCATGATATACTGAGCATATTATTATCCCAAATTTAGATTTAAGGTAAGTGAGGTCTGCAACATCTGTTTTTACAAATGTGTTAATTAGTTTAAAAGTAAATCATGACATCAGCCTGTGTCTCTGGTCTCAACTGGGGGATTCTATATAGATTTCAATGCAGATATTTGTTATTGATGAGTCTACAAGCTAATACAATGTAGAAAAATTGTCTTGGTGATGGGAAGATAAAAGAGAAGGATTCATTTCATCCCACTCCTCTCTCCCCTCTGCCTATGAGAGTTATCTGAGTGCTGTGTTATTTAAATTATTTCATCAAAAATTGAATTTCAGGGCAAATCCCCGTTGTCTTCATTAGGATTCAATACCATTCTTTTACTCGTTGGAATCCCAGAGCAGCATAGGCAACAAGAACAATTTCATGTGACTTGCAGAAATCCAACAGTTTGCTCTGGTTGAGATAAGGGTGACATTCCACCTGTAGAATGCCCAAAGAGAAGAGTGTCAGATTATATGCAAAGGCAATATTAATATGACAGAGAAAGACTAAAAGTTTTCAAAGGCTAAAGGAAAGACTAGAACATTAAATGAAAACTGGAAATGCCAACATCAACAGAAAAACAGAGAAAAGTATATTTATACAGTTAATTTTATAATAGACATGGCTAGGAGAACCAGTCCAAGACTGAGTAATCAAAAGCTATGCTATACATTTGATTAGATCAGTTCAGTTCAGTTCAGTCACTCAGTCGTGTCGAATTCTTTGTGACCCCATGAATCACAGCACGCCAGGCCTCCCTGCCCGTCACCAACTCCCGGAGTTCACTCAGACTCGCTTCCATCGAGTCACTGATGCCATCCAGCCATCTCATCCTCGGTCATCCCCTTCTCCTCCTGCCCCCAATCCCTCCCAGCATCAGAGTCTTTTCCAATGAGTCAACTCTTCGCATGAGGTATCCAAAGTACTGGAGCTTCAGCTTTAGCATCATTCCTTCCAAAGAAATCCCAGGGTTGATCTCCTTCAGAATGGACTGGTTGGATCTCCTTGCAGTCCAAGGGACTGTCAAGAGTCTTCTCTAACACCACAGTTCAAAAGCATCAATTCTTCAGCACTCAGCCTTCTTCACAGTCCAACTCTCACATCTATACATGACTACTGGAAAAACCATAGCCTTGACTAGATATGCAGATGACACCACCCTTATGGCAGAAAGTGAAGAGGAGCTAAAAAGCCTCTTGATGAAAGTGAAAGAGGAGAGTGAAAAAGCTGGCTTAAAGCTCAACATTCAGAAAACGAAGATCATGGCATCTGGTCCCATTACTTCATGGGAAAGAGATGGGGAAACAGTGGAAACAGTGTCAGACTTTATTTTGGGGGGCTCCAAAATCACTGCAGATGGTGACTGCAGCCATGAAATTAAAAGACGCTTACTCCTTGGAAGAAAAGTTATGACCAACCTAGATAGTATATTCAAAAGTAGAGACATTACCTTGCCAACTAAGGTCCGTCTAGTCAAGGCTATGGTTTTTCCTGTGGTCATGTGAGAGTTGGACTGTGAGAATTGGACTGTGAAGAAGGCTGAGCACCGAAGAATTGATGAGTTTCAACCGTGGTATTGGAGAAGACTCTTGAGAGTCCCTTGGACTGCAAGGAAATCCAACCAGTCCATTCTGAAGGAGATCAACCCTGGGATTTCTTTGGAAGGAATGATGCTAAAGCTGAAGCTCCAGTACTTTGGACACCTCATGCGAAGAGTTGACTCATTGGAAAAGACTCTGATGCTGGGAGGGATTGGGGGCAGGAGGAGTAGGGGACGACCCAGGATGAGATGGCTGGATGGCATCAGTGACTCGATGGACGTGAGTCTGAGTGAACTCCGGGAGCTGGTGATGGACAAGGAGGCCTGGCGTGCTGCGATTCATGGCGTCACAAAGAGTTGGACTTGACTGAGCGACTGAAATGAACTGAACTGACTAGACAGACCTTAGTCGACAAAGTAATGTCTCTGCTTTTGCATATACTATCTAGGTTGGTCATAACTTTTCTTCTGAGGAGTAAGTGTCTTTTAATTTCATGGCTGCAATCACCATCTGCAGTGATTCTGGAGCCCAAAAAAAAAAAAGTCTGACACTGTTTCCACTGTTTCTCCACCTATTTCCCATGGAGTGATGGGACAGGATGCCATGATCTTCGTTTTCTGAATGTTGAGCTTTAAGCCAACTTTTTCACTCTCCTCTTTCACTTTCATCAAGAGGCTTTTTAGTTCCTCTTCACTTTCTGCCATAAGGGTGGTGTCATCTGCATATCTGAGGTTATTGATATTTCTCCCGGCAGTCTTGATTCCAGCTTGTGTTTCTTCCAGTCCAGCGTTTCTCATGATGTATTCTCCATGTAAGTTAAATAAGCAGGGTGACAATATACAGCCTTGACATACTCCTTTTCCTATTTGCAACCAGTCTGTTGTTCCATGTCCAGTTCTAACTGTTGCTTCCTGACCTGCATACAGATTTCTCAAGAGGCAGGTCAGGGGCTCTGGTTTTCCCATCTCTTTCAGAATTTTCCACAGTTTATTGTGTTCCACACAGTCAAAGGCTTTGGCATAATCAATAAAGCAGAAATAGATGTTTTTCTGGAACTCTCTTGCTTTTTCCATGATCCAAAGGATGTTGGCAGTTTGATCTCTGGTTCCTCTGCCTTCTCTAAAACCAGCTTGAACATCAGGAAGTTCTCGGTTCACGTATTGCTGAAGCTTGGCTAGGAGAATTTTGAGCATTACTTTACTAGCATGTGAGATGAGTGCAATTGTGTGGTAGTTTAAGCATTCTTTGGCATTGCCTTTCTTTGAGATTGGAATGAAAACGGACCTTTTCCAGTCCTGTGGCCACTGCTGAGTTTTCCCAATTTGCTGGCATATTGAGTGCAGCACTTTCACAACATCATCTTTCAGGATTTGAAATAGCTCCACTGGAATTCCACCACCTCCACTAGCTTTGCTTTTAGTGATGCTTTCTAAGGCCCACTTGACCTCACATTCCGGGATGTCTGGCTCTAGATGAGTGATCACATCATCGTGATTATCCGGGTCATGAAGATCTTTTTTGTACAGTTCTTCTGTGTATTCTTGCCACCTCTTCTTAGTATCTTCTGCTTCTGTTAGGTCCATACCATGTCTGTCCTTTATCGAGCCCATCTTTGCATGAAATATTCCCTTGGGATCTCTAATTTTCTTGAAGAGATCTCTAGTCTTTCCCATTCTGTTGTTTTCCTCTATTTCTTTGCACTGATGGCTAAAGAAGGCTTTCTTATCTCTTCTTGCTATTCTTTGGAACCCTGCATTCAGATGCTTACATCTTTCCTTTTCTCCTTTGCTTTTCACTTCTCTTCTTTTCACAGCTATTTGTAAGGCCTCCCCAGAGAGCCATTTTGCTTTTTTGCATTTCTTTTCCATGGGGATGTTCTTGATCCCTGTCTCCCGTACAATTAATAAAAACACATTACAAAACCCCAGGATACATTACAAAACCTGGCCTGTAAGATTGTATCTTAGCCCCTCTAATGATACTACGGTTCCCATCAGAAGTTTCCAAGCAGAAACAGAAGCACAAGGCAAAAAGCAGCTGGAGTGTTCCTTGCCTGGCACCAAGCAGGTATCCCACTGTAGAAAAGCAATTCTCTTCCATTAGTTTTCAGTCACCTCATCTTCAGGACCTGCCACCTCAAATACTTCCCTGAGTCATGTATTATTGGAAGCAGGGAAGAATTTCTGAACTAATGTACAGAGAAACCTTGCAACTGCAGTCACCCACAAAGGAAAGCAGCTGACAGTGATCTTGACAGCCGAGTCTCACCTCTTCTGCCAAGCTGGAAAAGGAATGGAAAGTGGAGGGGAACCCAGACCCAGAGTAATCTACAGGTGAGCACAGTTTCATACCCTGAGGCAGAGTGAAGACTGAATGCTCTATCCTCTTTCATAGGGCATGGTTCCAGCCTGGTTAGTGGAATGATGTGATCCTCCCAGAGTCACACAGGAGCTCAGTGCTTCACAATCCAAGTCCCTTGCACTCATGTTTATATATTGACCCACAACTACTCAGGTTACTTCTGGAGGTGCATAGGTTCCAAATCCCAGGACAGGAATGAAGTGGCCATCATTAAGTTTCACTCTCTTGCTTTTGGGATCCATTGCCTATTTCTCCTTGGAGTAAGCAGACTGATGTTTTTCTTCTTCCTTCCCAGGTTAGGAATAACAGGAAGGTAACACCCCAGCTGCACCATCCAATGTTAGCAGATATATTGCAGGAGGAGCATGATTAAACCAGTGCCCATTGAGTAAGAACAGGATTGAAATCAGTTAGCTTGTTTGCTTTTTTTTAGCAGTAGAACATTATTATATAATGATGGTATGTGCTGAACAATTATTGACCATATTTTAGACTAGAAACTTCCACAAGAGCAATATTTTTTATTTTTCTATTACAAAGCCAATCTCAATCAAACATCAGTTGGAACAACAGTTTACAGTACAAACATACACACATA
Source organism: Budorcas taxicolor (assembly GCF_023091745.1). Lineage (NCBI taxonomy): Eukaryota > Metazoa > Chordata > Mammalia > Artiodactyla > Bovidae > Budorcas > Budorcas taxicolor. The sequence continues at coordinate 43,302,434 of NC_068922.1, read as the reverse complement.
CACAAATCAAACAATCTAAAAGTGTTTAATAAGCATTTTTGAAAATTAATCCCTTTATAAAGAATCAAAACTTAAAATGAAAATAAATTTTCCTTTTTACATTTTCCACTAGAAAAATTATTATGCTTTACAGACTTGACTGGTGAAATCCTGAACATGATATGGAAACCAGACATTTCAGCAAAGAGCTTATTGGAAGTTAATTATTAACAGTTTTAGGATATTGTGTGCAGTGTGCAAAGAGACTCTAGTGTTTATACATTGTACTTAGTTATATAACTCTAATAGTACTCTCATAATGTAACTGACACACATTTTACATAATTTACTAGCTGTTCACATTGTTCATAAAAGAAAAACCTATAAACAAAATACAACTAATTTGGAAAAGCAAGGGAAATTGTGATGCACTTATAGAACACGATATTGTGAAATTTAACATGTGCAGTGATGTCAGCAAAATGGTGAAATGGGAAGACTGAATTCTCTCATGGAATGACAAGAAAAGAAAGAGAAGGCAGCTGAAAACCCTCATAGGAGCTCTGGAAAACAGTCAAACAATGATCTATAGCACAAAAAGTGAACAGGCAACTAGGAAAAATCCAGAACAGAATGACAGAAATTTTCATTGTGTGTTACTCACCCGTATCCTCCTCATGCCTGGGCAGTGCAGTATTGATCAGTTCTAGTTGCCTCCCTCAAACCAGAATGATCAGAGAAAACCTTATGTGCAATGTTCCAACTTACCTGGATACTGTCTGGAGACTGGTATCTATTCCACTTAACTCTAAACTTAAAATGAAGAGCAGCTGGAGTGGCTATAACAGCTACAGAGGAACTATGTATATATATACATGGACCCAAGGACAAAGGAATAAGGGTTGAGACATAGACTAGACCATGTATTAATAAATCCCTGAATAGAACTGGGGTGTGGCTTTGGGGGACATAAGGCATTCAAAATACAGTCAAATTTATGGGAATCAGAAAGCCATTCTTAGGCCAGGCATGATGATGTCTCAGAAATGACTGAGACCCCTTGGTTTTCCTGTTGGGCTGATCCCAGGACTAGGAGCATGACAGGCAAACTAATGAAGAAAAGTCATGACAAGAAACAAATCTACCAGAGCGAATTTTTACCTGTTGTTTCAGGTACCCAATTATGAACACAGACACACACAGGAACACACACACACAGACAGCAACACACACAGCAACATACACACAGACACCTGGACAGGGCAAGGGTGAGGAAGGGCAGTGCACACTTACAGGGGGTGGAATGAGTTTGGACCCAACCATCAGAGTTCTGCTCCAGCACCTTGGGACCCACATGGCCCAGTAGGGTCAGGACACCCAGTGAACACAGAAACCTCTGCTCACACTTGGCTCTGGGGTAGCCTCTCTCCCCCTCCCACCAAGCTGCCAGTTGCCACCTGCCAGCACTCCCCGGAGAAGGGGTGACCCTGCCAACATCAGCTCCAGCTCTGCTCCAGATTCTCTGGGCAAAAAGACTGCTCAGGGACCCGTCCACACATGGACACCCCTGCAAGACCAAGACATAATTTTCACCTAATTTCGTAGGGGTGCTTCCCTGGTGGCTCAGCTGGTAAAGAATCTGCTTGCAATGCAGGAGACCTGGATTGATCCCTTGGTTGTGAAGATCCCCTGGAGAATGGAACAGCTACCCACCGCAGTATTCTGGCCTGGAGAATTCCATGGACTATACTGTCCATGGGGTCACAAAGTGTTGGACACTACTGTTCAACTTTCACTTTTACTTTCTCCCATTCTGATGGTTGGCTTTTCACTTTGCTTATAATTTCCTTTGCTATGCAAAAGCTTTTAAGTTTAATCAGGTTCCACTTGTTTACTTTTGTTTTTATTTCTATTACTCTAGGAGGTGGGTCATACAGGATCTTGCTTTGTTTTACATCATTGAGTGTTCAGCCTGTTTTCCTCTAAGAGTTTCAGTTTCTGGTCTTACATAGGTCTTTAATTCATCTGGAATTTATCTTTGTGTATCATGTACCTGTCAAGTTTTCCCAGAATCATTTATTGAAGAGGCTGTCTTTGCCTCATTGTATATTCTTGCCTCCTTTGTCAAAAATAAGGTACCCATAGGTGCATGAGTTTATTTCTGGGCTTTCTATCTTGTTCCATTGGTCTATATGTCTGTTTTTATGCAGGTACCATACTGTCTTGATGACTGTAGCTTTGTAGTATAACCTGAAGTCAGGAAGGTTGATTCCTCCAGCTCCATTCTTCTTTCTCATGACTGCTTTGGCTATTTGGGGTCGTTTGTGTTTCCATATGAATTGTGAAATTTTTTTCTTCTAGTTCTGTGGAAATGCCATTGGTAGTTTGATAGGAATTGCATTTAATCTGTAGATTGTGTTTAGTAGTGTACTTATTTTCACAATATTGATTCTTCACATCCAGGAACGTGGAATGTCTCTCCATCTGTTTATGTCGTCTTTGATTTCTTTCATCAGTGTCTTATAATTTTCTGTGTACAATTATTTGGTCTCCTTAGGTAAGTTTATTCCTAGATAATTTATTCTTTTTGTTGGAATAGTGACTGGATTGATTCCTTAATTTCTCCTTCTGATTTTTCATTGTTAGTATATAGAAATGCAAATGATTTCTGTGTATTGATTTTGCTAAATTCACTGATTAGCTCTAGTAATTTCTGACAGAAATTACTTTAGGGTTTTCTATGTACAGTATCATGTCCTCAGCAAACAGTGAGAGCTTTACTTCTTTTCTAACTGGATTCCTTTTATTTCTTTTGCCTCTGGATGTTGTACCTAGGACTTTCAAAAGTATGTTGAATAATAGTGGTCAAAGTGGACACCCTTGTTTTGTTCCTGACCTTAAGGGGAATGCTTTCAGTTTTTCACCATTGAGAATAATGTTTGCTGCAGGCTTATCATAGATGTGTGCTGAATTTTGTCAAAGGCTTTTTCTGCATCTATTGAGATTATCATATGGTTTTTATCTTTCAATTTGTTAATATGGTGTATCGCATTGATTGATTTGCATATATTAAAGAATGCTTGCATCCCTGGAATGAACCAAACTTGATCATGGTGTATGAGCTTTTTTATTTGTTGTTGAATTCTGTTTGCTGAAATTTGGTTGAGGATTTTTGCATCTATGATCAGCAGTGATATTGGCCTATAGTTTTCTTTTTGTGTGTTGTCTTTGCCTGGTTTTGGGATCAGGGTGATGATGGCCTCGTAGAATAAGTTTGGAGGTGTTCCTTCCTCTGCAATTTTTTGAAAGAGTTTTAGAAGGATAGGGATTAGCTCTTCCCTAAATATTCCAGGCAAGAGTACTGGAATGGGATGCCATTGCCTTCTCCGAAATATTTGATAGAATTCTCCTGTGAAGACATCAGGTCCTGGGCTTTTGTTATTTTGGAGATTTTTGATCACAGCTTCTATTTCAGTGCTTGTAACTGGGTTGTTCATAATTTCTATTTCTTCCTGGTTCAATCTGGAAAAATTGAACTTTTCTAAGAATCTGTCCATTTCTTCCAGGTTATCCATTCTATTGCCATATAGTTGTTCATAATAGTCTTTTACAATCCTCTATATTTCTGCACTGTCAGTTGTAACCTTTCCTTTTTCATTTCTAATTTTGTTGAATTGATTCTTCTCTCTCTTTTTTTTTTCTTGATGAGTCTGGCTAAGTTCAGTTCAGTTCAGTCACTCAGTCCTGTCCGACTCTTTATGACCCCATGAACTGTAGCACGCCAGGCCTGCTTGTCCATTACCAACTCCCGAGTTCACCCAGACTCATGTCCATCGAGTCGGTGATGCCATCCAAACATCTCATCTTCTGTCGTCCCCTTCTCCTGAGTCAGCTGTTTGCATCAGGTGGCCAAAGTATTGGCCAGCATCAGCTCCAGCATCAGTCCTTCCAATGAACACCCAGGACTGATTTCCTCTACGATGGACTGGTTGGATCTCCTTGCAGTCCAAGGGACTCTCAAGAGTCTTCTCCAACACCACAGTTCAAAAGCATCAATTCTTCGGTGCTCAGCTTTCTTCATAGTCCAGCTCTGGCATCCATACATGACCACTGGAAAAACCATAGCCCTCAATTTTGTTTATCTTCTCAAAGAATCAACTTTTAGTTTTATTAATCTTTACTATTGATTCTTTTACTTTTTTTCATTTATTTCTGCTCTGATCTTTATAACTTCTTTCCTTCTACTAATTGGGGCGGGGGGCGGGGGGGTTGTTCTTCTTTTTCCAGTTGTTTCAAGTGTAAAGTTATGTTGTCAATTGAATGTTTTTCTTGTTTCTTGATGTAGGATTGTTTTGCAATAAACTTCCCTGTTAGAAGTGCTTTTGCTGCATCCCATAGGTTTTGAGTTCTCATGCTTCATTGTCATTTCTTTCTAGAAATCTTTTGATTTCCCTTTTGATTTCTTCAGTAACCTGTTGGTTATTTAGAAATATATTATTTAATCTCCATGTGTTTGTGTTTCTAACAGTTTTTTACTTGTAATTGATATCTAGTCTCATAACATTGTGGTCCAAAAAGATTCTAGATACGATTTCAATTTTCTTAAACTTACTGACACGTGATTTGTGACCCAAGATGTGGTCTATCCTGGAAAATTTTTCATGTGCACTTGAGAAGATGTATTCTTCTGCATTTATATGGAATATCCTGAAGATATCAATTAGATCCATCTCATTTAATGTATCATTTAAGACTCGTGCTTCTTTATTTCTGTTTTGATGATCTGTCCGTTGGTGTGAGTGGGGTGTTAAAGTCTCCTACTATTATTGCATTACTGTCAATTTCTCCTTTTATGTCTGTTACTGTTTGTCTTATGTATTGAGGTGCTCCTATGCTGGGTGCATAGATATTTACAGTTGTTATGTCTGCCTCTTGGATTGATCCCTTGATCATTATGTAGTGTCTTTCCTTATCTCTTGAAATATTCTTTATTTTAAGGTCCTTTTTGTCTGATATGAGCATTGCTACTCCAGCTTTCTTTTACTTTCCACTTGCATGGAATATATTTCTCCATCCTCTCACTTTCAGTCTTTATGTGTCTTGAGGTCTGAAGTAGGTGTCTTGTTTTTGTATCCCACCAGCCAATCTGTGTCTTTTGGTTGGAGCATTTAATCCATTTACGTTTAAAGTAATTATTGATATATATATATATGTTCCTTTGCCATTTTCTTAATTGTTAGGGCTTGATTTTGTAGATCTTTTTCTTCTCTTGTATTTCTTGACTATATAAGTCCCTTTAACATTTGTTGTAAAGCTGGTTTGGTGGTACTGAATTCTCTTAACTTTTGCTTGTCTAAAAAGTTTTTGATTTCTCCATCAATTTTGAATGAGATCCTTTCCACATAGAGTAATCTTGGTTGTAGATTTTTCCCTTTCAGTACTTTAAAAATATTCTACCATTCCCTTCTGGCCTGCAGAGTTTCTGCTGCAAGGTCAGCTGTTAAATGTATGGGGTTTCCCTTGTGTGTTACTTGTTGCTTTTCCCTTGCTTCTTTTAATATTTTTTCTTTGTGTTTAATCTTTGTTAGTTTGATTAGTGTCTGTGTTGATGTGTTTCTCCTTGGGTTTATCCTGTATGGGACTCTTTGTGATTCTTGGATTTGATTGACTATTTCCTTTTCCATGCTGGGGAAATTTCCAACTGTAATCTCTTCGAAAAGTTTCTCATACACTTTCTTTTTCTCTTCTTCTTTGGAGACCCCTATAATTTGAATATTAGTGATTTTGATATAGTCCCAGAGGTCTCTGAGACTATCCTCAGTTCTTTTCATTCTTTTTACTTTATTCTGCTCTTCAGGAGTTATTTCCATCATTTTATCTTCCAGCTCACTGATTCGTTCTCTGCTTCATATATGCTGCTATTGATTCCTTCTAGAATAATTTTAACTTCAATAACTGGGTTGTTTGTCTCTGTATGATTATTCTTTAATTCTTCTAGGTCTTTGTTAATTAATTGATTCCTGCATTTTCTCCATTCTGTTTTCAAGATTTTTGGTCATTTTTACTATCATTATTCTGAATTCCTTTTCAGGTAGTTTGTCTATTTTGTCTTTATTTATTTGGACTTCTGTGTTTCTAGTTTGTTCCTTCATTTCTGCAGTATTTCTCTGCCTTTTCATTTTTTTTTTTTTAACTTATTGTGCTTGAGGTTTCTTTTTCCTAGGCTTCAAGGTTGAATTCTTTCTTCCTTTTGGTTTCTTCCCCCTGCCCCAAGGTTGGTGCAATGGTTTGTGTAAGCTTCATATAGGGTGAGATTTATGCTATTTTTGTTGTTTGTTTATTTTTGCTCTGATGGGCAAGGCTGAGTGAGGTGGTAATCCTGTCTGATGATGACTAGGTTTGTATTTTTATTTTGTTTGTTGTTTGGATGAGGTGTCCTGCACAGGGTGCTACTGGTGGTTGGGTGATGCTGGTCTTGTATTCAAGTGATTTCCTTTGTGGGAGTTCTCTCTATTTTATACTTCCTAGGATTAGTCCTCTGGTTCTCTACAGTCTTGGATCAGTACTTCCATGCCAAAGGCTCAGGGTTTGATCTCTGGTCAGGAGCAAAGACTCCACAAGTGGTTTGTTATGGCATTCAGTTCAGTTCAGTTCAGTCACTCAGTCATAACTGACTCTTTACGACCCCATGAATTACAGCACACCAGCCCTCCTTGTCCATCACCAACTTCCATAATTCACTCAGACTCACGTCCATCGAGTCAGTGATGCCATCCAGCCATCTCATCCTTGGTCGTCCCCTTCTCCTCGTGCCCCCAATCCCTCCCAGCATCACAGTCTTTTCCAATGAGTCAACTCTTCTCATGAGGTGGCCAAAGTACTGGAGTTTCAGCTTCAGCATCATTCCCTTCAAAGAAATCCCAGGGCTGATCTCCTTCAGAATGGGCTGGTTGGATCTCCTTGCAGTCCAAGGGACTCTCAAGAGTCTTCTCCAACACCACAGTTCAAAAGCATCAATTCTTCAGTGCTCAGCTTTCTTCACAGTCCAACTCTCACATCCATACATGACCACAGGAAAAACCATAGCCTTGACTAGACAGACCTTAGTTGGCAAAGTAATGTCTCTGCTTTTGAATATGTTATCTAGGTTGGTCATAACTTTCCTTCCAAAGAGTAAGTGTCTTCTAATTTCAAGACTGCAATCACCATCTGCAGTGATTTTGGAGCCCCCAAACATAAAGTCTGACACTGTTTCCACTGTTTCCCCATCTATTTCCCATGAAGTGATGGGACCGGATGCCATGATCTTCGTTTTCTCAATGTTGAGCTTTAAGCCAACTTTTTCACTCTCCTCTTTCACTTTCATCAAGAGGCTTTTTAGTTCCTCTTCACTTTCTGCCATAAGGGTGGTGTCATCTGCATATTTGAGGTTATTGATATTTTTCCCGGCAATCTTGATTCCAGCTTGTGCTTCTTCCAGCCCAGCATTTCTCATGATGTACTCTGCATATAAGTTAGATAAGCAGGGTGACAATATACAGCCTTGACGTACTCCTTTTCCTATTTGGAACCAGTCCACTGTTCCATGTCTAGTTCTAACTCTTGCTTCCTGACCTGCATATAGGTTTCTCAAGAGGCAGGTCAGGTGGTCTGGTATTCCCATCTCTTTCAGAATTTTCCACAGTGTATTGTGATCCACACAGTCAAAGGCTTTGGCATAATCAATAAAGCAGAAATAGATGTTTTTCTGAAACACTCTTGCTTCTTCAATGATCCAGTGGATGTTGGCAATTTGACCTCTGGTCCCTCTGCCTGTTCTAAAACCAGCTTGAACATCTGGAAGAGAAGACTCTACACATGGACATCACCAGATGGTCAACACCGAAATCAGATTGATTATATTCTTTGCAGCCAAAGATGGAGAAGCTCTCTACAGTCAACAAAAATAAGACTAGGAGCTGACTGTGGCTCAGATCATGAACTCCTTATTGCCAAATTCAAACTGAAATTGAAGAAAGTAGGGAAAACCACTAGACCATTCAGGTATGACCTAAATCAAATCCCTTATGATTATACAATGGGAGTGAGAGATAGATTTAAGGGACTAGATCTGATAGATAGAATGCCTGATGAACTATGGACAGAGATTCGTGACATTGTACAGGAGACAAGGATCAAGACCATCCCCATGGAAAACAAATGCAAAAAAGCAAAATGGCTGTCTGAGGAGGACTTACAAATAGTTGTGAAAAGAAGAAAAGCGAAAAGCAAAGGAGAAAAGGAAAGATATAAGCATCTGAATGCAGAGTTCCAAAGAATAGCAAGAAGAGATAAGAAAGCCTTCTTCAGCGATCAATACAAAGAAATAGAGGACAACAACAGAATGGGAAAGACTAGAGATCTCTTCAAGAAAATTAGAGATCCCAAGGGAATATTTCATGCAAAGATGGGCTCGATAAAGAACAGAAATAGTCTGGACCTAACAGAAGCAGAAGATACTAAGAAGAGGTGGCAAGAATACACAGAAGAACTGTACAAAAATTATCTTCATCACCCAGATAATCACGAAGGTGTGATCACTCACACTCAACTAGAGCTGGACATCCTGGAATGTGAAGTCAAGTGGGCCTTAGAAAACATCACTACAAACAAAGCTAGTGGAGGTGATGGAATTCCAGTGGAGCTATTTCAAATCCTGAAAGATGATGCTGTGAAAGTGCTGCACTCAATATGCCAGCAAATTTGGAAAACTCAGCACTGGCCACAGGACTGAAAAAGGTCAGTTTTCATTCCAATCCCAAAGAAAGGCAATGCCAAAGAATGCTCAAACTACGGCACAATTGCACTCATCTCACACGCTAGTAAAGTAATGCTCAAAATTCTCCAAGCCAGGCTTCAGCAATACATGAACCGTGAACTTCCAGATGTTATGGCATTGAGATTAAAGCACATACTCAAAAACAGGAAACCAAAGATGAACTCCAGACAAATGGGAGTTACAAAATCAGCAAATAATAATTAAAATGATGGAATATACACATGTACATATACATCCATAAGCAGAATCAATAGAGTCCAACAAAAATAAGGTACAATCGACTGACCTGGAGAACAAAGGATACCAAAAATGATATCTACCAGTTAAGAACAAAACTAACGAAAGCACAAACTGGAAAACAAAACTAAAGCAAGGTGCCAAGTGGGGAATAAAGCAATGAAAAAAAAAAAAAAAACTAACAAATATGCTGACAGGAAAGGAAAAGAAAGAAAGAATAGATATGCAAAGCTAAACAGAAGTAGATAAAAAAGATTTATATACATTAAAGATTAACTGCTGGGGGAAAGAACAGTAGGAAAAGCAAACACAGGAAGATTTTTTAAAAATTAAAGTTAAAAATTGTTTAAAGAGAAAAACAAAAAAAAGGAAGAGGAAAGAAAAAATAAAACAACATAAAAGAAAACTCCACAGAGCTGCAAAGGCCCAACATAAAGGCAGAGGTTTATAGCAACAATAAAAAGTGTGATTGAAAAAAAAAAAACTCAAAAGATTAATTAGATTTCACAGTGCCAATAATAAAATCAACAACTACAATGGGTATGGGGGGAGGAAAAAAAAAAGAAAAAAGATCCATAAGAAACTATACAGCAGGTCAAAACAAGAATAATAATTGTTTTTCTTGAGTCACTGCTGTCAGGATCCTTTCCTTCTCTTTGAGTTACAGTCCACCTCACCTCCCTAGGATGCCCCCCCAACATTGTGCTGGTGTCTGGACCTGCTGTGGGGGCAATTCATTTTCTAATCTGTTCCGACTCCTGTGTGTTCTTGCCTCCAATGTCAACAGCTATCAGAACTAGTGCGTTTTCTTCTATGGGAGTTCTCAATGTCCTTTTATATATTCCATAGACACAGAGCCTGCATAGCTGATTGTGTGGATTTAATCTGCAACTTATACAGCTGGTGGGAAGGTTTTGGGTCCTCTTCCCTAGACACACTGCCCCTTGGTTTCAATTGTGGTTTTATTTCCACCTCTGCATGTGGGTTGTCCACTGGGATTTGCTCCTGAGGCTGTCCTGGAGAACCTGGGTTTGTCCCAGTGAGGGCCAGGTGTGGAGGTGGTGTAGCTCCTTGGGTCACAGGGGTTCTGGCAGCACCCAGTACTCAGGGGAGTTGGTGGCTAGGGCATCAGGAAATATAGTGCTCCAGAAGGGTATGGCAATCAGTATTTTCCAATACACTCCAGTATTCTTGCCTGGAAAACCTCCTGATAGACAGGCCTGGCAGGCCACAGTCCACAGGGCCGCAGAGCTGGACACAACCAAAGGGACCCCATGTGTGTAGACACAAGACTTTTTTTTTTTTTTTTTTTGCCTGTGACAGTTCTGCCCCAGTGAGGGTTGAACATGAAGGTAGCAGAGCTGCTTGGGTCATGGGGACCATGGTGCCACCAAATGTGCAGGGATACAGACTGCCTGAGCTGCTGAAGTATTGGCCCTATCAGAGTCTTTTTTCAAGCCTCTGGTACCTGGCCATCAGAAGGCCTCTTTGACTAGTCTTTGTCCATAGCTCCGCCTGTTCAGGCACTTAGAGGGCTCCTTGGCTTGGGGTTCTTCCCTGTTGTTCTGTGCATCAGGCACATAGAGGGCCCCCCTTCCCTGTGCCAGACCCCGCCCCAGGGTGGGGTCCTACTCTGTAAATCAGCACATGAGGCACTTAAAGGGGCACTCCGGGTGGGGTCCTCCTCTGTAGTTCCCTGCCTTAGGAGCTCGATGGGTCAGCCTTTCTATTGTTCAGCTACCCATGCTGGTGTGTGGGGAGAGAGAGGCTATGGTGATGGCTCCATCCCCTATGCGTGACTTGGCATTTCCCACCACAGTCTCCTCCCTCACATTCCTTCATCTGTCTCTCCACAGCAGCCCTTGCCCTGGGATTGCTCCACAATCCCTAAGCTCCAGCTCCCAGCCACTGCGCCTTCTAGGGGACTTGCATCCCTGTCCGGGGTGTGTATGGCTTCGGCAAGAACTGTCTGATTCTCATTCTATTCAGGCTGCCACAGATCAACTGTTTCACACTCAGCCTTAAATGTTTCTCCTCAGACTCAGACAATTGCCCCGCTGCAGGGACTGGACCCCTGCTTCAGTTCCCCCACATGCTGAGGGCAGAACCAGTCCTACTAACACTCCAGTTTTTCCCTCTAGTTCCTTCATCCTATTGAGTTTTGTGTGGTTCCATATATTCTTTTCTGCTGGTCAGGTCCTTCTGTCCGCTCTCAGCTGGTGTTCTGTATGCACTTCCGTGTCTGAAGGTGTATTCCTGATGTATCCAAGGAGAGAGATGTACTCCACGTCCACCTACTCATCCGCCATCTTGTTCCTCTACAGAGTGACTTTTTAAAAAAACATCAGTTCATGTAACTACTATGCTCAAAACCCAAAATGTATTCTCCATTTCTCTCAGAGTAAAGTCCTGTCAAAAACCTACATGACACAGACCTCCAGGCCCCACCAGCTCTCTGGCCTTCTCTTCAACTCCTCTCTCTCCACCTCACTAAACTCCACCCACATCAACTGACTTGCTAAATGTTACATGAATACTCCTGCTTCCTTGACTAGCATTTTCTGTCCCAGAGAAATGCAGGGAGCACAATCTCTATGTTTCAAGGCTCTTTCTTGTACAAATGAAAAGTTGTGTGGGATGAAGTGGAGTTGGCTCCTCTGGCCAACAGATGTACAGAAATGGGAGAGATTGTGTAGAAATATCTCCTACAGGCACTTGCCCATTTCTAACAGCTAAATACTCCTGATTTTGTTCACAGTTTCAGCCTCCAGTAGACTATCAACTCAAGAATTTCTCATTTTAATTAATATCTATTGATAAAACAACTTCTAGGCAGATGATTAAGAAATTAAATGAATAAGATTTGCTCCCTTACAGTAAACAAAATATAATGCTGAATTTGTAAATGGTATTTTTAGCTTACCAAGATAATTATGCTAAGTTAAAAAATAAGTATACAACCTGTAGATTGAAGATTCCTTCTCTGTGTAAGTAAAAAATCACACACATTCCAACATAAAAATGCACGGAAGTATTATTAAAATGGTTAATCACAGCTTATTTTTATTTTCAATCCTTTGCCTTCTATTTCCTAATTTTGTATAATTTATATGTATTACCTTAATTATCAGAAAAATAGAAGCATTCTTACTTTGAAGTCTTTATTGTTTCATAAAGTGTTAAATGTTTTAAAAGGAAAAGCAAGCTTTCAAAATTTCAGACATTTCATTAAAGCACCTTCACAAACTACAAATATCTTCACTGCCCTAGAAGCAAGACATTCTCAAAGAACCACGGTGAGAGCTGAGAGTCAATATTCTTCAGAGAATGGAAACTCAGGATGACTGACACCACTGAAAGAAAAGAATGATTCATTTATTAAATCAGCCATGTTGTCATAGAGAACATTATTCTGTGAATGTGGTCAGGATGGGCTAAAACTCTAAAGCTACAAACACGTCCCTTGTTCTCCCCTGACAAGCACACCTGCAGGTGCCTGCTCCGTGTGCACATGGCACCTGCACGTCCAGTCCCAACATTCACGTGTGATCTCCACTCCACAGTGACAGGCAGTTGGACTCAAGTTACAATTTATATGAGAGCACAAGACCTAGGGCTCACTGTGGAGGCCATTTCACACACAGGGAGAACTTCTTCGGTCCCTAGTTGATGAAAAGGTGCACAAATTAGCTGCCCTTTCCCACACATCCATGGATAAGCAAATAGTGAGCACTCCAAAAGTACAGAGCACCTCCATTAAGGAACTTGTCATCTATAGGAGAGCTACCATGCACACCTGAATAATCACACAGTTCAAAGCAGGATTATTACCTTTTTAATTTATAATGTAGTCAAACATTGGTTATGCAGTAATTACTATTACTGCTTTTTTCATTTTTTCTATGTTTCTACTTTTCTTTCAGAATTTGTCTTTTACAATTTGACTCATAAAAGAGTGCATTCTGAGCAATTCCATGTACCAGGAGCCTGGCTCAGGTCATTACCTGAGCCCACAACAGAGTACAGAAAAGTAAGTATCCACCTTTTTTTCAATTATCATGTCTTTTATCAGAAGCATGATATCTGCTATAAAAACAATAGGGAGAGTTTTGAAATCTTTCACTGGAAACAAAATCTTCATTTCATCAATAATTGGTATTCCCTTCTCTCTAAACTCCCTTCCAGCATATCCCTGTATGATTAGCCCTCTGTCCCTTCAATCCTGACTTCTTCCTGCAGTAATTGGGCAGCTGGAATTCAATGTTAATGACTAAATCAAAGTTAAGATGGTAGGGGTTCCCCAGGAGATGGACCCCTAATGGACAAATATAACAATGGTGTGAGTTTTGACTCAAGAAACCACAGAAACCCAGATGATCTTACCTGAGTGTGTCCTGCTAAGCAGTCACTCACTGGAGGGTCAGTTAAGCTCATGATCTACTTGTAATTCAGTTTTGTGAGACAAGGATGAAGATATGGGAGTTGTAATAGGGAAGAAAGGGCAGTGAAGAGATCGATTTGTAGGAAGAAGATGGTGTCTTGGTGAAGAAATGCCCATAAGGGAGAATGTCCACCAGACACTTAGGGGACAGGGTGGGACAGGCCCAACTGACATAGTAGCACTAATGGATATTGGCCTTTCTAGGACCTTCCTCCATTAAAAATCATCTGCAATACATTTTATAGTTTTGTTGGGGTTAACATGATTGCAGGCTTCCTAGGTGGCTCAGTGGTAAAGGATCCACCTGCAAAGCAGGAGACATGGGTTTGATCCCTGAGTCAGCAAGATCCCCTGAAGAAGGAAATGGCAACTCACTTCAGTATTCTTGCCTGGGAAATCCCAGGGACAGAGGAGCCTGGCGGGCTACAGTCCACCAAGAGCCCATTTCCAAGAGTTGGAAATGACTGACTAAATAACAACAACAAAACTTGAATGCAATTCATGATGGATTCATTATTATACAGTTATTATTAATATAATAATTTTCCACTGATGTAGAAAGAAATAGAGATTAAAGATGTTCACAGGACCCTGAAAGAATACAGGGCTGCAGGCACTTTGCCCTCTGTGTTTCCTGGGTCCCTCAGCCTTGAGAGGAAGTACACCAGGCATAGGGATTAAGGGCACAAAGTAGTGAATTCACCAGGATGTGAACTGAGTGATTTTATTGATGGGCTGGCCTGGGCCCCATCACATTCCTCTTGGTCAGAGACAGAGCCCTGGAGGAAACCTCTGGTCTGAGGTCTGCAGGAAGCCCCTGGTTTACTCCTACTCTAGAAATCAGCACTGTTTCCCTAGATTTAAGCTTTTAAAAAGCTAAGTTCTCCTGCTGACCTGCCTACTACAGAAAACAGTATTTGTGGGAAACATCGGCAAGTCACTTACAGGTAAAATTCGTAATATTTTATATTTCTGTTGAGGCCATCGATTGCTTTCATGTCTTCTGGAGTCAGTTCAAAGTCAAACACCTGGAAGGAAAGAAGAATCACATTGACCTCTCCCCCAAGGAGAGGGCCTCCCCCAGGGACTGGAGGACTTTCCAGCTGGATGGAGACAGAAAGAGTAGACAGGGAAGCCATGTCTGTCCTCAGTTTCCAGATGAACAAGCCTGGGACCTTCTGCTGAGTTTTCACCTCTCCCTTCCCACACCTTCTCCTTCTCTGTCCACCTCACAAACATTACAGTGCATCAGTTGCTTATCTTTCTAAGTGAATTACTTGAGACAAAAAAAGAAGAAATCTAAAGTCTTTTTTTTTTTCCAAACACACTGCTTTTAGACACTCCTAACTTGATACCTGTACCTGAGTTGACATTAGACTGATTGCCTCTCCCCAACATACCCTAAGGGCAACAGCATTCGGCTGAAGCAATGTGGGAAGGAGGCTCCCCTGAGAAAGCCTGTTCAGGAATCTGATATCAAACTACTCATTATCTATGATTGGATCTAAAAGAAAACTTTATGTATATACTTTCTTGGAGAAAGTTATGAGAAGTGTTTAAACATTAAGGAACAACAAATTATTAAAAATTCACATCATAACAAAGAAATGGAAAGCTCAATTTTGTAAAGAAATTCATTTTCTCCAAAGTGATCTCGTTTCAGTGCAACATGAACCAAAGACTTAAACACATATTCTGTTGTGGAAGTTGGTATAGTGATACTGAATTTTAAATAAGAGAAGAGCTAGTCAAAAGCAGTCACGACATCCTTAAAATAGAAGAACGTAACATACTAAAAAGCAAAACTTATTTTTTACTTCAGTAACACAGTACAGAAATAGTTAAATAGACAAGAGTGGGCAGAAATGTACTTATGGACACTTGATATGTGGCAGAATTGACAAGGAAAAAGTGGAAATGGACAGTTGTTTTAGTTATTCAGTCACTTAGTATGTCCTACTCTTTGTGACCCCAAAGGAAGAGGTTTTTCTCCCCACTCACTGACTGAGAATCATATCACTGTGCTGAAAAGAAGACTAGGTTAGTTGCCTTATTCTAGCCAATAAAAACTATACAGAGAAGTCTTCAGGCTCCTCTAACAAGAGCCACATCCACCTGCTAAAGCAGAACTCCCGAGCAGCTCAGCACTGAACTGAAAATGCACAAAAGAGCCCAGCCTAGAGGACAACAGCTGAGCCGAGTGCAGGCTCATTTTCAAACCACAGATTCAGATACACAAATGAACTCCGCATTAAATCCTGAAACTGGGGAGAGTTTCCTGCACAGTTAAGGGCACAATAATGGTCTCCTGCTGCTGCTGCTGCTGCTGCTAAGTTGCTTCAGTCGTGCCTGACTCTGTGCGACTCCATAGACGGCAGCCCACCAGGCTCCCCTGTCCCTGGGATTCTCCAGGCAAGAACACTGGAGTGGGTTGCCATTTCCTTCTCCAATGCATGAAAGTGAAAAGTGAAAGTGAAGTCGCTCAGTCATGTCCAACTCTACAAATACATAAAAAGAGAAACAACCTAGCTAAAGTGGTCAAAGTCATTAAGAGGAACTTCACAGAGACAGAAACTCAAAAAAATTAAATGTATTAAGATGAAAGCCTATTAGTATTCAGGGAAATAGTAATAAAACCACAAGGCTTTGGAAGTTAAAGATAGTTTTTGTGCGCCCAAATTCACATGTTATGGTGTTAAAAATGGAGCCTTTGAGGGAGGAGTAGGTCATGATGGCAGAGCCCTCACAAATGAGATTTCAAGAATATCATATTCATATAAGAGACTTGGGAGAGCTGTGTTTCCCCTCCAACATGTAAAGATACAAGGAGAAGCCTGTGACCTAGAGGAGAATCCTCACCCAACCACATAGGTACCCTGATCTCAGATCTACAGCTTCACAACTGTGAGAAACAAATTTAATTTTTTTCATAGCCACTCAGCCTGTAGTGTTTTGTTAGAGCAGTTCAAACAGTCTAGGAAAAATCACATGATGCAATTTTATCAATTGAAAGAGAAACTAAGATATTTTCCTTAGGAGCCCTCTGCCCACAGCCCTGCTCGTCACCTGTATGTTCTCTTTGATCCACTTCTTGTTGTTACCCTTGGCCAGAACCACAACCCCACGTTGTATCTGGTAGCGAAGAGCAACCAGAGCTGCCGTTTTCTTGTGCTTTTGGGCAATGGCAGAGAGAACCAGGTCCTCCAGGAGAATGGGGTGGTTTGGGTTCACCCTGGAAGGAATTTCAGAAATGCTGAGGAGCTGAGTCTCTAAGGAGGCTTCTCAAACAGACCAAGTAGGTCCACTCCAGACCAGTGCTTCCCAAAGTCTGGTCCAGGGACCGTGAGCATCAGCATCACTTGGGATCTTATTAGAAATACAAATTCCACAGCTGAGCTGAAGACAAACTGAATGAGAACCTCAACTGTGTCACTTCCCATGCTGTGTTTACAGAGCTCTGCAGGTGATTCGGATGCATTATTCAGTTGAGAACAAATGCCAGATTGTGGATTATTTTCTTTAATTCTCAGGGGTTGTTTTTCTTCTGCAATCAAGGGCATGAATAGAGAAACAGTAGGGAAAGCCCAAGAATTCTTTTTAAATTTCACTTTTTAAGGTATTGATAAAAACTGACTGGTCTCAAAAATAAGAGATGTTCATTTCATCATTATTTTTCCAGGATGTTCACAGAAATGCTTCAAATTGAAATGTTTTCTATCATGATATACCAAGCAGTTACATATTATCCAAATTTTAGATATGAGCTAAGTGAGGCTTGCAACATCTGTTTTTACAAATGTGTTCATTAGTTAATAAGTAAATCATGACATCAGCTTGTGTCTCTTGTCTCAACTGGGTGATTACAATGCAGACTTTTGTTATTGATGAGTCTACAAGCTAATACAATGTAGAAAAATTGTCTGGGTGATGGGAAGATAAAAGAGAAGGATTAATTTCAACCCACCCCTCTCTCCCCTCTGCCTATGAGAGTTATCTGAGTGCTGTATTATTTAAATTGTTTCATCAAAAATTGAATTTCAAGGAAACTCCAGATGTCTTCATTAGGATTCAATACCATTCTTTTACTCGCTGGGATCCCAGAGCCGCATAGGCAACAAGAACGATTTCACGTGACTTGCAGAAATCCAACAGTTTGCTCTGGTTGAGATAAGGGTGACATTCCACCTGTAGAATGCCCAAAGAGAAGAGTGTCAGATTATATGACAATATTAATATGACATATATGATTATGACATTATATGACAATATTAATATGACAATATAATATGACATATGCAATATTAATATGACAGAGAAAGATTAAAAGTTTTCAGAGACTAAAGGAAAGACTACATCATTAAATGAAAACGGGAAATGTCAACATTTACAGAGAAACAGAGAAAAGTGTATTTATACAGTTAATTTTATGATAGACATGGATGGGAGAACCAGTCAAATACTGAGTAATCAAAAGCTGTGCTCTACATTTCAGTAGATGTTCCTGAGTAAATATTTCATATATTACTAGTATCATCTTGAGCCTTTAACTTCATCCTCTAACCTAGATGAATTTCATCACCTCCAACACATTTTTCGGAACTATGCTCCCTGTTTAAGACTCATAAATGCTGAGACAACTAGACCAAGAATTCAGACATCAGAACCCCACACAAACCCTTAAAATCCATCTCAGCTGTTGTGACTCTTTATTAATTTACTTCTGGTTCCATGTTTTTATCATCTTCCTTTCTGTATGCAGTTCTCTTCAGGGCACTTTTCCCTCCATCTGCTTATCCTTTCATCTCAGGGAAATGCCTCCTTCTTCTAGTTCTGAGTTCTACCCACAATTTAGAAGGCAGGCATCCCACCTTTTCCACCCAGACTGTCAAGCAGATACACTGCTACAGATTCTACTCACAACATACAGAGAGGCTCTTCACTCTAGAATCCTCTGACCCACAAAGATCAGATGAACAGCAGGGGAGGACAGACATACATCTGGCTCCAGGGCAAGAAGGAGGTTCTGAAGAGCAGGAGGGAGACAAGCCGAGCTGCTCACCTGGTTGCAGACAGGCTTGTACTTGAGCCCTGGCTTGTTCAGGATCTTCTCCAGCTGCTTGTGGTTGAAGTTGGACACCCCGATGGACTTGGTCAGCCCTGCATCCTTACACTTCTCCAGGGCCTGGGAGGGAGAGGTGGTGAACAGTCATGAACAGTCATTTGGAATGGGCAATAGAATAAGAATAAATGCTGAAAAACATCAGTAATCACACTCATCCATCAAGAATTACCCTTGACTATCAAGAAGAAAAATCAGGAAGAAGGTCATGTTATAAAAAGTAAAACTACCACCCCCACCTTAAAAAAAAACCCAGAAAAGATATATCACATGGAAGGAAAAAGACACCTGTCTACACTGTCCCAAATTCTCCTCCTCCATTCCTCTCTGTGAACATTTCACCAATGGTTTCCTCTCCACAACCCCAGCATCCATGCCTTTAGATTCATGAACTGCTGAGTCTGATGGGCCACAGCTCATTCTCACAGGTGGAAGAAATGAAGGAGGTTCCCCCTCTTCTGGCCCCTCCCTTGGTTCTCTCCTCCCTGGACTCACCTCCCACGTGCGACAGAAATCCACTGAGTCAAATATCAGTTTTCCATTTTCATCTTTTGGAAATAATTCCTCCCCTGGCTGGAATAGAAGAAGTCATTTTAGACATGTCACAAAATGATTTCTCTGCATTTACAGGCTGCCAGGCACCAGGGAGTAAACCTCCATCAGGTAGCTTCACAAATTTCTAAATATTAATATTTGCAAAGTGATTTGCACATATGGAGTTGTCAGCAATACCTTTAGGCAGGAGGCTTATTCCAATCTCTTACACTCAATATATGTTGTAATAAATACAATTTTTCTAGGTCCTAAAAGGGACTCATAGTGACTTCTCTGAATTTTGTCTGCTCCTTGTACTTGCCAATTTTGAAATGCCTTTTGGGGCTGGGAATGGGAGTAAGTTACATGACATAATTTCCAGAATAAAAGTTGTAGTCTTCATATGGCTAGATATCAGACTTTCTTTTCCTTCTGAGCATCAGGTGCCCTAGGGCAAGCATGTGAATCAGCAAGGCTGTCTTTAGGCGAATATGGAATGTGGATGATCCACACATGCTCTCAAATATTTGTGACCATGAGCCTCAAACTGCCCCAAGGTCATATTTGCCTCCAATGGAAAATGTTCAGTAAAAAATAAAGTAAATCATGAGTAGTCTCCTGATAAGGGATAGAAGAAAGGAGACATTTCTGAACACTGCTGAAAATCCTGAAAAACTGTGTCCGGGACGTACATAGTCCACTAAGCGATTTTGCATTAGATAGCTTGAGTTTATTTCTGTAACTTGAAACCAAGAGTTCTAAGTAAACCACCATTCTTAATGGCTAAGTACAGTCTACAAACCTCATCATGAAGACAAGCAAGAGTGTAAGCCATGTCTCCCAACTTCCTATACAGTGAAGAGATTTAACTCACCCAGAGGAAGCACCACCAAATCTCAACTTGAAAGAGTAGAAGACAAGATTAACTCATCATGTTCAATGTAAGGCAGTGTCATGCTCACCACAGCTGCACCAAACTCTTGGTTCATGAAATCCCCAGACACTCAGGAGTCATAACAAGGACTGTGTGCAGAACTGGCTGATTTCTATTTCCTTTAGTTTTTCAGGCAGAGCCTCAGATTATTAACTCCTTTCAAGTGGAGTATTACTCAGCCGTTAAAAAGAATTCATTTGAATCAGTTCTGATGAGATGGATGAAACTGGAGCCAATTATACAGAGTGAAGTAAGCCAGAAAGAAAAACACCAATACAGTATACTAACACATATATATGGAATTTAGAAAGATGGCAATGACGACCCTGTATGCAAGACAGGAAAACAGACGCAGCTGTGTATAACAGACTTTTGGACTCAGAGGGAGAGGGAGAGGGTGGGATGATTTGGGAGAATGGCATTCTATCATGTATACTATCATGTAAGAATTGAATCGCCAGTCTATGTCTGACGCAGGATACAGCATGCTTGGGGCTGGTGCATGGGGATGACCCACAGAGATGTTATGGGGAGGGAGGTGCGAGGGGGGTTCATGTTTGGGAACACATGTAAGAATTAAAGATTTTAAAATTAAAAAAATAAAAAACTTAATACTAAAAAAAAAACTCATTAAAAAGGTGATTACAAATAATTATTTGGGGGATTCTACTCTAGTGTAATCATCCTTTCAACCTACTAAGACAAATCTTTATTCAACCATCCATGCAAGTTGATACGCATTCTAACACAAGATATAACATTGATGTGATCACACAAATTTCTAACCTTCAGAGCCAGCGGATAATGCATAATATAGAGATCGACATAGTCCAGTTGAAGATTTTTCAGTGACTTTTCCAAGGCTGGTCGGACCAACTCTGGTCGAAGGGAAGTTAACCAAAGCTGCAGAAGTTAAAGAATGAAAGTTGCATTAATAATACACGAGGTAATTTTTTTTTTTTTTTTTTTTTTTGAGGCTTGTGGGATATTACTTCCCCTACCAAGGATGGAATCCCGGCTCATGGCAGTAAAGCACCAAGTGTTAAACTCTGCACCATCAGGGAACTCTAATACTTTAGGAATATACCAATAAGCATAGTTCAGCAAACAACTCTTCACCAAAGGATCCTATTATGTAATTGTCACCTGGGCACAATCACTTGCACACGTGCACACACACAACACACACAGTACCTTTGAAGTGCAGAATATGTCTTCTCTCTTCACAGTGCCATCTGCAATCTTGCTTCGAATGGCCTGGCCAACCTCCTCTTCGTTTTGGTAGGCATGAGCACAGTCAATATGGCGGAACCCAATCTCTATAGCGAATGGGGTGAATTCCAGAGCTTCCCTCTTAGCAACCTACATAAGCAACAAAGGTACAAGTTGAATATCCACATAAGATATTGCTAAGTACAAGCTTTGATCTTCCCAAGAGTCAACTTTTTTCTATGTCTTTGGTTAGTTCTGTATGTATGGTGATGAACCCATGACAGTTTCCCTTAACATTCCTAATAAGTAATTAAATGAACACTAGCCAGGAACCCTTCAACTTCAGGTGATCAGTGGCTGACTGCTGGTATCAGAGGATGGCAAAACCACCTTTAGGTTCAGTGATTTGATGAAAGAATCCAAAGGACTCAACAGAATGTTGTAGTCATGAATATGATTTATAATGTGAGGTGTTTGAAGCAAAAGGAGCAAAGTTACAAGGTGCCTGGTAAAAGTACCAAGAACCAAGGTGAAAGCTTCTGAGACTTCTACCTACCAGTGAAGCCACACAGAATACACCCAAAAACATACCAAAAAAAAAAAAAAAGCTGTATCTTTTCAAGGTGTACAATGTGATATTCTCATATAAGTTATTCTTGTTATTCACTTGCTCAGTCGTGTCTGACTCTTTGCAACCCCGTGGACTGCAGCACTCCAGGTTTCCCTGTTCTAAACCATCTCCCAGAGTTTGCTCAAACTCATGTCCTTTGAGCCAATGATGCCATCAAACCATCTCATCCTCTGTCCCCTCCTTCTCCTCTTGCTCTAAATCTTTCCCAGATTCAGGGTGTTTTCCCATGAGTTGTCACTAGCATCAAGTAGCCAAAGTATTGGAGATTCAGCTTTAGCATCAGTCATTCCAAGGAATATTCAGGGTTGGTTTCCTTTAGGATTGACTAGTTTGATCTGCTGGCTGTCCAGGGGACTTCAAGAGTCTTCTCCAACATCACTGTTCAAATGCATCATGTCTGTTGTTGTTGTTGTTGTTTTTGATGGTGACAGTGTTGGTCTGTATTTTTATTTTATTTTATTTTATTTTACTTTATTTTACTTTACAATACTGTATTGGTTTTGCCATACATCAACGTGAATCCACTACAGGTGTACATGAGTTCCAAATCCTGAACATCCTTCCCACCTCCCTCCCCATACCATCTCTCTCGGTCATCCCAGTGCACCAGCCCCATGCATTATGTATCCTGCATTGAACCTAGACTGGTGATTCATTTCTTACATGATATTATACATGTTTCAATGCCATTTTCCCAAATCATCCCACCCTCTCCTTCTCCCAGAGTCCAAAAGTCTGTTCTATACATCTGTGTCTCTTTTGCTGTCTCGCATACAGGGTTATCATTACCATCTTTCTAAATTCCATATATATGCATTAGTATACTATATTGGTGTTTTTCTTTCTGGCTTACTTCACTCTGTATAATAGGTTCCAGTTTCATTCACCTCATTAAAACTGATTCAAATGTATTCTTTTTAATGGCTGAGTAATACTCCATTGTGTATATGTATCACAGCTTTCTTATCCTTTCATCTGCTGATGGACATCTAGGTTGCTTCCATGTCCTGGCTATTATAAACAGTGCTGTGATGAACATTGGGGTACACGTCTCTTTCAATTCTGGTTTCCTTGGTGTGTATGCCCAGCAATGGGATTGCTGGGTCATAAGGCAGTTCTATTTCCAGTTTTTTAAGGAATCACCACACTGTTCTCCATAGTGGCTCCATAGTCTGCATTCCCACCAACAGTGTAGGAGGGTTCCCTTTTCTCCACACCCTCTCCAGCATTTATTGCTTGTAGACTTTTGGATCACAGCCATTCTGACTGGTGTGAAATGGTACCTCATTGTGGTTTTGATTTGCATTTCTCTGATGATGAATGATGTGAGCATCTTTTCACGTGTTTGTTAGCCATCTGTATGTCTTCTTTGGAAAATGTCTATTTAGATCTTTGGCCCATTTTTTGATTGGGTCATTTATTTTTCTGGAATTGAGCTGCAGGAGTTGCTTGTATATTTTTGAGATTAGTTGTTTGTCAGTTTCTTCATTTGCTATTATTATCTCCCATTTCGACGGCTGTCTTTTCACCTTGCTTATAGTTTCCTTTGTTATGCAGAAGCTTTTAATTTTAATTAGACCCCATTTGTTTATGTTTGCTTTTATTTCCAATATTCTGGAAGGTGGGTCATAGAGGATCCTGCTGTGATTCATGTCGGAGAGTATTTGGCCTATGTTCTCCTCTAGGAGTTTTACAGTTTCTGGTCTTACGTTTAGATCTTTAATCCATTTTGAGTTTATTTTTGTGTATGGTGTTAGAAAGTGTTCTAGTTTCATGCTTTTACAAGTGGTTGACCAGTTTTCCCAGCACCACTTGTTAAAGAGATTGTCTTTTCTCCATTGTATATTCTTGCCTCCTTTAAGATATAGTGTCCATAGGTGCGTGGATTTATCTCTGGGCTTTCTATTGTGTTCCATTGATCTATATTTCTGTCTTTGTGCCAGTACCATACTGTCTTGATGACTGTGGCTTTGTAGTAGATCCTGAAGTCAAGTTCATAGCAATAAAGGCATACCTCAAGAAACAAGAAAAAAGTCAAATAAATAACCTAACTCTACACCTAAAGCAACTAGAAAAGGAAGAAATGGAGAACCCCAGAGTTAGTAGAAGGAAAGAAATCTTAAAAATTAGGGCAGAAATAAATGCAAAAGAAACAAAAGAGACCATAGCAAAAATCAACAAAGCCAAAGCTGATTCTTTGAAAGGATAAATAAAATTGACAAACCATTAGCCAGACTTATCAAGAAACAAAGGGAGAAAAATCAAATCAATAAAATTCGAAATGAAAATGGAGAGATCACAACAGACAACGCAGAAATACAAAGGATCATAAGAGACTACTATCAGCAATTATACGCCAATAAAATGGACAACGTGGAAAAAATGGACAAATTCTTAGAAAAGTACAACTTTCCAAAACTGAACCAGGAAGAAATAGAAAATCTTAACAGACCCATCACAAGCATGGAAATTGAAGAAATCAGAAATCTTCCAGCAAACAAAAGCCCAGGTCCAGATAGCTTCACAGCTGAATTCTACCAAAAATTTAGAGAAGAGCTAACACCTATCCTACTCAAACACTTCCAGAAAATTGCAGAGGAAGGTAAACTTCCAAACTCATTCTATGAGGCCACCATCACCCTAATACCAAAACCTGACAAAGATGCCACAAAAAAAGAAAACTGCAGGCCAATATCACTGATGAACATAGATGCAAAAATCCTCAACAAAATTCTAGCAATCAGAATCCAACAACACATTAAAAAGATTATACACCATGACCAAGTGGGCTTTATCCCAGGGATGCAAGGATTCTTCAGTATCTGCAAATCAATCAATGTAATTCACCACATTAAGAAATTGAAAAATAAAAGCCATATGATTATCTCAATAGATGCAGAGAAAGCCTTTGACAAAATTCAACATCCATTTATGATAAAAAAAAAAAAAACTCTCCAGAAAGCAGGAATAGAAGGAACATACCTCAACATAATAAAAGCTATATATGACAAACCCACAGCAAACATTATCCTCAATGGTGAAAAATTGAAAGCATTTCCCCTAAAGTCAGGATCAAGACAAGGGTGCCCACTTTCACCACTACTATTCAACATAGTTCTGGAAGTTTTCGTCACAGCAATCAGAGCAGAAAAAGAAATAAAAAGAATCCAAATTGGAAAAGAAGAAGTAAAACTCTCACTGTTTGCAGATGACATGATCCTCTACATAGAAAACCCTAAAGACTCCACCAGAAAATTACTAGAGCTCATCAATGAATATAGTAAAGTTGCAGGATATAAAATCAACACACAGAAATCCCTTGTATTCCTATACACTA
Organism: Budorcas taxicolor; assembly: GCF_023091745.1. Taxonomy (NCBI): domain Eukaryota; kingdom Metazoa; phylum Chordata; class Mammalia; order Artiodactyla; family Bovidae; genus Budorcas; species Budorcas taxicolor. The sequence continues at coordinate 43,277,192 of NC_068922.1, read as the reverse complement.
ATAATGAGAAAGTAGAAAACGAAATTAAGGAAACAATTCCATTCACCATTGCAACGAAAAGAATAAAATACTTAGGAATATATCTAACTAAAGAAACTAAAGACCTATATATATATAAAACTATAAAACACTGGTGAAAGAAATCAAAGAGGATACTAATAAATGGAGAAATATACCATGTTCATGGATCGGAAGAATTAATATAGTGAAAATGAGTATACTATCCAAAGCAATCTACAGATTCAATGCAATCCCTATCAAGCTACCAGCGGTATTTTTCACAGAGCTAGAACAAACAATTTCACAACTTGTATGGAAATACAAAAAACCTCAAATAGCCAAAGCAATCTTGGCAACGAAGAATGGAACTGGACAAATGCATCAATTCTTTGGTGCACAGCCTTCTTTATGGTCCAGCACTTACATCCATACACAAACATGACTACTGGAAAAACCATAGCTTTGACAATATGTACCTCTGTGGGCAAAGTAATATCTCTGCTTTTTAATACACTGTCCACGATTGTTATAGCTTTTCTTCCAAGGAGCAAGTGTCTTTTAATTTTCTGGCTACACATCATTCACAGTAATTTTGGAGACAAAAAAAAAAGTCTGTCACTGTTTTCATTGTTTTCCCATCAATTTGCCATAAAGTTATGGGACAGGGTGCCATAGTTTTTCAAATGTGGAGTTGTAAACCAGGTTTTTCACTCTCCACTTTCACCTTCTTCAAGAGGCTATTTAATTCCTCTTCATTTTCTGCCATTATGGTGGTGTCATTTGCATATCTCAGGTTACTGATATTTCTCACAGGAATCTTGATGCCAGCTTGAGTTTCATCCAGCCTGGCATTTCTCAGGATTGTACTTACTCATATAAGTATCCATTCTTAATAATTACCACAAGCAAGCTAGTTAACACCATCACCTCACATGGCTACCTTTTAGAAGTGCTTGTAAGAAGATATAGATCTAGTCTCTACAAAATCTCAAGAGATAGCCCATTATTTTTAACTATAGTCAACTTGCTGTACATCAGGTCTCCAGAATTATGCCTCTTACAACAGAAGGTTGTACCCTTGATCAACATCTTTCCATTTTTCCCAGGCTTGTCACCAGCTTCTGGTCACCATAATGCTACTCTCCCTTCTATGAGTACCACCATTTTAGATTCCACCTACAAAGAGATCATGCAGTATTTGTCTTTCTATTTCTGGCTTACTTCACTTGTGATTGCAAATGGACTAACTTTGTCTTCAGTGCTCAATACTATTCCATTTCTTTTTATGTGATTCAGAATCTTTCCCATTTCAAGGAGGTAGATAATTGGGGTAACAGACTTCTGCTGGGTCTAGTTCTGGTTTTTCTTAAATGCATGGACATTTGGGGATGGGCTTCCCCGGTGGCTCAGACAGTATAGAATCTGCCTGCAATGCAGGAGACCTGGGTTCGATCCCCAGGATAGGAGATCCCCTGGAGAAGGGAAAGGCTACCCACTCCAGTACTCTCGCCTGGAGAATTCCACAGACTATACAGTCCATGGGATCACAAAGAGTCAGACACGACTGAGTGATGTTCACTTTCAGGGATGTACCTGGGAATGAGCCCATGAGCTTCAGTAACAGCCCTTTCCTCTTCCTCTCCTCAATCCAATGTGCTCTATGAAGTAAACAAGTTCTGTCTTCTATCTGCAAAGTGTCTCTTAATAATTTTTCCATTTTATAAATTAGAATAGTGAGCCTCAAAGTATAAGTCCAGTCCCTTGTCACATCTACTCTAAAGACAAGATAGACAGCAAACTTTCTGGCTTCCAGTCTAGAGACTTGTCCACTAACCCCTCTTATGACCAAGCACTGCAGACCATACTTTAATAAAAACACACTACAAAACCCCAGGATACATTACAAAACCTGGCCTGTAAGATTGTATCTTATCCACTCAAGTGATACTAAGGTTCCCATCAGAAGAAGTTTCCAAGCAGAAACAGAAGCACAAGGCAAAATGCAGCTGGAGTGCTTCTTGCCTGGCACCAAGCAGATATCCCACAGTAGAAAAGCAATTCTCTCCCATTAGTTTTCAGTCACCTCATCTTCAGGACCTTCCACCTCAAATACCTCTCTGGGTCATGTATTATTGGAAGCAGGAAAGAGCTCTTGAACTAATAAAACATACATAAAAACCTTGCAACTGCAGTCACCCACAAAGGAAAGCAGCTGACAGTCAGTGATCTTGACAGCCGAGTCTCACCTCTTCTGCCAAGCTGGGAAAGAGATGGAAAGTGGAGGGGAACCCAGACCCAGAGTAATCTACAGGTGAGCACAGTTTCATAACCCTGAGGCAGAGTGAAGACTGAATGCTCTCTCCTCTTTCATAGGGCATCATTCTGGCCTGGTTAGTGGAATGATGTGATCCTCCCAGAGTCACACAGGAGCTCAGTGCTTGACAACCCAAGTCCCTTTCACTCATGTTAAATCCACTACTATTTATATCTCAACCTACAACTGCTACTGTTACCTCCGGAGGTGCATAGGTTCCAAATCCCAGGACAGGAATGAAGTGGCCGTCATTAAGTTTCACTCTCTGGCTTTTGGGATCCATTGCCTATTTCTCCTTGGAGTAAGCAGACTGAGGATTTTCTTCTTTGTTCACAGGTTAGGAATAACAGGAAGGTAACACCCCACCTGCACCATCCAATGTTAACAGATATATTGCAGGAGAAGCATGATTAAACCAGTTTCCATTGAGTAAGAACAGGATTGAAATCAATTAGCTTGTTTGCTTTTTTCTTTTTTTAGCAGTAAAACACTATTATATAATGATGATATGTGCTGAATAATTATTGACTATATTTTAGACTAGAAACTTCCACAAGAGCAATAGTTTTTATTTTTCTATTACAAAGCCAATCTCGATCCAATATCAGTTGAAACAATGGTCTTACAGTACAAACATACACGAATACACAAATCACACAATGCAAAAGTGTTTAATAAGCAGTTTTGAAAATGCTACCCTTTAATAAAGAATCAAAACTTCAAATGAAAATAAGTTTGCCTTTTTACATTTTCCACCAGCAAAATTATTATGCTTTACAGACCTGACTGGTGAAATCCTGAACATGATATGGAAACCAGACATTTGGCCAAAGTGCTTATTGGAGGTTAATATTAATAGTTTTAGGATATCATGTGCAGTGTGCAAACTCTGAGTGTTCATACCTGCACTTAGTTATATAACTCTAATAGTACTCTCATAATGTAACTGACACATATTTTACATAATTTAAAAACTGTTCCACATTATTCATAAAAGAAAAACCTATAAACAAATAAAAATACAACAAATTTGGAAAGAGTAATGGAAATTGTGATGCACTTATAGACAGGGATATTGTGAAGACAAATAAAATTTAACATGTGCTGTGATATCAGCAAAATGGTGAGATGGCAGGATGGAAATCTCCCATGGAAAGACAAGAAAAGAAAGAGAAGGCAGCTGAAAACCTCATAGGAGTTCTGAAAAACAGTCAAACAAAGATCTACAGCAAAAAAAGTAAACAGGCAACTAGGTAAAATCCAGAACAGAATTACAGAAAATTTCATCATATATTACTCACCTGTACCCTCCTCCTGCCTGGGGTAGTGCAGTCTTGATCAGTTCCAGTTGCCTCCCTCAAACCAGAATGATCAGAGAAAACCTTATGTGCAATGTTCCAACCTACCTGGGGACTGCATGGAGACTAGTGTCTGTTCTACTTAACTCTAAACTTAAACTGAAGAGCAGCTGGAGAGGCTATTACAGCTACAGAAGGAACATATATATATATATATATATATATACACACACACATATATATATATATGTATATATGTATGTATGTATGTATGTATGTATAGTATATATGTATGTGTATGTATATACATATACATACATACAGGGACTCAAGGACAAAGTAATAAATGTGAAGACACAGACTAGACCATGTATTAATAAAACCCTGAAGAGAACTGGGGTGTGGCTTTGGGGGACATAGGGCATTCAAAAAACAGTCATAAATTTACCAGAATCAGAAAGCAATTCTCAGGCCAGACACGATGATGACTCAGAAATGACTGAGACCCCCTTAGCTTTCTTGTTGGGCTGATCCCAAGACTAGGAGCATGATGAGCAAACTAATGAAGAAGTCATGACAAGAAACAAATCTACCAAGAGCAAATTTTTGCCTGCTGTTTCAAGTACCCAATGATGAACACAAACAACACAGGAATACACACACACACACACAGCAACACACACAGGAACATACACACACACATCTGGATGGGGCAGTGCACACTTATAAGGGATGGAATGAGTTTGGACCCAGCCATCAGAGTTCTGCTCCAGCACCTTGGGACTCACACGGTCCAGTAGGGTGGGTACACCCAGTGAGCACAGAAGCCTCTGCTCACACTTGGCTCTGGTGTAACCTCTCTCTCCCCTCCCACCAAGCTGCCAGCATGCCCTGGGGAAGGGGTGACCCTGCCAACATCAGCTCCAGCTCTGCCCCCAGATCCTCCAGGCACAAAGACTGCACAGGGACCTGTCCACACATGGACACCCCTGCAAGACCAGAACAAGTTTTTCACCTAATTTCATAGGGATGCTTCCTTGGTGGCTCAGCTGGTAAAGAATCTGTCTGCAGTGTGGGAGACCTGGATCGATCTCTGGCTTGGGAAGATCCCCTGGAGAAGGGAACAGCTACCCACTCGAGTATTCTGTCTTGGAGAATTCCATGAACTGTACAGTCCATGCAGTCACAAAGAGTCAGACCCTATTGAGCCACTTTCACCTCACAGGGAGAGAGGAAGTTAATGAGGAGAGAGGAATTTGTGTCAAATGAAACAATAAGAATAAACACCAGAGAAAAAATAAGCTATGAGATAGACAATGATAGTTTACCAATATAATTTACTGGAATGGAGAAACATAAGAAGAATGCTACCTTAACTAGGGAATGGAACATACTAACATTCACAGTGTAGGGGTTCCAGAAGCAGAAGAGAGGAGGAAAGGGGCAGAAAATGCATATGATGAAAGTGTGGCTAAAATTTTCTTAACCTAGGACTTCCCTGGTGGTCCAGTGGTGAGGACTCTGTGCTTCCACTGCACGGGGCACAGGTTCTGAACCTGTTCGGGAAACTACTTACCAAAGGTGATTGAAATCATGAGATAGGGGATATTCCTAGATTACCTGGATCACTCTGGTATATTCACAGAGTCCTTATTCATAGGACCTGGGAGGGCTGTAGTCGAAGAGAAGGTGGGAAAATAGGAGCATTAGATAAAAGAATCAAAGACACTATGGGCTGTCTCTGAAGATGTTGGAAGAGTGTCCAAGACAGAAAATGAAGCATTCTCTTGTATAGTGACATAGTCATGTATGACTCTTTGCACCCCATGGACTATAACACACAAGGATTCCCTGTCCTTCACTATCTCCTGGGGTTTGCTCTAGCTCATGTCCATTGAGTCAGTGATGCCATCAAACCAGCTCATCCTCTGTTGCACCCTTCTCCTCCTGCCCTAAGTCTTTCTTGCATCAGGGTCTTTTCCAATGAGTCAGCTCTTTGCACTAGGGTGAAAAATATTGGAGCTTCAGCTTCAGCATCAGTCCTTCCAATGAGTATTCAAGGTTGTTTTCCTGTAGGATTGACTGCTTTGTTCTCCTTGCCATTGAGGGACTGAATCTTCTCCAATACCACCTTTCAAAAACATCAAATCTTCAGCCTTCTTTATGATTCAATTCTCACATCCATACTGACTACTGAAAAAAAATACTTTTTACTAAATGAAACTTGGTGGGCAAAGTGATGTCTCTGCTTAATACGTTGTCTAAGTGTGTCATAGATTTTTTCCAAGGACCAAGTGTCTTAATTTCCTGGCTGCAGTCATGGTTCACAGCAATTTTGGAGCCCAAGAAAATAAGTCTGTTACTGTTTCCATTTTTTTCCCATCTATTTGTCACAAAGTGATGGGACTGGATGGGCTTCCAGGTGGCCCTACTGGTAAAGAACCTGCCAATGCAGGAGATATAAGTGACATGGGTTCTACACCTGGGTCAGGAAGATCCCCTGAAGGAAGGCATGCAACCCACACCAGTATTCTTGCTCAGGGAATCCCATGGACAGTGGAGCCTGGCCAGCTACAGTCCATAGGGTCGCAAAGAGTCGGACATGACTGAAGCGTCTTAGCATGCACTAACGCACGATGTGACTGATTGCAATGATCTTATTTTCTTGAATGCTGAAAGTTAAGCCAGGTTTTTCACTCTCCTCTACCACCTCATCAAGAGGCTCTTTAGTTCCTCTTCACTTTCTGCCTGAAAGGTGAAGTTATCTGCATAACTGAAGTTATTGATATTTCTCCCATCAATCTTGATTCCAGCCTGTGATTCATCCAACCCTGCACTTAGCTTGATGTACTCCACATATAAGTCAAATATGCAGGGTGGCAATATACAGCCTTGACATATTCCTTTACCAATTTTAAACCAGTTCATTGTTCCATGTCTGGTTCTAACTTTTGCTTCTTGACCTGCATACAGGTTTCTCAGGAGGCAGATAAGGTTTTCTGTTATTCCTATCTCTTTAAGAATTTTCTACAGTTTGTTCTGATCCACACAGTCAAAGACTTTAAAGTAATCATGGAAGCAGAAGATGTTTTTATGGAATTCCCTTGCTTTTCTATGATCCAAGAGATATTGGCAATTTGATCATTGCTTCCTCCACTTTTTCTAAATCCAACTTGTAAAAGTTCTCGGTTCACATATTGCTAAAGTCTAGCTTGAAGGATTTTGAGCATTACTTTGCTAGCATGTGAAATGAGTGCAACTTGCAGTAGTTTGAACATACTTTGGCATTGCCCTTTTTGTGATTGGAATAAAAACTGACTTTTTCCAGTCCTGTGGTCACTGCTTTGCTTTCCAAATTTGCTGGCATATTGAATGCAGCACTTTAACAGCATCATCCTTTAGGATTTGAAATAGCTCAGCTAGAATTCCATCATATCCTCTAACTTTGTTCATAGTAATGCTTCCTTGGGCTGGCTAGACTTCACACTCCAGGATTCTGGCTAGAGCTAAGTGACCACACCATCGTGATTATCCAGGTCATTAAGACCTTTTCTGTACAGTTCTTCTGGGTATTCTTGCACCTCTTTTTAATCTCCTCTACTTTTATTAGGTCCTTACCATTTTTTTCCTTTATTGTCCTCATCTTTAATGAAAAGTTTCCTTGGTATCTCTAATTTTCTTGAAGAGACATCTAGTCTTTCCCATTCTATTGTTTTAGTCTATTTCTTTGCATTGTTCACTTAAGAAGGCTTTCTTATCTCTCCTTGCTATTCCTTGGAACTCTGCACTCAGTTGGGTATATCTTTCCCTTACTCATTTCCTTTCCCATTTCCTCTTTCCTCAGCTATTTGCAAGGTCTCCTCAGACAGCCATTTTGCTTTCTTGCATTTCTTTTTCTTTGGGATGGTTTTTTCACCACCTCCTGTACAGTGTTACAAAAGTCATCCATAGTTTCAGGCACTCTATCCATTTAATCCCTTGAGTCTATTAATCATTTCTATTATACCATCATAAGGGATTTTATTTAGGTCATATGTGAATGGTCTAGTGATTTTCCTACTACAGGGAAGGAATACAGGCCCACCTATCAACAGAAAATTGGATATAAGATTTACTGAGCATGACCCTGCCTACCAGAGTAAGACTCAGTATTCCCCACAGTCAGTCCCTCCCACCAGGAAGCTTGAAAATCCATCACATGGCAGACAGAGGAGCAAGAATTTCAATCCTATGGCCCTCAGAATGAAAACCACAATCACAGAAAACTAACCAAAATGATCACATGGGATCACAGTCTTCTGTAACTCATGAAACTATGAGTCATGCCATACCGGGCCACCCAAGATGGGCGAGTCATGGTGGAGAGTTCCGGCAAAATGTGGGTCACTAGAGAAGGCAATGGAAAACTACTTTAGCATTCTTGCTGTGAGAACCCCATGGACAGAATGAAAAGGCCAAAAAGATATGACACTGAAGAATGAACTCCCCAGGTCAGTTAGGTGCCCAATGTGCTACTAGGGAAGAGGGAGAAATGGCACCAGAAACAATCAAGAGGCTGTGCCAAAGCAGAATTAATGCCCAGGTGTAGAGGTATCTGTTGGTGAAAGTAAAGTCTGATGCTGTAAAGAATAATATTGCATAGGAACCTGGAGCATTAGGTCTCTAATCCAGATAAACTGGATGTGGACAAACAGTAGATTGCAAAAGGAAACACGGACATTGTAGGAATCAGTGAACTAAAATGGACAGAGATGGGCAAATTTAATTCAGATGAGTATTATATCTACTACTGTGGGCAAGAATCCCTTAGAATAAAAGGAGAAGCCCTCTTAGTCAATTAAAGATTCCAAAATGCAGTACTTGGGTACAATCTCAAAAATGACAGAATGATCTTGGTTCACTTTCAAGGGAAATCATTCAACATCACAGTAATCGAATTCTATGCCCCAACCACAAATGCTGAAGAAGCTGAAGTTGAAAGGTTCTGTGAAGACCTACAAGACCTTCTAGAACTAACCAAAAAAAGATGTCTTTTTCATCATAGGGAGCTGGAATCCAAAAGTAGGAAGTCAAGAGATACCTGCAGTAACAGGCAAGGTTGCCCTTGGAGCACAAACAAGCCAGGGCCAAGGCTAACCGAGTTCTGTCATGAGAACACTCTAGTCATAGCACACAACCTCTTCCAATGACACAAGATCTGTTCTCTAGGGGCTGCAAAAGGTGACAAAATAGGTTGCCCCCTACAACTTCCAGAAAAGAGTGCAGGCCTGCTGGCCTCTGATTTTAGCCCATTGGTTTTGAATTTCTGACCTCCACAAATGTAAACTAACAAATTGGTGTGTCAAGCCACAAAATTTTTGGCCATTTGTTGGAGCAGAAGAATTAACTAATACAGATGTGATTCAAGTCAACCCATCTCCGCCTGCTGCATCATAGGTTTTCGTCTCTCTGCTAGATTGTTCCTCTGACCTCAGAAACAGTTGGTCATCTCCCCCAACTGGGAGCCTTTTCCACTTTCTTCAGCAACTGCTCAATTCTGTGGTCCTCAATGATAGAGTATACACAGATCAGTCCTGGGTGTTCATTGGAAGGACTGATGCTGAAGCAGAGACTCCAATACTTTGGCCGCCTCATGCGAAGAGTTGACTCATCAGAAAAAAACCCTGATGCTGGGAGGGATTGGGGGCAGGAGGAGAAGGGGACAACAGAGGATGAGATGGCTGGATGGCATCATGGACTCGATGGACATGAGTTTGGGTGAACTCGGGAGTTGCTGATGGACGGGGGGCCTGGAGTGCTGTGATTCATGGGGTCGCAAAGAGTCGGACACGACTGAGCGACTGAACTTAACTGAACTGAATATTCCATTGTGTATATGTACCACAGCTTTCTTATCCATTCATCTGCTGGTGGACATCTAGCTTACTTCCATGTCCTAGCTATTGTAAACAGTGCTGTGATGAACATTGGGGTACATGTGCCTCTTTCAGTTCTGGTTTCCTTGGTATGTATGCCCAGCAGTGAGATTGCTTAGTTGTATGGCAGTTCTATTTCCAGTTTTGTAAGGAATCTCCACACTGTTCTCCATAGTGGCTGTACTAGTTTGCATTCCCACCAACAGTAAGAGGGTTCCCTTTTCACCACAACCTCTCCAGCATTTATTGTTTGTAGACTTTTTGATAGCAGCCATTCTGACTGGCATGAGATGGTACCTCATTGTAAAAACCCAGCTTCTTAATGCTGGGTCTTTATGAAACTTGACTTCCCTGTCTACATCACTCACTGTATAATATAATATCTCTGATTGTCTACTTTCATGGCTTTAGATAGCAACTAAACTTGAAAAACCACAAATACAAATATTTTGCCTAAATCTTTGCTCTAACACTCTTCTATGTCTAACTGTATGTGTGCATCTTCACTTTAGTACCTGAAGGCATCTCAAAGGTACATGTCTATAATTGAATTCATAATCATCCCACAAAAAATGTGCTCTCCCACCACTGTATCCATCTGAGAAAATGTCCCTTAATCACAAACGTCAGGAGTCAACTTTGATTCCCCTTTTCCTTTCACCATTCATCCAATATGTTAGAAACTCTAGTGGATGCTGCCCTTAAAGTATATCCCTATTCTAACAACACTGACCACTTTTATTGTTCATTCTGTGGCCCAAGCCAGCATCAGTTCAGTTCAGTTCAGTTCAGTTGCTCAGTCGTGTCCGACTCTTTGCGACCCCATGAATCACAACATGCCAGGCCTCCTTGTCCATCACCAACTCCCGGAGTTCACTCAGACTTACGTCCATTGAATCAGTGATGCCATCCAGCCATCTCATCTTCTGTTGTCCCCTTCTCCTCCTGCCCCAATCCCTCCCAGCATCCGAGTCTTTTCCAATGAGTCAACTCGTCGCATGAGGTGGCCAAAGTACTGGAGCTTCAGCTTTAGCATCATTCTTTCCAAGGAAATCCCAGGGCTGATCTCCTTCAGAATGGACTGGTTGGATTTCCTTGCAGTCCAAGGGACTCTCAAGAGTCTTCTCCAACACCACAGTTCAAAAGCATCAATTCTTCGGCGCTCAGCTTTCTTCACAGTCCAACTCTCACATCCATACATGACCCTTGGAAAAACCATAGCCTTGACTAGACGGACCTTTGTTAGCAAAGTAATGTCTCTGCTTTTGAATATTCTATCCAGGTTGGTCATAACTTTTCTTCCAAGGAGTAAGAGTCTTTTAATTTCATGGCTGCAGTCACCATCTGTATCACATCCCATTAAATTCCTGTAGGGTCTTAAAAGAGGGCTTTTTTCCCTCTTTCTCTTCTCAATGTAACAACCAGAGTGAATTTTTTTTTTGCTTTTATTTTTTATTTTATTTATTATTTAATTGAAGGATAATTGGTTTACAGAATTTTGTTGTTTTCTGTCAAACCTCAACATGAATCAGCCATAGGTATACATAAATCCCCTCCCTTCTAAACCTCCCTCCCATCTCCCTCACCATCCCACCCCTCTAGGTTGACACAGAGACCCTGTTTGGGTTTCCTGAGACATACAGCAAATTCCCATTGTCTATCTATTTTATTACATATGGTAATGTAAGTTTCCATGTTACTCTCTCCATACATCTCATCCTCTCCTCCCCTCTCCCCATGTCCATAAGTCTATTCTCTATGTCTGTTTCTCCATTGCTGCCCAAGAAAGAAATTCTTCGGTACCATTTTTCTAGATTCTACATATATCCGTTAGAATACAATGTTTATCTTTCTCTTTCAGACTTACGTCACTCTGTATAATAGGCTCTAGGTTCACCCACCTTTAGAACTGACTCAAATGCATTCTTTTTTATGGCTGAGTAATATTCCATTGTGTATATGTATCACAATTTCTTTACCCATTCTTCTATCAATGGAAATCCAGGTTGCTTCCATGCTCTAGCTATTGCAAATGGTGCTGCAATGAACAATGGAAAACATGTGTCTTTTTCAACTTTGGTTTTCTCAAGGTATACGCCTAGGAGTGGGATTGCTGGGTCATATGGTGCTTTTATTCCTAATTTTTTAAGGAATCTCCATCCCATCTTCCATACTGGCTGTATCAATTTACATTTCCACCAAAAGTGCAAGAGCATTCCCTTTTCTCCAACCCTCCCCAGTATTTATTGTTTGTAGACTTCTTGATGAAGGCCATTCTGACTGGCGTGAGGTGATTGTAGTTTTGATTTGCATTTCTCTAATAATGAGTGCTGTTGAGCATCTTTTAATCTGTTAGCCACCTGCATGTCTTCTTTGGAGAAATGTCTGCTTAGGTCTTTTTCCCACTTTTTGATTGGGTTGTTTGTTTATCTGGTATTGAATTGTATGAGCTGTTTACATATTTTGGAAATTAATCCCTTGTCAGTTGTTTCATTTGCAATTATTTTCTCCCATTCTGAGAGTTGGCTTTTCACTTTGCTTATAACCTCCTTTGCTGTGCAAAAGCCTTTAAGCTTAATCAGGTCCCACTTGTTTACTTTTGTTTTTATTTCCATTACTCTAGGAGGTGGGTCATACAGGATCTTGCTTTGATTTATGTCATCAAGTGTTCTGCCTATGTTTTCCTCTAAGAGTTTTATATTTTCTAGCCTTACATTTAGGTCTTTAATCCATTTGGAATTTATCTTTGTGTATCATGTTATCTTTGTGACACATGTTTTCCACTGTTCATTGCAGCACCATTTACAATAGCTAGAGCATGGAAGCAACCTGGATGTCCATTGATAGATGAATGGGTAAAGAAATTGTGATACATATACACAATGGAATATTACTCAGCCATGAAAAAGAATGCATTTGAGTCAGTTCTAAAGGTGGGTGAACCTAGAGCCTATTATACAGAGTGACGTAAGTCTGAAAGTGTTATAATTTCATTCTTTTCTATGTACCTGTCCAGTTTTCCCAGAACCATTTATTGAAGAGGCTGTCTTTGCCCCATTGTATATTCTTGCCTCCTTTGTCAAAAATAAGGTACTCACAGGCGCATGGGTTTATTTCTGGGCTTTCTATATTGCTCCATTAGTCTATATGTCTGTTTTTGTGCCAGCACCATACTGCCTTGATGACTGTAGCTTTGTAGTATAATCTGAGGTAAGGAAGGTTAATTCCTCCAGCTCCATTCTTCTTTCTCCTGACTGCTTTGGCTATTTGGGATCTTTGGCGTTTCCATTCGAATTCTGAAATTTTTTCTTCTAGTTCTGTGGAAAATGTCACTGGTAATTTGATAGGGATTCCATTGAATCTGTAGATTGCATTTAGTAGTATAGTCATTTTCACAATATTGGTTCTTCCTATCCAGGAATATGGAATGTCTCTCCATTTGTTTATGTCATCTTTGATTTCTTTCATCAGTGCCTTATAATTTTCTGTGTACAGTTCTTTTGTCTCCTTAGGTAAGTTTATTCCTAAATAATTTATTCTTTTCATTGGAATAGTGAGTGGGATTGATTCCTTAATTTCTCCTTCTGATTTTTCATTGTTAGTATATAGAAATTCAAGTGACTTCTGTGTGTTCATTTTGCTAAATTCACTGATTAACTCTAGTAATTTTCTGATAGTATCTTAAGGGTTTTCTATGTACAGTATCATGTCATCAGCAAACAGTGAGAGCTTTATTTCTTCTTTTCTGATCTGGATTACTTTTGTTTCTTTTTCTTCTCTGATTGCTGTAGCTAGCACTTCCAAAACTATGTTGAATAATAGTGGTGAAAGTGGACACCCTTGTCTTATTCCTGATCTTAGGGGGAATGCTTTCAGTTTTCACCGTTGAGAATGTTTGCTGAAGGCTTATCATATATGGCTTTTAGTATGTTGAGATAGGTTCCTTCTATGCCCATTTTTGAAGAGTTTTAATCATAAATGGGTGCTGAATTTTGTCAAAGGCTTTTTCTGCATCTACTGAGATGATCATATGCTTTTTATCTTTCAATTTGTTAATATCACGTATCACATTGATTGACTTGCATATATTGAAGAATGCTTACATCCCTGGAATGAACCAAACTTGATCATGGTGTACGAGCTTTTTAATTTGTTGTTGAATTCTGCTTGCTAAAATTTGGTTGAGGATTTTTGCATCTATGATCAGCAGTGATATTGGCCTGTAGTTTTCTTTTTGTGTGTTGTCTTTGGTTTTGGGATCAGGGTGATGGTGGCCTCATAGAATCAGTTTGGAAGTGTTCCTTCCTCTTCAGTTTTTTGAAAGAGTTTTAGAATGATAGGCATTAGCTCTTCTCTAAATATTTGATAGAATTCTCCTTTGAAGACATCAGGTCCTGGGCTTTTATTAGTTTGGAGATATTTGATCACAGCTTCGATTTCAGTGCTTGTAACTGGGTTGTTCATAATTTCTATTTCTTCCTGGTTCAATCTGGGAAGATTGAACTTCTCTAAGAATCTGTCCATTTCTTCCAGGTTATCTGTTTTATTGCCATATAGTTGTTCATAATAGTCTCTTATAATCCTCTATATTTCTGCACTATCTGTTGTAACCTTTCCTTTTTCATTTCTAATTTTGTTGATTTGATTTTTCTCTCTTTTTTTCTTGATGAGTCTGGCTAAAGGTTTGTCAATTTTGTTTATCTTCTCGAAGAAACAGCTTTTAGTTCTATTAATCTTTACTATTGACTCTTTTATCTCTTTTTCATTTATTTCTGGGCTGATCTTTATAACTTCTTTTCTTCTACTAATTATTGGGGGGGGGGGGTCTTCTTTTTCCAGTTGTTCTAGGTGTAAAGTTATGCTGTGTATTCGATGTTTTTCTTGTTTTTGAGGTAGGAATGTACTTGCTCTAAGCTTCCCTCTTAGAACTGCTTTTGCTGCATCCCATAGGTTTTAAGTTGTCATGTTTTCATTGTCATTTATTTCTAGAAATCTTTTGATTTCCCTTCTGATTTATTCAGTAATCTGTTGGTTATTTAGAAATGTATTATTTAATTTCCATGTGTTTGTGTTTCTTACAGTTTTTACTTGTAATTGATATCTAATCTCATAGTGTTGTGGTCCAGAAAGATACTTGATACTATTTCAATTTTCTTAAACTTACTGAGATGTGATTTGTGACCCAAGATGTGGTCTATCCTGGAAAATGTTTCATGTGCACTTGAGAAGAAAGTGTGTTCTTCTGCATTTGGATGGAATGTCCTGAAGATATCAATGAGATCCATCTCATCTAATGTATCATTTAAGACTCGTGCTTCCTTATTAATTTTCTGTTTTGATGATCTGTCCATTGTGTGAGTGGGGTGGTAAAGTCTCCTAGTATTATTGTGTTACTGTCAATTTCTCCTTTTATGTCTGTTACTGTTTGTCTTATGTATTGAGGTGCTCCTATGCTGGGTGCATAGATATTTACAGTTGCTATGTCTGCCTCTTGGATCGATCCCTTGATCATTATGTACTGAAATAATGATATTCTTGAAATATTCTTTAAGGTCCATTTTGTCTAATGTGACGATTGCTACTCCAGCTTTCATTTGCTTTCCATTTGCATGGAATATATTTCTCCATCCTCTCACTTTCAGTCTATATGTGTCTTGAGGTCTGAAGTGGGTTTCTTGTAGACAGCATATATATGGGTCTTGTTTTTGTATCTATCCCTTCAGCCAATCTGTATCTTTTGGTGGAGTATTTAATCCATTTAAACATAAAGTAATTATTGACATATATGTTCTTATTGCCATTTTCTTAATTGTTAGGATTTGATTTTGTATTTTCTTCTCTTGTATTTCTTGACTATATAAGTCCCTTTAACATTTGTTGTAAAGCTGGTTTGGTGGTACTGAATTCTCTTAACTTTTGCTTGTCTAAAAAGCTTTTGATTTCTCCATCAATTTTGAATGAGATCCTTTCCACACAGAGTAATCTTGGTTGTAGATTTTTCCCTTTCAGCACTTTTTTTTTTCACTTTACAATATTGTATTGGTTTTGCTATACATCAGCATGAATCTGCCACAGGTGTACACATATTCCCAATCCTGAACCCCCCTCCCACCTCCTTCCCCATACCATCCCTCTGGGTCACCCCAGTGCACCAGCCCTAAGCATCCTGTATCCTGCATCAAACCTAGATTGGCAATTCATTTCCTATATGATATTATACCTTTCAGTACTTTAAAAATATTCTGCCATTCCCTTCTGGCCTTCAGAGTTTCTGCTGCAAGATCAGCTGTTAAACATATGGGCTTTCCCTTGTATGTTACTTGTTCCTTTTCCCTTGCTGCTTTTAATACATTTTATTCGTGTTTAATCTTTGTTAGTTTGATTAGTATGTGTCTTGATATGTTTCTCCTTGGGTTTATCCTGTGTATGGGACTCTTTGTGCCTCTTGGACTATTTCCTTTCCCATGCTGGGGAAATTTTCAACTGTAATCTCTTCAAAAAGTTTCTCATACCCTTTGTTTCTCTCTTCTTCTTCTTGGACCCCTATAATTTGTATGTTTGTGCTTTTGATATTGTCCCAGAGGTTTCTGAGACTATCCTCAGTTCTTTTCATTCTTTTTACTTAATTCTGCTCTTCAAGAGTTATTGCCACCATTTTATCTTCCAGCTCACTGATTCGTTCTTCTGCTTCATATATTCTGCTATTGATTCCTTCTAGAGTATTTTTAATTCCAATAATTGTGTTGTTTGTCTCCATATGTTTATTCTTTAATTCTTCTAGGTCTTTATTAATTGATTTGAGCATTTTCTCTATTCTATTTTCAAGGGTTTTTATCATCTTTACTATCACTATTCTGAATTCCTTATTAGGTAGTTTGCCTATTTCCTCTTCATTTATTTGGACTTCTGTGAAAGTTTGTTCCTTCATTTGTGCAGTGTTTATCTGCATTTTTATTCTTTTTTTCTTTAAACTTATTGTGCTTGAGGTTTCCTTTTCCCAGGCTTCAAGGTTGAATTCTTTCTTCCTTTCGGTTTCTGCCCACCCCATCCCCCACCAAGGTTGGTGCAGTGATTTGTGTAAGCTTCATATAAGGTGAGATTTATGCTGGGTTTTTGTTGTTGTTGTTGTTGTTTGTTTGTTTGTTTTTCCTCTGATCGGCAAGGCTGAGTGAGGTGGTAATCCTGTCTGCTGATGACTAGGTTTTTATTTTTGTTTTGTTTGTTGTTTGGATGAGGTGTCCTGCACAGAGTGCTACTGGTGGTTGGGTGATGCCAGGTCTTGTATTCAAGGGGTTTCCTTTGTGGGAGTTCTCACTATTTGATACTCCCTAGGGTTAGTTCTCTGGTAGTCTAGGGTCCTGGATCAGTACTTCCATGCCAAAGGCTCAGGGCTTGATCTCTGGTCAGGAACAAAGATTCCACAAGTGGTTTGTTAGGGCATTAAGTGAGATTAAACACATACCCAAAAATGAGAAACCAAAGATGAACTTCAGACAAATGGGAGTTACAAAATCAGGCAAATAATAATCAAAATGATGGACTATACACATATACGTATACATCCATAACCAAAATCAAGAGAGTCCAACAAAAATAAAGTATGCTCGATTGACCCAGTGAACAAAGGAAACCAAAAATTATAAATAAAGCAATGAAAACAAAACTAACAAATATGTTGAGAGGAAAGGAAAGAACAAAAAGAAAGAATGAATAGATATGCAAAGTTAAATAGATATAGATGAAGAAGATTTATATACATTAAAGATTAATTGCAAGGGGAAAAGAACAGTAGGAAAAGCAAACAAAGGAAAGTTTTAAAAAATTAAAAGAAAAAATAAAAAAGGGAAGAGGAAAGAAAAAACAAAAAAAAAAAAAAGGAAAACTCAAAAGAACTGCAAAAGCCCAATGTAGAGGCAGAGGTTTATAAGAACAATAAAAAGTGAGATTTTTAAAAAAATCAAAATCCTAATTAGATTTCATAGTGCCAGTAAAATCAACAACTACAACAGGAATGGAGGGGGGGGGGGGGGAAAGATCCAAAAGAAACCACAGAACAAGTCAAAACATAAGAATAATAAATATTTTTCTTGAGTCACTGCTATCAGGATCCTTTCCTTCACTTCAAGTCACAGTCCACCTCACCTCCCTAGGATGCCACCCAACACCGTGCTGGTCTCTGGACCTGCTGTAAGGACAGTTCAGATTCTAATTGGTCCTACTCTCATGTGTTCTTGCCTCCAATTCCACAGCTATCAGAGCTAGTGTGTTTTCTTTTGTGGGAGCTCTCAATGTCCTTTTATATATTCCATAGACACAGAGTATGTATAGTTGATTGTGTGGACTTAACCTGCAGCTTATACAGCTGGTGGGAAGGTTTTGGGTCTTTTTCTTAGCCACACTGCCCCTGGATTTCAATTGTGGTTTTATTTCCAGCTCCACATGTGGGTCATCCACAGGGATTTGCTCCTGAGGCTTCCCTGGAGGAATTGGGTTTGTCCCAGGGAAGGCCAGGTATGGATGTAGTGCAGCTGCTTGGGTCACAGGGGTTCTGGCAGCACCAGGTACTCAGAAGAGTTGGCAGTTAGGGCATCAGAAAACAGAGTGCTCTAGAAGGGTATGGCAATCAGTATTGTCCAATACACTCCAGTATTCTTGCCTGGAGAACCCCCTGATAGAAAAGCCTGGCAGGCCACAGTCCACAGGGTCACAGAGAGTTGGACACGACCAAAGGGACCCCATATGCATAGACACAAGACATTTTTTTTGCCTGTGACAGCTCTGCCCCAGTGAAGGTTGAGCATGAAGGTGACAGCGCTGCTTGGGTTGTGGGGACCATGGTGGCGCCAAGTGTACAGGGATATGGACTGCCTCAGCCACTGGAGTATTGGCCCTATCACAGTCCTTTTTCAAGCCTCTGGTACCTGACGACCACAAGGCCTCTTCCCCTGCTCTTTGTCCATAGCTCCACCCATTCAGGCACTGAGAGGGCTCCCTTGCTGGGGTCCTTCTCTGTTGTTCTATGCATCAGACACATAGAAGCCCCTCTCCCAGTGCCCCCCCTTCCTGCCCCAGGCTGGGGCCCTACTCTGTAGATCAGCAATCAGGCACTTAAAGAGGCACTCTGGGTGGGGTCCTCCTCGGTAGTTCCCTGCCTCAGGTGCTTGATGGATCAGCCTCTCTTTTGTCCAGCTGCGCATGCTGGTGTGTGGGGAGAGAGGCTATGGTGATGGCTCCATCCCCTATGTGTGACTCAGCAGTTTCTCCTTGATACCATGTCTGCCTGGCTTTCCTCCACAGGCATTTCCCACCACAGTCTCCTCCCTCACAGCTCATCTGTCTCTCCACAGCAGCTCTTGACCTGGAATAGCTCCACAATCCCTAAGTTCCAGCTCCCAGCCACTGCGCCTTCTATGGGACTTGCATCCCTGTCCGGGGTGTGTATTGCTGTGGCAAGAACTGTCTGATTCTCATTCTATTCAGGCTGCCACAGATCAACTGTTTCACACTCAGCCTTAAATGTTTCTCCTCTGACTCAGACATTTGTCCCGCTGTGGGGATTGGACCCCTGCTTCAGTTCCCCCACATGGTGAGGGCAGATCCAATCCTACTAACACTCCAGTTTTTCCCTCTAGTTCCTTTGTCCTACAGAGTTTTGTGTGGTTCCATATATTTTTTTCCGCTGATCCGGTCCTCCTGTCTGCTCTCAGCTGGTGTTCTGTATGCACTTCCGTGTCTGAAGGTGTATTCCTGATGTATCCGAGGAGAGAGATGTACTCCATGACCACCTACTCACCCGCCATCTTCTTCCTCTACAGAGTGAGTTTTTAAAAAACATCAGCTCATGTAACTACTATGCTCAAAACCCAAAATGTAATTCTCCATTTCTCTCAGAGTAAAGTCCTGTCAAAAACCTACATGACACAGACCTCCTGGCCCCACCAGCTCTCTGGCCTTCTCTTCAAATCCTCTCTCCCCACCTTACTAAACTCCACCCACATCAGCTGACTTGCTGGCCTTTAAATGTTACATGAATACTCCTGCTTCCTTGACTAGCATTTTCTGTTTCAGAGAAATGCAGGGAGCACAATCTCTATGTTTCAAGGCTCTTTCTTGTACAAATGAGAAGTTGTGTGGGATGAAGTGGAGTTGGCTCCTCTGGCCAACAGATGTACAGAAATAGGAGAGATGGTGTAGAAATATCTCCTACAGGCACTTGCCCATTTCTAACAGCTAAATACTCCTGATTTTGTTCACAGTTTCAGCCTCCACTGGACAATCAACTCAAGAATTTCTCATTTTAATTAATATCTATTGATAAAACAATTTCTAGGCACACAATTAAGAAATTAAGTGAATAAGATTTGCTGCCTTAGAGTAAGCAAAATATAATGCTGGATTTGTAAATGGTATTTTTATCTTACCAAGATAATTACGCTAAGTTAAAAAATAAGTATACAACCTGTAGATTGAAGATTCCTTCTCTGTGTAAGTAAAAAATCACACACATTTGCACAGAAAAATGCACGGAAGTATTATTAAAATGGTTAAGCACAGCTTATTTTGATTTTCAATCCTTTGCCTTCTTTTTCCTAATTTTGTGTAATTTATATGTATTACCTTAATTATCAGAAAAATAGAAGTATTCTTACTTTGAAGTCTTTATTGTTTCGTAAACTGTTCAATGTTTTAAAAGGAAAAGCAAGCTTTCAAAATTTCAGACACGTCATTTAAACATCTTCACATAGTACAAAAATCTTCACCGCCCTAGAAGCAAGACATTCTCAAAGTATCACGGTGAGAGCTGAGAGTCAATATTCTTCAGAGAATGGATATTCTGGGTGACCAACACCACTGAAAGAGAAGAAGGAGGATTCATTTATTAAATCAGCCATGTTGTCATAGAGAACATTGTTCTGTGAATGTGGTCAGGAAGGGCTAAAACTCTAAATCTACAGGCAGGTCCCTCTTTCTCCCCGGACAAGCACACCTGCAGGTGCCTGCTCCATGTGCACACGGCACCTGCACGTCCAGTCCCAACATTCACATGTTACATTCACTCCACAGTGACAGGTAGGTTGACTCAGGTTACAATTTATACAACAGCACAAGACATAGGACTAACTGTGAGCATCATTTCACACAGGTGGAACTTCTGTCCCTAGATGAGGAGAAGAATCACAGTGAACAAATTAGCTACTCTTTTTTACACATCCATGGATAAGCAGATACTGAGAACCCCCCAAAATTCAGGGTGTCTCCATTAAGGAATTTATCATCTGTTGAAGAGATACTACATACACCTCAATAATCACACAGCACAAAGTGGGATCATTATTTTCTTACTTTCAGTTCAGTTCAGTCACTCAGGCGTGTCCAACTCTTTACGACCCCATGAATTGCAGCACGCAAGGCCTCCCTGTCCATCACCAACTCCCTGCATATTTAACTTATATGCAGAGAACATCATGAGAAATGCTAGGCTGGAAGAAGCACAAGCTGGAATCAAGATTGCTGGGGGAAATATTAATAACCTCAGATATGCAGATGACACCACCCTTATGGCAGAGAGTGAAGAAGAGCTAAAAAGCCTCTTGATGAAAGTGAAAGAGGAGAGTGAAAACGTTGGCATAAAGCTCAACATTCAGAAAACGAAGATCATGGCATCTGGTCCCATCACTTCATGGGCAATAGATGGGGAAACAGTGGAAACAGTGTCAGACTTTATTTTGGGGGGCTCCAAAATCACTGTAGATGGTGATTGCAGCCATGAAATTAAAAGACGCTTACTCTTGGAAGGAAAGTTATGACCAACCTAGATAGCATATTGGAAAGCAGAGACATTACTTTGCCAACAAAGGTCCATCTAGACAAGGCTATGGTTTTTCCAGTAGTCATGTATGGATGTCAGAGTTGGACTGTGATGAAAGGTGAGCACCAAAGAATTGATGCTTTCGAACTGTGGTGTTGGAGAAGACTCTTGAGAGTCCATTGGACTGCAAGGAGATCCAACCAGTCCATTCTAAAGGAGATCAGTCCTGGGAGTCTCTTACTTTATAATATATTAAAACACTACTTATTCAGCAATTTGTATTACTGCTGTTTTCCTTTTTTCCATGTTTGTACTTTTCATTCTAATGTGTCCTTTTAAATCCAATTTATTCTAAAGTGCATTTTTAGCAATTCCATCTTCCAGGAGCTGTGCTAATTAGTTGAGCCCACAAAGATAAGCATTCACAGCCGAGTGAAGGAGAACATAGAATTGAAAAGCCTTAGGGAACTTAAAAGCCTTTGAGTACAGAAGAGGAGCTTTCCATGTTTTTTCCATGTTTCATATCTTTTCTTAGAATCATGATATAGCTTTGCAACAACAGGGGCAGTTTTGAGATCTTTCACTGAAACTAAATCTTCATTTTGCCATTATTTGTATTCTCATTTCTCAAAACTCCCTTCCAAACTTCTATTTTGTCTCTTCAATTCTGATCTCCTTCAGTAATTAGGCAGCTGGAGTTGCATGTTAGTGACTAAGTCAAAATCCAGGTGATAGGGGCTTCCAAAGGGATGTACCCCTGATGGACAGAAGCTACAGTGGGATAAGTGTTAACTCAGAAAACCAAACACCCAGCCGATCTTCCCTGGGCGTGTCCTGCTAAGGACACAGAAGTCATTCAGTGGAGGGTCAGTTAATGACCTACTTGTAATTCAGTTTTTTGAAATTATAAGGACGATGAAATGGGAGTTGGAATAGGGAAAACGGCCAATGAAGAGATCAATTTGAAATAAATGGATAATGTCATGGAGAAGAAATGCCCATTAGGGAGAAAACCCACCAGCCACTTAGGGGAGGGGGTCGAAGTAGGTCCCCTGTGACTTCTGAGCACTGATGCACATTGGCCTGCCTGGATCCCTTCAGAAAAACATTAACATGACATTTTATGACTGTCCGTAGGCAAACACCAACGCAGGCTTCTCAGGTTGTTCAGTAGTAAAGGACCCCACTGCCCATGGAGGAGATATGGGTTCAACCCCTGGGGTGGGAAGATCCCTTGGAGAGGGAAATGCCTGGGAAATCCCATGGACAAAAGAGCTTGGTAGGCTATAGTCCATGGGGTTGCAAAAGAGTCAGACAGGACTTCGTAGCTGAACAACAAAACATGTGTGTAATGCATGATGGATTCATTCTTATATAGCTATTATTAATATAATAATTTTCCCCTGATACAAAAAGAATTAAAGAAGAAACATGTTCACAGGTCCCTGAAAGAATAGTGGGCTGCAAGCAATGTGCCCTTTGTATATCCTGGGTCCCTCCACCCTCCACCCTCCACCCTGAGAGGAGGCAAACTAGTAGTGAAATCACCATGATGTCAAATCTGGGGATTCTACTGATGGACTGTCCTGGGCACAAGTCACATTTCTGTTGGTCAGAGATGGAGCTCTGGAGGAAACCTCTGGCCTGAGGTCTGCAGGAAGCTCCTGGTTTATGCCTACACTGGAAATCAGTACTCTCTTCCCAGAATTAAGCTTTTGAAACGCTTAGTTCTCCTGCTGACCTGCCTGCTACAGAAAACAGCGTATGTGTGAAATATCTGCAAGTCACTTATAATAGTATCTCATTATATCTTATATTTCTGTCGATGCCATCAATTGCTTTCTTTTTTTCTTTAATTTTAAAATCTTTAATTCTTACATGCGTTCCCAAACATGAACCCCCTTCCCACCTCCCTCCCCATAACATCTCTGTGGGTCATCCCCATGTACCAGCCCCAAGCATGCTGTATCCTGCGTCAGACATAGACTGGCGATTCAATTCTTACATGATAGTATACATGTTAGAATGCCATTCTCCCAAATCATCCCACCCTCTCCCTCTCCCTCTGAGTCCAAAAGTCCGTTATACACATCTGTGTCTTCTTCCTGTCTTGCATACAGGGTCGTCATTGCCATCTTTCTAAATTCCATATATATGTGTTAGTATACTGTATTGGTGTTTTTCTTTCTGGCTTAGTTCACTCCGTATAATCGGCTCCAGTTTCATCCATCTCATCAGAACTGATTCAAATGAATTCTTTTTAATGGCTGAGTAATACTCCATTGTGTATATGTACCACTGCGTTCTTATCCATTCATCTGCTGATGGACATCTAGGTTGTTTCCATGTCCTGGCTATTATAAACAGTGCTGCGATGAACATTGGGGTACATGTGTCTCTTTCAATTCTGGTTTCCTCGGTGTGTATGCCAAGCAGTGGGATTGCTGGGTCATAAGGCAGCTCTATTTGCAATTTTTTAAGGAATCTCCACACTGTTCTCCATAGTGGCTGTACTAGTTTGCATTCCCACCAACAGTGTAGGAGGGTTCCCTTTTCTCCACACCCTCTCCAGCATTTATTGCTCACGGATTTTTGGATCGCAGCCATTCTGACTGGTGTGAAGTGGTACCTCATTGTGGTTTTGATTTGCATTTCCCTGATAATGAGTGATGTTGAGCATCTTTTCATGTGTTTGTTAGCCATCCGTATGTCTTCTTTGGAGAAATGTCTATTTAGTTCTTTGGCCCATTTTTTGATTGGGTCGTTTGTTTTTCTGGAATTGAGCTGCATAAGTTGCTTGTATATTTTTGAGATTAGTTGTTTGTCAGTTGCTTCATTTGCTATTATTTTCTCCCATTCAGAAGGCTGTCTTTTCACCTTGCTGATATTTTCCTTTGTTGTGCAGAAGCTTTTAATTTTAATTAGATCCCATTTGTTTATTTTTGCTTTTATTTCCAGAATTCTGGGAGGTGGATCATAGAGGATCCTGCTGTGATTTATGTCGGAGAGTGTTTTGCCTATGTTCTCCTCTAGGAGTTTTATAGTTTCTGGTCTTACATTTAGATCTTTAATCCATTTTGAGTTTATTTTTGTGTGCGGTGTTAGAAAGTGATCTAGTTTCATTCTTTTACAAGTGGTTGACCAGTTTTCCCAGCACCACTTGTTAAAGAGATTGTCTTTACTCCATTGTATATTCTTGCCTCCTTTGTCAAAGATAAGGTGTCCATATGTGTGTGGATTTATCTCTGGGCTTTCTATTTTGTTCCATTGATCTATATGTCTGTCTTTGTGCCAGTACCATACTGTTTTGATGACTGTGGCTTTGTAGTAGAGCCTGAAGTCAGGCAAGTTGATTCCTCCAGTTCCATTCTTCTTTCTCAAGATTGCTTTGGCAATTCGAGGTTTTTTGTATTTCCATACAAATCTTGAGATTATTTGTTCTAGTTCTGTGAAAAATATGGCTGGTAGCTTGATAGGGATTGCATTGAATTTGTAAATTGCTTTGGGTAGTATACTCATTTTCACTATATTGATTCTTCCAATCCATGAACATGGTATATTTCTCCATCTATTGGTGTCCTCTTTGATTTCTTTCATCAGTGTTTTATAGTTTTCTATGTATAGGTCTTTAGTTTCTTTGGGTAGATATATTCCTAAGTATTTTATTCTTTTCGTTGCATTGGTGAATGGAATTGTTTCCTTAATTTCGTTTTCTACTTTCTCATTATTAGTGTATAGGAATGCAAGGGATTTCTGTGTGTTGATTTTATATCCTGCAACTTTACTATATTCATTGATGAGCTCTAGTAATTTTCTGGTGGAGTCTTTAGGGTTTTCCATGTAGAGGATCATGTCATCTGCAAACAGTGAGAGTTTTACTTCTTCTTTTCCAATTTGGATTCCTTTTATTTCTTTTTCTGCTCTGATTGCTGTGGCCAAAACTTCCAGAACTATGTTGAATAGTAGCGGTGAAAGTGGACACCCTGGTCTTGTTCCTGACTTTAGGGGAAATGCTTTCAATTTTTCACCATTGAGGATAATGTTTGCTGTGGGTTTGTCATATATAGCTTTTATTATGTTGAGGTATGTTCCTTCTATTCCTGCTTTCTGGAGAGTTTTTATCATACATGGATGTTGAATTTTGTCAAAGGCCTTCTCTGCATCTATTGAGATAATCATATGGTTTTTATTTTTCAATTTGTTAATGTGGTGAATTACATTGATTGATTTGCGGATATTGAAGAATCCTTGCATCCCTGGGATGAAGCCCACTTGGTCATGGTGTATAATCTTTTTAATGTGTTGTTGGATTCTGATTGCTAGAATTTTGTTGAGGATTTTTGCATCTCTGTTCATCAGTGATATTGGCCTGTAGTTTTCTTTTTTTGTGACATCTTTGTCAGGTTTTGGTATTAGGGTGATGGTGGCCTCATAGAATGAGTTTGGAAGTTTACCTTCCTCTGCAATTTTCTGGAAGAGTTTGAGTAGGATAGGTGTTAGCTCTTCTCGAAATTTTTGGTAGAATTCAGCTGTGAAGCCGTCTGGACCTGGGCTTTTGTTTGCTGGAAGATTTCTGATTACAGTTTCAATTTCCGTGCTAGTGATGGGTCTGTTAAGATTTTCTATTTCTTCCTGGTTCAGTTTTGGAAAATTGTACTTTTCTAAGAATTTGTCCATTTCTTCCACGTTGTCCATTTTATTGGCATGCAACTGCTGATAGTAGTCTCTTATGATCCTTTGTATTTCTGTGTTGTCTGTTGTGATCTCTCCATTTTCATTTCTAATTTTATTGATTTGATTTTTCTCTCTTTGCTTCTTGATGAGTCTGGCTAATGGTTTGTCAATTTCATTTATCCTTTCAAAGAACCAGCTTTTGGCTTTGTTGGTTTTTGCTATGGTCTCTTTTGTTTCTTTTGCATTTATTTCTGCCCTAATTTTTAAGATTTCTTTCCTTCTACTAACTCTGGGGTTCTCCAATTCTTCCTTTTCTAGTTGCTTTAGTTGTAGAGTTAGGTTATTTATTTGACTTTTTTCTTGTTTCTTGAGGTATGCCTGTATTGCTATGAACTTTCCTCTTAGCACTGCTTTTATAGTGTCCCACAGGTTTTGGGTCGTTGTGTTTTCATTTTCATTAGTTTCTATGCATATTTTGATTTCTTTTTTGATTTCTTCTGTGATTTGTTGGTTATTCAGAAGTGTGTTGTTCAACCTCCATATGTTGGAATTTTTAATAGTAGTTCTCCTGTAATTGAGATCTAATCTGAATGCATTATGGTCAGAAAAGATGCTTGGAATGATTTCGATTTTTTTGACTTTATCAAGTTTAGATTTATGGCCCAGGATGTGATCTATCCTGGAGAAGGTTCCATGAGCACTTGAAAAAAAGGTGAAATTCATTGTTTTGGGGTGAAATGTCCTATAGATATCAATTAGGTCTAACTGATCTAATGTATCATTTAAAGTTTGCGTTTCTTTGTTAATTTTCTGTTTAGTTGATCTGTCCATAGGTGTGAGTGGGGTATTAAAGTCTCCCACTATTATTGTGTTATTGTTGATTTCCCCTTTCATACTTGTTAGCATTTGTCTTACATATTGCCGTGCTCCATATTGGGTGCATATATATTTATAATTGTTATATCTTCTTCTTGGATTGATGCTTTGATCATTATGTAGTGGCCTTCTTTGTCTCTTTTCACAGCCTTTGTTTTAAAGTCTATTTTATCGGATATGAGTATTGCCACTCCTGCTTTCTTTTGGTCTCTATTTGCGTGGTATATATTTTTCCAGCCCTTCACTTTCAGTCTGTATGTGTCCCTTGTTTTGAGGTGGGTCTCTTGTAAGCAGCATATAGAGGGGTCTTGTTTTTGTATCCATTCGGCCAGTCTTTGCCTTTTGGTTGGGGCGTTCAACCCATTTACGTTTAAGGTAATTATTGATAAGTATGATCCCGTTACCATTTACTTTACTGTTTGGGGTTCGGGTTTATACACCCTTTTCGTGTTTCCTGTCTAGAGAATATCCTTAAGAATTTGTTGGAGAGCTGGTTTGGTGGTGCTGAATTCTCTCAGCTTTTGCTTGTCTGTAAAGCGTTTGATTTCTCCTTCGTATTTGAATGAGATCCTTGCTGGGTACAGTAATCTGGGCTGTAGGTTATTGTCTTTCATCACTTTAAGTATGTCTTGCCATTCCCTCCTGGCCTGGAGAGTTTCTATTGAAAGATCAGCTGTTATCCTTATGGGAATCCCCTTGTGTGTTATTTGTTGTTTTTCCCTTGCTGCTTTTAATATTTGTTCTTTGTGTTTGATCTTTGTTAATTTGATTAATATGTGTCTTGGGGTGTTTCGCCTTGGGTTTATCCTATTTGGAACTCTCTGTGTTTCTTGGACTTGGGTGATTATTTCCTTCCCCATTTTAGGGAAGTTTTCAACTATTATCTCCTCAAGGATTTTCTCATGATCTTTCTTTCTGTCTTCTTCTTCTGGGACTCCTATAATTCGAATGTTGGAGCATTTCATATTGTCCCGGAGGTCTCTGAGATTGTCCTCGTTTCTTTTAATTCGTTTTTCTTGTTTCCTCTCTGATTCATGTATTTCTACCATTCTATCTTCTATTTCACTAATCCTATCTTCTGCCTCCGTTATTCTACTATTTGTTGCCTCCAGAGTGTTTCTGATCTCATTTATTGTGTTATTCATTATATTTTGACTCTTTTTTATTTCTTCTAGGTCCTTGTTAAACCTTTCTTGCATCTTCTCAATCCTTGTCTCTAGGCTATTTATCTGTGATTCCATTTTGATTTCAAGATTTTGGATCATTTTCACTATCAATATTCGGAATTCCTTCTCAGGTAGATTTCCTACTTCTTCCTCTTTTGTTTGGTTTGGTGGGCAACTCTCCTGTTCCTTTACCTGCTGAGTATTCCTCTGTCTCTTCATCTTGGTTATATTGCTGCGTTTGGGGTGGCCTTTTTATATTCTGGTAATTTGTGGAGTTCTCTTTATTATGGAGCTTCCTCACTGTGGGTGGGGTTCTATCAGTGGCTTGTCAAGGTTTCCTGGTTTGGGAGGCTTGTGTTGGAGTTCTGGTCAGCGGAGCTGGGTTTCTTCTCTCTGGAGTGCAGTGGAGTGACCAGTAATGGGTTATGAGACATCAAAGGTTTTGGAATAATTTTGAGCTGCCTGTATATTGAAGCTCAGGGGAGTGTTCCTGTGTTGCTGGAGAATTTGCGTGGTATGTCTTGTTTTGGAACGTGTTGGCCCTTGGGTGGAGCTTGGTTTCAGTGTAGGTATGAAGGCATTTGATGAGCTCCTATTGCTTAATGTTCCCTGAATTCAAGAGTTCTCTAATGTTTTCAGGCTTTGGATTTAAGCCTCCTGCTTCTGGTTTTCAGTTTTATTTTTACAGTAGCCTCTAGACTTCTCCATCTATACAGCACCGATGATAAAACATCTAGGTTAAAGATGAAAAGTTTCTCCACATTGAGGGACACTCAGAGAGGTTCACTGAGTTACAAGGAGAAGAGAAGAGGGAGGGAGTAGTTAGAGGTGACTGGATTGAGATGTGGTGAGATCAAAAGAGGAGAGAGCAAGCTAGCCAGTAGTCACTTCCTTATGTGCGCTCTATAGTCTGGACCGCTCAGAGGTATTTACGGAGTTATACAGGGAAGAGGAGAGGGAGGAAGTAGACAGAGGTGACCAGGAGGATAAGAGAGAGGAATGAGAAGGAGAGAGACAAATCCTGCCAGTAACCAGTTCCTTAGGTGTTCTCCACCGTCTGGAACACACAGAGATTCACAGAGCTGGATAGAGAAGAGATGGGGGAGAAAAGAGACAGAGGCCACCTGGTGGAGAAAAAGGAGAGTCCAAAGGAGGAGAGAGTGGTCAAGCCAGTAATCTCGCTCTCAGGTAAACTTGGGTAGTGAAGTTTGGGTTTTTAAATGTACAAAATTGACAACAAAAACCTAAGAGCAAAGATTAAAAATCTGTTTTTGAAGACAATGGTCTGCTTTTCTGGTTGCCTGATGTCCTCTGCCAGCCTACAGAAGTTGTTTTGTGGAGTTTGCTTGGCATTGAAATGTTCTTTTGAGGAATTTGTGAGGGAGAAAGTGGTCTTCCCGTCCTATTCCTCCGCCATCTTTACAGTTCCCTCCCACTTTGTTGTTTTGAATTCAAGTTTATACACCCTTTCTGTGTTTCCTGTCTAGAGAACATCCTTTAGCATTTGTTGGAGAGCTGGTTTGGTGGTGCTGAATTCTCTCAGCTTTTGCTTTTCTTTAAAGCTTTTGATTTCTTGATGGAGAAGTTTAAATAAAGTGTCTGAACTTCTGAAACCATGCCTTTCCTTTTAAAAATAAGCAGTTTATGAAACAGCATAGACTTAAAAGTAAAAATACTCTTGTTTCCTGATCATTGAAATAATACATATGTATGACAGAATATTTAGATAGAGAAGGGACAGGATAGGAAATAAAGATCAGCTGTGTTTACCTATTCAATAATACTTACCTTCGGTGCATTTAGCTTGTAATTTTCCTAGACACATATGTGAGTTTGTTTGTTTACAAAGACATATAAACTTCAATGTACAGATTGCAACTTCATTTAAAACAGCCTAAGTGTCTTGGTAAGCTAATAATATGATTTTTAAAATCCAGTATTATATTTTGCTTCCTGTATAGCAAGCAGCACATCTTAGTCATTTATGTAATTTCTTATTTGTCTGCCCATGCTCAGCATTTTGATGAATCCTTACATATATTGAGTTTATTCATTGGTCATTAAGCAAAACTTTATTGACATTCTTTAGAAAGACATTGTCATATCAACAAGTGTCAATAAGTGAAATGAGAAATGTCTTGAGTCATTAGTCTCATAGAGAATGAGACTGTGAATGAAATCAGAAGAATTTAACTGTTAGAAATGGGTAAGTGCTTGTTGAGATAATTCTGCACAATCTCTCCCATTTCTATACTTCTGTTAGACAGAGGCATCAACTACACTTCATTTCACACAACTTTTCATTTGTAAAACACAGCCTTGAAACACAGAGACAGTGGCTCCCTGCATTTCTCTGGCACAGAGAATGCTTATTCCAGGAAGGAAGAGTGTTCATGGAACATTTAAGAGCCAGAAAGTGGACTGATGTGGGTGGAAGTTAGTGAAGTAGGGAGACAGGAGATGAAGACAGGTCAGAGAGCTGGTGGGGCAGAGGGTCCTTGTCACATAGGCTTTTAAAGGACTTACTGTGAGGAAAATGAAGAAGAATATTTCCAGAACCCTGCTCCCCGATCCCCCCTCGTAGCCAATGGCCACCCTGGCCCATCCAGATAGCCACCTCTGTACCCTCACTGCTCACTCTGCCCACTCTGCCCAGCATGGGTGGCCATCTCCCCAGGGGGAGTGAACTGGATCCAGATGCACTGAGGGGCCATCTGTGGGCTAGAGGGCACACAGACTGCCCAGTAAACGGGCTGAGTCCTGGGCAGTGTCCAGTGACTCCCTCAGCCTGTTTCAGGAGCAGGAGCTGGTGCATGTCTTAGGAGAGTAGTCATGTTCCCAGGCCTCCTGTGGGTCCCCCTGGGTTCACAGCAGCTGTGGGGCTGTGACTTCCCGGGGTCGTCCCAGGGCTGCAGTGCCCAGTGTGTGGTGTCTCCAGGGTCTCTCCAGGGAGAACCTCTGAACCCCTGTTCTTCCTCCTCGTCTGAGGCACTCCTGTGGGCTCAGTCCTGATCTAACGGCTTCTCTTCCCTTCCCACCCAGCTCCATGGGGATGTTTCCATCCAGCCTTGGTATGGAGGAGTCTTCCTGCTTGTGTCGTGTGTTTTCAGGAGATGGGACCCCCTAGTGTGCCTCTGGGGGAGCTGAGCTCAGCGTCCTCTTGCCCAACTGGAGCTCCTCCCCAGGACAGTGTTTGACATTCACTGTGCACCAAGTGTGGCTCCTGTGATTGTCCAGGAAGAGTCGGTGCTGATTTTGTTTCTTCCTTACATGGATCAGGCTTCCCAGGTAGGGCAGTGGTAAAGAATCTGCCTGACAGTGCCGGAGATATGGGTTCGATCTCAGATCCAGGAAGATTCACTGGAAAAGGAAATGGCAGCCCACTCCAGTATTCTTAGCTGCAGAATCCCATGGACAGAGCAACCTGTGTGGTTACCTTCCATGGTGTTGCAATAGTCTGACTTAGCGACTAAACAATAACAAAACTGTTCCATGGCTCATGTTTTTCTCTCTTTTTTCACCTTTTTTTAAGCTTTGTTGTTTCAGCTTTCTTTATTGTATGCCTTTTCTCTCTCTCCCTCTGTGTGTTCATGACTGGGTACTTGGACAAGAACAGGACACCCACTGTTTGCAGATTTGTACCACATCCTGATTGTCCTTCACTAGCTGGCATGGCATGTGCCTGATCATGGGATCAGCCCAACAGGAAACTAAGGGAAACTCAGTTCATTTCTGAGTCAACAACTTACCTGGCCCATGAGA